>NC_086157.1:10453000-10756000 GCF_035149785.1 Candoia aspera
CCACAGTCTTTCCAGTCCCAAAGAGGTCTTCAGCAGATAACCCCCCAAAGGCATACACTCTACACTCTCACTGCTTCTGCACCCCAATTTTTTAAACCTGCTGATCTTGCAATGCTGAGAACATTGAACAAGAATTGCTGTTCTGCCAACCTGCAGCAGGACCTGCAGTAGGAAATCTCTTCACCTGCATTCAGTGCAAAAGCGAAATAACATATATTTTTAGCACCCCACTTCCCCCATTGATAGCCTTACTTCACATATGGTGCATTTACACATACACACACACCTTCCATATGGCTCCTATGAAGGAAAGCTGCAAGGTCATCAAGGCACCTTTCCCCTTAAAAGACCTGAAGGCTATAGGAACTGGGAAGGTGCAGGGAGGAGGAAGGCCCTGCAAATGAGGAAATGGACCATCAGCTGCACAGACTCACAGCCTTAAAAAAAGACCATTTTTATTACATTTTCAAATATATAACAGCTGTGCCATAAATTAAATGCAGCCAATGCTGCAGAATCACAGAGCTCCAAAACTACTTTTGAACCAGCATAGAGTCCTAAACATCAGGACTTTCATAATTTTCTCCATCAAGCTGAGTCTAGACCTGTCTTTTCTTTCCCTGCCTTCTATTCCACATGTGAAAAAAATGGTGCCGTTTAAACCGAATCAAAACATAAAGGAATGGGGCAACAACCTTGGAAACTATCTCAACACCAGCTTCTGCAGCCTTTGCTAACTTTTATCAGTGGATTCCCACAGCAACCCACGAATCTCTGTATTCAAGAAGCTTGCCCCCTCCCTTCTTCCCACTGAGACAATGGCTTTCTTCAGAGTAGGTAAGTAGGGTGGAAAGTAACTTGAAATCTATTGCTTATGAGAAGGTATGTACAGTGTGCCTGCTTCATCCCATGAATATGTATGCTTACATCATTTCCTTTTCTGTAATGTATAAATATCAGTCCATTTCTTTTGTCTGCAGGGCAGACACCCACTAGCCATGGTGAGATCCTCTCCAATGCACAGTGTTTAATAAATACTGCAGTTCAGCCTGGATTATTTGCTTTGGGTCCTGCGTTTGATTCCATACCCACCTTTTGTCTCTTACAGGGACTGGACTGGACTCTCTGCCACCAGCCCTGTACCAGCTACCAGAAAAAAACTCTCTTCCCTTGTAATTCTCCTGATGCTCAGCCAGGTGTTCCATCTGCCGTCATATTTGTTTAAAATGCAAACACAGCATTAAACTGGTTGCCACCTGCTCCAGTGAGTTTGGTCAGTCCAGGACAGGACAGCAGCAGTGAAAAGCCGTCAAAGGCCCTGCTATCTCTTCCTTCCATGTATCTTTGTGATAATAGTTACTACAGTCAAGGCCAAATATCAAAACAGGCTGAGAGCGATGATGATGCCAAGACTTCCTTCAACAAATCTCACTCCAGATGCTGCATCTGATGGCATTATTTCATCAAACTCATCCATCCCACTGAAAGTTGTAATCTGTGCATGAATTTATTTATTTTTATTTAAAAGGAACTATCATTTGGTGAAAGTTGCATGTTACGTTCCAGTGGTAACAGAAGAACCAGACGTGATTTTTGAGAAAACTTGTGCAACATTTTGAATAAATGCACTTCAAAAGGGAAAATCATTCTGTTATGTAAATGAAAGAGTACAGAACATATGAGAACAGTGACTTTTTGCTGAGTATCTGCTAAGGAAAAGGTCTCCTTATTTCAAATGTATGCTTTAAGCATAAGTCTAATCTATATGGGCACCTGGCAAAGAAATGAATAAAAATCAGAAAGCATGATTAATTTGATTGCTTATCATATAAGACTGAAAGTATTAGTGATGACAACAAGGGTGATGAGAGATTCTAAATATGTTCATTTTTCAGTACGTCAAGAGAGGATCTTGAAAGAAAAGGGAAGAAAGAAAAAAAGAAAAACAAATAGATGAGAACAGAAATAGAATGACTGAAGGAAGAGAAAGCCAGAGTCCTATGTGAAAAAGTATTAGAAGACATCTGTCCAGCAGAATGAATAGAAAGGGGATGTACATAATGAGGATGTAGAAGCTGCTTGTAACAGAGTGAAAAGCATTATTTTACAGAGTACCAACAAAGGGTGTGATAAGAGTGGTATATGATAGAAGTAAAACATGAGAATAAGCGGAATGCTTAGTGAATGGTTAACACTGAACAGGATGTAAGACAAGGATATATGATATCCCCTTGCGCGCTCAATATATTTATGGATGCTTATAATGATATCACTGTTGTGTTGCCCAAGAATCTACATATGTTTTTGTATGCTGTTGGCTCAGAATCTGATTTGCAGTAAACATTAGACAGACTATATGATTTAGTGAAGAATATGTGTCTGAGAATTAATGTGTTTGGCAAGGAAAATGAGGTAAACAATTACAACTTATACATAAATGATGAAAAATTAGGCCACACAGAGAAATGTGTGTACCTTGGTAGAATGTTCACTAAACTGGGGGGATGGACAGAGGAATTTTAAGATCACAAATGATGATAGAAGAGTTGCAGGTAGGATACGATCTGTTGTGAAGGAAGAACATTTGCCAAAAGCAGAAGAACCAGCTTCTGCCCACATTGCTATATAACAGTAATAGTTGAGTGTCTCAAGGGAAACAAAAATATGTGGGAATGCAGTGGGAATGACTTACTGAAGAAATGTGTCAGGTAAGAGGAGAGTGGAGGTCAAGAATGAATGGGATCTGAAGGCACATGGGCTGGATACAAAAGGGTTTGACCAGTAGGAAACATACCCTAAGATCTTATAAAAAGAATGATTGAGGACTGAGTCACAAATAAACAAAGGAAGAGTCAATGAACTGGGGAAATTGAAAAAGCTGTGAATGGTCAACAGAGCTGATGAGATCCTCAAAACGCAGAGAGGTGAGAAATTTAAAGATCACAGAAGCAAGCATAGTTTGTTAAAGAATACTTTTGTGCCTTCGAGTCAACGTTGACTCCTGCCAACTACCTGGACAAGGCCCTGTAGTTTTCTTGGTAAGATTTTCAGAAGTGGTTTGCCATTGCCTGCTTCCCAGGACTGAGAGAGAGGGACTGGCCCAAGGTCACCCAGCTGGCTTTGTGCCTAAGGCACACTAGAGCTCACAGTCTCAGAGTTTTTGGTCTGGTGGCTTAGCCACTACACCAAACTGGCTCTCAAGCATGATTTACCAGAATGGAAAGGTATTGTGAATTATATTGGTGTAAAATAAATTTAATGAGATCTCCTTTCCTGGCTCTCACCGTAACCTTAACCCAGCCTTTAATTTCTTTGGATTACTATTTTTTCCTCCTTATCTGCACTCTGCATCATGTTGCTTACTCTGAAAGGGAATAGAATGACAAGTAGGCATGCCAATTACCAATTCACTGAAGGAATGATGGGACGGCCTGAACTCTAGCAGAACCTGCTCAGCCATTAGTTGGAAGATACACCCACTGAAGGTGGCCTGCATGGGGTATTCCAGTAACCTTGTGATTTGCCCAAGATGGAACCACGTCTGTATGAAGTAGGTCTGCAGATGTAAAGTAGAGGTACCTATACCAAAAACCAATCCTTGATTTGAGGGAAACTCTGCATGTAGATCCAGCAGGATATACATTTCAATCCTACTGTAAATTCAAAGGCCTGTTCTAAGTACAGTTATAAAACCATTGTAGAGCGCACAGTCACAATACTCCTATCTCCTGCCAATGGTCCATTTATAAGAATCAGATGTGCTCAGTTAAACCAATTAGTTAAACAACTTTTAAATAGGTTTCTGATCACTTCCAAGGGAGAATGGAAGAAGCCCATTAAGAGGCCAGCCAAAGGGATTACCTACAGATGGTGCCGAGTTATAATAATCTTTTCTCCTGGGACATCATCCCCAGGAGATTATCTAAACAAAACTGAAAAGCCCAGTTGTGATTAAGAGCCAGAAGAATGGGACAGAGTGGCTCTTGAATGTGTCCTTCCTCCCCAGTCCCCCCCCCCTTGTCAAAGCTGCTTCTTACCTTTATCCCAGAAGTGGAAAAGCAGCAAAGAACCAGACTAGTCAGTTCCTCCCTCTTGCTTTGAACTGTATGTTGCAAATGTTGATTGGGAGTAACAACATAACTGAATATCATTTGTCATTGGACAAGCACATCCTCCCTTCAGTAAGGTTCATAACTGTCATGTCATGATTATTCATAGTCAGAAAGAGATACAGAAGGTTTATCTCTACTGACATTTGTCCTTTTGCTTTTCCATGCAAAAAAAAAAAAGCAACAATAACAAATTAGGTCCAGCTTTCACATACCTGTACATCTTTGTCTCTTTCCTTCCCTGAAACAAAAAAGTGGCTTTTGTTCTCTGTGTCTCCTTTGTCCTGATTAGGACAAAGCATAATTTGCTTTATGCTAACCTAGATGGCAGCTGATATCCAGGGAGGGCCAAAAAAAGTCAAGATGATGGCCATGACCACCTGTTGAATGCATGTTTAAAAGGGGTTTCAATCACAAGGCTGTATCCACCACTTTTAACTTCTTTTACTCCCCCCAACCCCATGGACAGGCTTGATGGTGACATATAGCTGACCTTGGCTGATTTCAGAAAGGTAACTACTGTAATTCAGACTGACTTAGTGCTAGGGATGGAGGACCATGGAAATCCCATAGTTGTAGGCCAGATGGGGAAACCATGAAAGCATCCTGCAAGGAGGCAATGGGAACGACTCCCATATTTTTCCCTACAAAAATTACATGGACCTATATGAAGATGAATATACATTATAGCTGGGAAACAGCTCTGGTAATGTAATTTGCCAATGTACTTTTTAATCAGCGCACTGAGAATCAGTAAAGCAATGCATTTCCTGTACTACTCCTAAATTACAAATCTTATGCCTCCTTTTACATAAGGGAGGATGTTCATGGGCAAAATGATGTTCCTGGTCTAGGAACTGTGCTTGACTTTAGTTATATTAGCAGGTAGTATCATCTTCCTGCTGGCCTCATCTGGGTATGGAAGCTAAGGAGGGTCAGTCCCAGTTAGTAATTTGATGGGAAACTAGCAATGAAATCCAAGGCTGGGTTAAACTGGGATGTTTTAAAACATCACTCTGAGCAAAACAATGGCAAACTCCTTCTGTATCATTGCCAAGAAATTTGCATGGATTGTCCATATAGACCCCAGGAATCAAGCTCCATGTAGAGATTTTGCTTATAGATCAGGTAGTCCTCCCAATGCATGGAGAATTTCCATCCCAGAATTCCCCAGCCAGCATGCTTCATAACCTAGATAGGAGACCCTAGGGAATCCTGGCAACAACCAGAACCCCTGTTTGGGTGGAGATCAGTTGCAATACCTGCAGTTAATGCTGCTTCTTGGCAGCTTATTAAACTTAAGCATTTGGTATTTGGCCCAGGTGCAACTGCTGTTTCTGAAGTTCCTCAGTGGTTAAATCAGGTAGCCCTTCTTTATAGTGTCAAAGAAGCTGATGAAATTGATATTCATGTGATATTTCCAATAATGAACTTGAATGCCTTGTCCTGGTAAATCAGTAGAACAATGCTTCTCAGCCTTAGCAACCTTAAGATGTGTGGACTTCCACTCCCAGAATTCTCCAGCCAGCATGCTGGCTGGGGAATTCTGGGAGTGGAAGTCCACACATCTTCAAGTTGCTGAGGTTGAGAAACATTGCCCTTGAGTAAGATACAGCAGCAGAAGGGAGCTTCAGTGAAAAATGAAAGATTAGTTAACTGTCAGCTAGAAAGAACAACACTGGTTCCATGCATTAATGGCTGCAAAGCTCCCGTCCCAGCTTCCATTTGTGCTATTTTGATTCTTTTTGAAGTGTTTGTGGAAGAAGGCACTAAAGCTGGTGGTATCCAGGTATATGAAGCCAGAATGAAAAGCTGAAGCAACAAGCTTGTGAGGCTTTATTTTATTTTATTTCGCATTTTGCTCCATACCTGTACAAGAAGTTCTGATCCCTATTCGCAAGGTATTGACTTCTTGGAACTTTGCAAAATACCACCATCCGAGAGGTGAAAGGAGTTAATTGCAGCAGATGTAAAATAATGTGCTTTTATTTCATTACAACAAAAGGAAGTCTTTCCACTTGAAAACAGCATTGGTTGCCCTGTAACTCAAGTTAATGAGAACGGAGTATAATTGAATAGTTATGGAACATGTGATTTAATGATACATCAGTTGCACAAGGCTCCCACTGCCTGAATGTGCAGCTTTATGCTCTTCCTTTGGTGAAGAAACTCCCAATCTCAGCCTCTGTCAAATCTCTCTCATAGAAACTGACAGGCAGAGGCCAAGTAAGAAATCTGCACACTGCTCAGAAAAAAGTGGGTTTATTGACTGGTTGGCTCACTACCAGATCTCACACCAGATGCAGCAATAAATCTCAGCTCTCCAAGTAATAGCAGACGCTTCACAGACTCCACATAGCTAGGCAGGTTCCTTAACTGAAGACACGAAGGAAGCCACACATGTGCAGAAAATCTGCCTGTTGAAGAACGGGAGAATCAAGCCACGTGCATCAATATTTATTTATTATTTTTATTTATTAATCAAATTTATCACCGCCCATGTCCCAAAAGGGACTCTGGGCGGTTTACAAACAAACATAGATAAAAATATAAAACTATAAAACACTATAATAAAAATACAATAAATATAATAAAAACCTCGATGGCTAAAAGTTATTTATGATTTGCAGGCCGAGCTAGGTCCTTCTAAGAAACTAACCATCCCCAAGAATGGCTACTCTCCCTCCCTATCTTAGGCCTCTGCCTCTCACAATTTCAGTTCTGACCATTCTTTTCTCAGCCTGCAGAGTCATAGAGGCATTTCCATGTTTGTGTAACCATGTTTGAGAATTGTTGGTTCCCACCTCACCAGCTTCTCCCTGGTTTGCATAAGACTCAGATTTCTAGGATGGCATCAGAGTAGACGGGTTGTGTGTGTACTGCTAAGGAAAGACCCAGGCAACTGTCCATACCCAAGAGAACAGGAGACTCGGCAGGATTTCCCTGGAAGGAATCCATGGAAATGTTCCTTCCAAGATACTACAGGACTATTTAAGGCCATCTGTGTCAACTGGCTTTTGAAAACTCAAACTTTTCTAAAACTTTGTTAACAGACTCAATAATGTATACTAAACATTGTACATAGTTGTGAATATGTATAAGCAGGAGATGAGTTATCGTGGCTCAGGTAAAGGTATTCCCTGAATGATGAATTATAATGAGAAGATCGTCATGTGATATCTGATGGATTTATCCCCTCCAATTTCTGCACCAAAAACAAACCTTCAAGGCAAGTAAAATTTAAGGGCAAAATTTTCACCTTCCCCCAGTTCATAAAAAAGACAACTTAAAAACCCAACACAAAACCATCAGGAAAAGCATCGAACTTTAAAAAGGGGTATATAACAATACAACATCATTAAAACAATTTAAAAAGTTTTTTAAAAAAATTAAAATGTGTGAAGGCAAGAAGACCAATTCCATACAGCTTAGTATGAAAGCCCACTGTTGGTCTGTTTCATGAAGGGCTGATGGTGGCAACCAGACAAACTTCAGTTCTAAAACAGACAAGCTGAGACAGCACCAGCCTGGTCTAAGCTAAGACAATTCAGCTTCTAGGCTTCCACCATCCTTACCCATCCACACCAAAAGAGCATGTCCTGTATATGTCAAAAACATGTAGTCCATTTCTAGATTTCATATGGGATCTTTCTAGGCCAACATGCAGGAATCCCATCTCAATAAAAGTATGTGGAGATGGAAGAACCAGGGACAGCACAAAGGGAGTAGAGCAGATACCTTTGCTTATAGGTGACAGTGGGAGGAGATGTATCCAAGCCTGCTCCAAGGCTTCTCAGCCAGGCTGAACATCAGCTTGTCAGCCACAGTATCTGGCCTCACCCAACAGCAACCCAAAGTCCAGTATTGACGGTGCCTGGAATAACATCTTTCTTCTCACACATGTAAGAAAAATCTGCATCGCTTACTTGGCCAGCTCAGCAGAAGAGAGATTTAGAACAGCAATGTCTAATTTCACAACCTTTTCTTGCCAATTTCTCATTTACTTTTTTCAAAAGGTTGAACATAAGGCATGTTCTCAGAAGCGTTCAGTTTCAGGGCAGTTATTTCCATGCTCCACATTAAATGCTTTCACTTAAAAAAAAAACATCTCAGGGCCACATCATACTTTAACAGCAGGCTCTCTGAAATGTATTTTACAAGGCTGCATTCTGTATTTGACATTGCACAGGCCCCTTGTGCATGGAAACAACTCAGCAGAAGATTAGAGGGCCCAAATGGCCATCTTCGCTCTTCGTTCTTTTTCTGCTGCAGAAAAAGAAAACCCAGTCATTTCAACCAATTGATGAGGCCATTCTAGCAACAGGTAACCCATAATCCCCCTCATAATTACTCAGTACCCCTACACCTGAAGAACTCCACAGAAACTAGGGGAAGAAGTCCTAATTGTTAGGCCAGGCAGAACAGATTCAAAAACAGCCTTCTCTAAAGCTGCTATCTAGTCAGACACTGCCCAGACATAGGCGTCAAGAAGTTAGTGAAGGCCTAGTGGTTTATCATCAGTTGATTTTTTTCCCTCAGCTATCATTTTCTTTGGATTGCACAGCAGATGTTGTGGGTTTGCTACACTGTTGTTTTAATCCTAACTTCTGTTTGCCACCCAGAGCCACTTCGGCAAGATGGGAAACTACAGGTAGTCCTCACTTAACAACCATTTATTTAGTGACAGTTCAGACTTAAGACAGTGCTGAAAAAACAGACTTACAACCAGTCCTCACACTTACAACCATCACAGCATCCCCACGGTCACATGATTGCAATTTGGGTGCTTGGCAACCAGTTCACATTTATGACCATCACAGCATCACATGGTCATCATTTTCAACCTTCCCGGCCAGCTTCTGGCAAGCAAAATTAATGGGGAACGGTATGAGTCACTTAATGCCCATGTTGATTCACTTAACGACCACTGCAAAAAAGGTTGTAAAATCGGGTCAAATTCACTTAATGACCCCTTTGCTTAACAACCAAAATTCTGGTCCCAATTGTGATTATTAAGCAAGGACTACCTGTATATAAATAGAGATAATAAATAAATAGTGCCAGCAATTGGAGCCAGACTGGGGGAGAAGGCTCCACCACAATTCCACACATCTCAGGTGACCCTTCCTTTGATACCCATATACGGGGCACTCACTTGCAGGGACAAAGCCTTCTATTCAACTGTGCATAGGAACTGGAATCCCAATGACATATGCTCCAAGGATGCAACTCCACCAATGTGGAGCTATGTCCAAAGTCTCCATCCCTGGAAAAAATCACAGTGTACACAGACCCTAAAGGAGGAACTTACTGATGTGCAATGGCAGGGGCAGAGGTGGTGACATTCTTATGTGGTAGAGATAACTTTGAAGAAGGACTGCAAGAGGAGATTAGCTTAGCCTGGAAAGACAGGAGGGGGCGAGAAAGAAACTCAGGATTGCCCAGACTTGATTCTCTTTGGTATATGAAGGAAGAAAGAGAATCCCTGTCTTCCAAAATTCTATTTTTTCTTCATTTGTTCAATAGTGTCCAATTCTTGGAAACTGCCTGGACAAGTCCCTGCAGTTTTCTTTGCAAGATTTTTCAGGAGTGGTTTGCCACTGCCTCCTTCCTGGGGCTGAGAGAGTGTGACTGGCCCAAGGTCACCCAGCTGGCTTTGTTCCTAAGGCGGGACTAGAACTCACGGTCTCCCAATTTCTAGCCTGGTGCCTTAACCACTGGCTCTCAAAAGTCTGTTATACTCTAAAACAGTAAAATAGAGTTCCAGTAGTCTTTGTGGAATCTGTTTCTTGACCTGGCCTACTTTGAAAGGCTGACATGTGTTCAACTTACAGGTAAATGCAATAGGTCTTATTCTGCCCCTTATTCAATTACCTATTCTGTAGACGAATCTTCGTTTCTTTGACTAAACCGAATCCTGGCAGTGATACTATCCTACCATGGATGTATCCTTTGGTGAGAAGGTTCTTTTTCAAAGACCTGCTACTGGCATCGAGCATGGAAAGCACACCAGAGACATAGTGAGATTAATCAGTAACTACAACTTAGGTACCACCCGTCTTCTCCTTTCTGGGCAATGGAGACTGTAGCCTTCACTTCCAAGGTTATCCCATTTTAACCTCTTACATGAGGAGATCTTTCTTCACTGCTTTCACTAGTGCTGAAATTTCCCTGCAAGTAATTTCATACAATTTCATAATCTGCAAAGGTCCATGCAGCATCTCACATTCCTCTTGGACTCCAAGTCCATCTAGGGTTTTCTCAATCCTCTTCATCATGGCTTCCAAGAGACTTATGGTGCTGAAGCATCTCTGCCTGCTTTGATGGATTAACCCACATCAGGGAAGGAACAGGGAGTTCCAGAAATTAATGCTTTGCAGCATTTGGTCCAGTCAAATGGGGTATCCAAAGTGGAAGAAGGGAGCCTCTTTTGTCTGTGATTTCAATCCTATCACTGAGAGTTCAGCAGAACATGCACTAGGACTAAGAGCCTTCAGCATGGCATTTATCTGAGAGGGTTCCACAGCGGTGTTCTCCACCCTTTTGCAGTGAAGTCATCCATGGATCTAAAGTGAAGGGTCAATGGCAGGTGATGACAAGTGGACCCACTTGCTTCTCTTTTCAACCCAACTCAACTGAAGCAAAATGGATTGTCTGGGACAGCGAAGACTGACTGACACCTAATAAACTGATGCTCCATCCTGACAAGACATGGAGACTTTTAGTAGAGATGTATCTATCCAAGATGGTGTATTTTACCTGTTGTGAATGGAGTTACACTTCATCTAAAGGAGAACATTTATAGCCTGTAAGTCGTTTTAGATGCAGCAATGAATTTGATGCCACTGGGAATATCTGAAATCCCATGTGTCATTCAACCACTGAAGTTGATACATCAACTTCAGCCCTAGCAAAAACATAGGAAACTGATACTTATGATCCTGGTAGCATCCGAAATAAATAACTGTAATAGATTATATGCAGAATTGCCTTTGAGGACTAGCAAGAAATTGAAGCTAATTCCAAATCAGGAACCTAGGACAACTGAGTCAAAAACATTCTTTGCTGACTTGTTTTATCTTGGTGTAACCTGGAGGACTAATTTTAAAGAGGTCAGCTGTTCTCATGAAAACACCATTAAGATTACTATCTGGAGCCTTTCTTCAGGTATGTATGCTGCATATTAAGCCATTTTAAATAGGGCTATCAGATCTGGAGTGGACTGCAAAAATCGAGTCAACTTCCAGAGAGCAGCTAAAAGATACACAAACCCTTTGGGTAACTTCTAGGGGCTTGATTGGATTTTGAAGTCAGATCTCATACTCCTAACTTTTACAGATCAAGATTAAAATTCTGTTTTTAAAACGATAATTAAGAAACCCAAAGAAATGGTCCTTTCAGAGATTCCTCACAGGTTCCTGTGGAAAATAGGTTAGAAAGAGCCAAGATTTTCCCACTAAGAAGAGAAACAGAAGCCAAACAGTCTCTGAGCCCTCACATAAACTGCCAAGCTGGGAAATCAACTGTCTGTCACCCTCCAGATTATAAGTCAGCTCCACAAGCTGTAGAACTAATAGCTCTACCCTTAGGGATCTCCTCAAGTGACCTAGGAGAGCCTTTTCTTCCATGGAAGAAATGATCATGTGACAGGAATGAGGAAAAGACTTTTCTTCCTGAAAAGTCACAGTCAGATCAGAAAACCATCCTCACCTCAGTTGCTTATTAATAAGGGTTAGAAAGAAAATCATATAAACAGCCCAGGAGTTCTGGAGAAACCTAGCAGATCAATACTTCAGAAATTTAGAACAGAGTACGTGGAAAATTAATCTGGAAGTTAGGGAATGTAATATCTCCCCAGTCTGCATTGCATTCAGGGAACTGGTTATTCTACAGGTGGCGCTGGCATTGTGAGCTGACACATGTCTACACACTCAAAACTCACACAGCCTGGTGGAAGAAATGTATTTATTTTCTTCATTGACTTTAACCTGGTAAAAAAGGGCTCAAGGCAGCAACTAAAACAAAAGAATAATATATCACTACTTGAAATGTTGCATAAAATGGAAGTTGGGGGGAACAATGTATCTGTCTGACACTGAGTGCCTCTCAAACTCACCATTATGAGAAAGTTGGGACCCAAAAGACATCTTCATCCCAAGATTATGTGTCCTCTTTGAGGAAGATTCAGCCAAGTTGACATCAGACAAGGCTAAAGTATTGTGAGAACGATGGCTGCATGACTAAATTATGGGTTTACTTTACCCTTGAAAAGTCTCTGGATGTGCCAGGAAGACTCCCTACCTGAAAGTCCCTTCTCTGCCCTTCCTTAGAGCCTATTTCAACCCAAGCTAACCAGGGAGAGGAAGAGGAGGAGGAGGATCTGGCTGTGAGAAAGGATGCACTACCATCTATTCAAATAGTCCTTGCTGGATTCAGGGGACAGGCCCTTGTCCCCTACAGGACATTCTGACTGTCCCTTCCCATGACACCTTTGACCCATTACTTATCTTGTGCTACCTTCATCTTGTCCCAGGAGATGACAACCCCTAGATGACCTTGGCTAATCTTGAAAAGCTAAGCAGGGGCAGGCCTGGTTAGAGCTTCGACGACAGCTTTGTTAATATGTTTTCTACTACAGATTAAGGTTACTATGGTAACTGATCATTTTGGCCGGGTGAAGAGGTTGAATTTAATTGTCCTCTTTGCAGATGTTAATTTTTGCACCTGGGGAGAAGAACTTGCCTGGACTTGTTTTAGTTTCAGTTTCCCTTCTGTGTAGGCATGTAGAGAGTTAAGCAGCTCTCACTGAGAGCCCGTAAATATGTTTGCTTTCTATAAATAAAATTATTTTTATAGAAATGCCTGGTGTGTGACTTTTCTGATCTCTCCTGGGCCAAAGGCTTTCCTAGCAATCTGCCAACAGGTTATGGGCCCAGCAAGCAGCCCAGTAAACCCACTAAGAAGCCCAGTAAAACCCCAGAGAGAATAGAGAGATCAGCTCCACACCTCATGCACAATTTAAAGGCAGGTAGCAAAGACCTGTGAAGATTTTCTCTGGAGCCACCTGGAGATTTTCCAGCAACTGCTGGTCTACAGGACAAAGAAGCCAGCTGAGGTGACTTGCAAAAGAAGGAAGAAGCCATGGCTACCTCCCAGCCCTCAGCGATGCCTCTGGAGTGCCTATCAGAGACCAACTATTTGAATTGGGCCCTGAAGGTGGAGATGTATCTTCGCAGAGAGAATCTTTGGCTGCCAATTGGTGAGCAAACCCCCCAAAATCCCAGTGCTGAATGGCTTAGACAGGATGAGCGGGCTAGAGCCACCATTATCCTGGGAGTTGAGGACAATCAGCTAGTCCACGTGCGAGGTATGCAGTCTGCAAAGCAACTTTGGGACACTTTGAGAGACTTGTATGTAAAGGCAACAGCAGGGAGTAAAGTTACCCTGACAAAAAAGCTGTACAAAGCCTACCTTGCAGAAGAAGATAGCCTTCCTGAGCACCTGCATTATATTAGCAGCTGTTTGTTGAGTTGCAGGAGAGAGGAATGGAATTTACACCTCTCACAAAATCCTATATCCTCCTGTCCTTACTGAATGAAACGTGGGACATGCTGATTTGTACCCTGGAGGCTATGCCTGAAGCAGACCTCACCCCATCGTATGTTACACAGCGCTTACTCGCTGAATGGGAGAAGAGAGAGGAAAGATCCCCCCCCCCATCTCTTCTGGAAAGCTGCAGTACCAGAAAAGAAGGGAAAGGAAGCTGAGGCCACAGCACTAGCCAGCCAGCAATGCTTCCCTTGTGGTTCAGCTGGACGTTTGCAGAAAGACTGTGCCTTGAGACCCAAGAGTAGAAAGACAGGAAAGAAGGACACAAGGGCAACACAGAAGAAGGCTCTTCAGACAAGCCAAATTGCACAGGTTGCTGAGAAGGGTAATTCTGATGTATGGGTGTTAGATTCTGGGGCCAATTGTCATTTATGTAATTGTAAAAGCTATTTTGTGTCACTGTCTAAAACTGAAAGACAAAGTGTATCTTTGGCTGATGGGTCTGTGACCAAAATTATGGGACAAGGTGACTTGTATTTATCCTGCTTGGGAGAAACTGTAAAAGGTGTGTTGTATGTGCCAAATTTACAATCAAACCTTTGATCTGTGGCACAGTTAGCTGCAACAGGGTATATCATAACATTTAAGAAAAATGGTTGTGAGATACGAAAAAATGGGAAATTGTGTGCTATTGGTGTATTAAAAGACTCCTTGTACATTGTGCAAAATGCAAGGAAGCCAAGCTGCAGGGCTGCAGTTGGCAACACGCCATATCATGACCAATGTGTACACCTGATGCACAGGAGATTTGGTCATGCTAATTTCAAGTATATAGCACAAATGCCACAGCTGTGTGCTGACCTAAAGATAAAACCCTGTGATAAATACTTAGACTGTGTAGTTTGCAAAGAATGCAAAACACTAAAAGCTCCTGTGAGTAAGCACAGTGACAGAGTTACAACTAGATCTTTGGAAATTGTACACTCTGACATTATTGGTCCTTTTGCTCCAAGTCTTGGACAAGCAAGGTATGCAATGACCATCATTGATGATTTCTCAGGATACACATTTATCTGCATCTTAAAACACAAAGATGAGGCATTTGAGAAATTTAAAAGTTTTGTGACATGGGCAAATAGAACATTCCCTAGGCCTGTATCTGCACTCCAATATGATAGAGGAGGAGAGTACCTTTCTCACAAATTCAAAAGGTTCCTAATGGAAAAGGGGATAGAACAAATTCTTTCTAACCCTTACACCCCTCAGCAAAATGGTGTTGCTGAAAGAAAGGGCAGAACCTTGCAAAATGCGATGGAATGCATGCTTAAAGATTCACATTTATCTTTTAAGTATTGGGGAGAGGCAATATCTACTGCCTGTTATGTACAAAACAGATTGTATAACTCTGTGATTCAGGACACTGCATTCCATTTGTTTTATGGTGTGAAACCAAAGGTAAACCATCTTAGAGTGTTTGGCAGCACTGCGTGGGTTCATATTCCAAAACAACAGAGAAGGAAAGGAGGCCCCACAACAAAGAAAGCCATCTTTGTTGGCTATGGACAAAGCCAGAGGAGCTACAGGTTCATAATGGGAGAGAAATTAATAATGAGCAAAAGTGCTTCTTTTGCTCAACAAAACTGGGGGAGATTAAACTCTAGCTCTCCGGTTGATCTGACCACCACAAGAGAACAGCAAGAACTTGCTGATGGTGATCTTTTGCCTGATGAGGACATTAAACCAGAAAAGCAAACTGAAGATCTGTCTGATGAGACAGATGCTTCTCAGGAAAGTGATAGGAGTCAAAATTTAAGCCCTGTATTACCTCGCAGATCTCAGAGGAGTAATAAAGGCATTCCTCCATCACGTTTTCAGGCTGAAACAGTAAAGGCTTTTCACATATTCACAGAACCTGAGTCTTTAGAACAAGTGAATGCTTTACCACCTGAGATTGCACAAAATTGGCATTCTGCCATGCAACAGGAGTTAGCATCCTTGAAAGAAAATAAAACATGGAAACTGGTAAATCTACCTCCCAATGAATGCTGTCTAGGTTGTAGGTGGGTTTTCAAACTGAAAAGGGATGCTGATGGCAAAATCCAAAAATATAAAGTAAGGTTGGTTGCAAAAGGGTTCACTCAGAGGAAAGATTTAGACTTTGACAAGACTTTTGCACCAGTTACTAAAGGTGAATCAATTAGATTACTGTTAAAAGTTGCTGCACTGAAAGGAATGTCAGTTCACCACTATGACATTCAAACTGCATTTCTCTATGGTGATTTAGACCACAAATTATACATGCAGCAACCCTCTGGCTATGAAAAAGGGGAGAATCTAGTCTGTGAACTGCAGAAGTCAATCTATGGGTTAAAACAAGCTGCTAGATCCTGGAACCAAAAATTAGATTAAAAACTGAAGAATTTTGGTTTTGAAAAAGGAAAAGCAGATCCATGTGTATATATGAAGAAAGACAAAGAAGGCTGTATGTATCTGTGCATTTATGTTGATGATTTGCTGCTGTTCACACCAACAGAAAAACAAAGGCTTGATTTTGAAGCCTGCATGAAAAGCCATTTCACATTAAAAAGCCTTGGAACTGTAACAAATTACCTAGGTTTGGAAATACACAGGGAGAAGGATGGTAGCTTTCTGTTAAACCAACGTAGTAAAATTCAAAAGCTCCTAGAGGATTTTGATATGCAAGACTGTAAACCAGTCTCTACTCCCATGATAAATTTTCAGAAAGATATAGGAGAAACTCAGTTAACTGAGAGAAATATAGATCTGCAATTGGAAGTTTACTGTACATTGCAAATCACTCTTGCCCAGATATCTCAAATTCTGTGGCCATTTTAAGTAGACAGGTAGAGAAGCCTACATCTACTGGAAAAGCAGCATTGAAGAGGTTAATGAGGTATTTGCAAGGAACAAAGAATTATTGCCTGAAGCTAAATGCCTCTGGAACAGAGAAATTGCAGGCTTTTGCCTATTCTGACTGGGGAGCAGATGTCAGTGATAGGAAATCCACTTCTGGGATTTTAATTCAATTTGCTGGATCTAGCTTAGGCTGGCATTCTAGAAAGCAAACACTTGTTGCTCTTTCCACTGCAGAAGCAGAGTTTTATTCTCTAACACAAACCTGTAATGAGGTTATATGGTTTAAACATTTGTTAAAAGACATAGGCATGGAAGTGAACCAGCCTATAACTGTTTATGAGGATAATCAAGCTTGCATTGCTATGGCAAAATCTGAAGCCTGCAAGAATAGGACAAAACATATCGATATTAGATATCAATATATCAAAGGTATGATAAGCAAAGGAGAAATAATGTTGAAATATTGTGAATCAAAAGACATGATTGCTGATATTTTAACCAAACCTTTTGCTGTACAAAGACACACAGAGTTAACAAAGCAAATTGGTTTGCATCTTATTCTGTAATATAAAAAGGGGAGTGTTAATATGTTTTCTACTACAGATTAAGGTTACTATGGTAACTGATCATTTTGGCCGGGTGAAGAGGTTGAATTTAATTGTCCTCTTTGCAGATGTTAATTTTTGCACCTGGGGAGAAGAACTTGCCTGGACTTGTTTTAGTTTCAGTGTAGGCATGTAGAGAGTTAAGCAGCTCTCACTGAGAGCCTGTAAATACGTTTGCTTTCTGTAAATAAAATTATTTTTATAGAAATGCCTGGTGTGTGACTTTTCTGATCTCTCCTGGGCCAAAGGCTTTCCTAGCAATCTGCAAAAAGCTTGCCCCCCAAAATCTCAGTTCTGTAGCCTAGACTGGGAAGTTTAAAAAAAATGCAGGAAGAAGGCAATTGCAAACCATTTCTATACTGTCACCATAAAGACCAGGAGTTTATCTCCTAGAGTCACCAGGAGATGTTTACCATCATCATCTATACCCTAATTGTACCCACAACATTCACACAACTTCCGTTTAGAGAAAACTCCAATGTTGCCTTCATTTTGTTTCTCTCAAATTGTTAAGTCCCAACTTGATCTTTTGGAGTAAGGAGAGACGTAAATAAAAACAGAACAGATGTTGCTTACTTTGGTCTCCAACGCAAAGCAGAATCACAATCATTTTTCCCCAGTTTTGCTGCTTTAACTGCATTATAAAATTAGTTCTACCCAGCGTAGCTGCCATCTATCCCTCCTGGCATCTCCTCAGCCCATTTGCATTTTCTCCATACATTTTCTTTAAAGGAGTCTTGCAGGCACCTATGATGCAACTAAGCTGTGGGTAGATAATGACTGTTAACCAAGACAAGAAGATAAAAGCCATGCTGTGTTGGAGCAACGGTCAGTTTTCAGAGGGGGCCACAATTATTTCTCTTCCCTTTGTTACCATTCACTAGCCACTTACCTCTAGGAGAACACAGAAGCATTGATTCATGATAAGAACATCCAAAAAAATCTGTAAATGTACAAAATGTCTCTTAAAAAACCAACCAATTCTGATGTTCAGTCCCAATGGATGCTTCCTCTTGTGCTTTGTCAAACCAATTCATTTCCATCAGGAACCCACTGGCTGTTTCTACTTTTCCACCTGTTTATTGCAAATGGTGACTTCAGCCTCCGAGAATCAGATACGGTTGAACAGATTAACAAAAAAATTATTTCAAAACCTGTGTGCCAGCTTGCAGGTGATTGTAAGAGTTTAAACTTTTTTTTACTTTCCTCTGCAAGCATGCCTAAGCTGTGCACCTGAATATCAGATCACCCCTCCAAAAAAATGGCTCAATACGTAACATTTTTCCGTTTCATCCTTCCACATCACCACCTCCCTTTTTTCTTTTTTTAATCCATTCAATCATGTCTGATTCTCAGACACTGCCTAGACAAGTCCCTGCAGTTTTCTTGGCTGGTTTTTCAGAAGTGGTTTGCCATTGCCTCCTTCCCAGGGCTGAGAGAAAGTGACTGGCCCAAGGTCACTCAGCTGGCTTTGTGCCCAAGGCGGGACTAGAATGCACAGTCTCCCAGTTTCCAGCCTGTGCCTCAACCACTACACCAAACTGGCTCTCCTTTTCTTCTTACAATCCTGAAATTGATGAAACTTCTTTCATTTTATTATGGTCATAGACCAGTTCAAAATAAATTCAAAATTAAAACCGGAGTAGCACTCTAATAGAATTGATGTTTCTCATCATCAATAGGGTAGAAGTGAAAATCTGAGCCAGATGTGTGAAGATGCTTTGCTGACATAAAGGCAAGGGGCAGAAGTTGTTTATAGCCAGTGGATGCCAGGAATAAAGACCATGCATGTATTAAGAAATTTTATTATAAAATGGCTCCAGGAATGAAAGAAAATGGGGGGGAACAATGACCAAGATAACAGTTAAGAATTCTTTTGCAGGCTCATCACACAAAAACTTAGCCCTTTTTCTATACTGTGTTAAACAAGTAATAGATGTGTGAAAAATTCTTCATCTGCAAGTCTCCTATGAGCCATCTTCCTCTGTTGAAATAACACACTCTTTGTACAGTTAAAACTTTGGCATGTCTCCTTAATGATGTGTGAGAAGAACAACCAATTCTGGGATAAGACCAATTCCATGCCATTTTGAAAACACAGGATGAACAGCTTCCAAAGCAGTAGCCCAGGATCTCAGAGGCATTTCGCAATCCTGCCTGCCTTCCAGATCAAGGGCAGAGGCCACAAAGAGATAAACTCTTAGCTTCTAAGGTTGTAGCACTGGGGAAACCAGCCTTTTATATAAGACTTTAGATATTTCATCTTGATATTTCACTGTTCATCTTATATCCATATCCTGATCTCTACAAGCTCTGTAGATGCTGGTTTGTTCAGATCTTTTTTCATCAGAGACCAAACTTACGTGGGTGATACCAAACAACCAGCTGTCAGATGACCTGATCCTTCTGCTGACCCTGTACAAGGTCTACTTGAATATCTTTTGCCATCTGCTCCTTCCATCCATTAGAAAATACAAAACTGGTTGGGTTTTTTGCCTGCAGAGAACCAGTAAGTACTCTTTCTTGGTTGTTTGGGGGCCTCCTGCTGTCTCTCCAAAAACAGGAAAGGAACTGGTGTCACATGGCATGCGTGAGCTTTCCTGGTCCCCCTCTGATTGAGCCTGCCATGCTAAATGCTGCCAATGGAAGAGAAAAATAGCAGCAAGCTTGGAAGAACCCCAAGGTTTGCAGAGGGCCAAGAAAACAAATAGGAAAAACAGTAGAGGGGTACTTCATCAAGGATTCATAATCCTTAATGGCCATAGAATGCTGGCTGACTGTTGGAAGGAAGGAGGGAAATGAATAGAGCAGACCAGATAACCCTGATGTCCTCCAGATGCTCTGACTTCAACTCTCATTAATCCTAGGCAGAATGACCAATTCTGAGAGGTTGTGGGAACTACCATGCAAAATATCTGAAGGATGCCCAAAAACAGAGTACTGAATGACTGCAACATTTCACACTGCAATATTTTTGGTGGCAGATATCACTTGTTTCTTCCATTGTCCAACAGCTTCTTGATGCGTAAAGCAGCCAAATCTAAGCTTTTTTCACCCCTTCCCCAGAAGCACAACGTTAGATATCCTAACTGTTGTACGATTTGCCTACTGTGGCCTGCGCCCTAGTTTCATCTTAGCTAAATTAATTTTAATCTAGATGCAAAGGTTAGCGTGTACTTCTGTTCAGAAATGTTGTACTTCTGTTCAGAGTTTCACAGAAGTAATTTAAAACCAGTCTTATGTTTCTTTTATCAACTGAACCATCTTTTAAATAATGGACTGATGCCCTGACTAATAAATAATGGTCAGTCTCTCCCAATCCTATCCCATGCGATTTCTTGAACATACAGGCCATCCACCTATTTGATATTCAAGCCAGATGTTACCACTCCTCTAATTTTTTTCCAAGAGGTTCTGGAATTCTGGTCAAATGATAGACAAAACAGGTCTAAAATACGCAGGGTGGAAAATGTAAATAGCCAAGGACAGTAGCACAGAGCTACTTCTAAGCAGTAAAATGGGAACTATAACAACAATGTGATGTCTTTGAAATATAAGCAGAATTGTAAGATGAAAACTGCTTCAAAGCTTTAGAAAAAGAAATGCTTAAAATCTCCAGCCTGCATTCATCTGTGTGTGTGTGTGTGTGTATTTTTTTTTCAAAACTGAAGTTCACAACACAGAGCAGTTTAGGGAAACTCCCTCACTCTAGCACAACAGAATCACCAGAATGTTTAAGCTTCAGGACTGCTTTGGGAATTGGGAAATGCAGGTGTTTGGCTTGACTGATAAAATTTAGGATGAACACCTCTCTTTGTTTTGCTGGATCACTTGCAATACTCACCGAAAAACATCTGAAGTTCAGTGACAATTGAGTGCCAAGATACATTGGGCCAGCTCCAGTTTCAAACCACAGGCATAAGAAAATGAAAATAGATGGTGCATGTAAAAGGACTGCATAATCCAAGATCAGAGTCTTCTGTTGCTGGAACCAGACCATTAGGAAAGCCTTCAATACTCCTCATGCTGTTAGAAGCTCCCACGAAGCTCAACCACCATGCCCAGGGAGAGTTGTATACCGTCAGCATCTAGAAAGTCACAAGGGTCCTACCTCTGCTCAGAGCTTGCAGTAATTATGTTCTCACTGCTATCATGACAGCTCCATTGCACCACGGAAAAGCAGTGAAGTCTGAAGCCAGATTCAAATCTCACCATCCCCAGTTAGGAAAAAACTGGTCAAAGAGCTGTGGAAAGCTTGGAGAACTGCTTTCAAGTTCAGTCAATCATTCTGAGGAGGCCACACTAAGTACAGCAGCCTTGTGTGTTCACGAGGGTAGGGAGTTAAAGAAAGCCACTTTTGTCTCTTCAGTGTTTAAATTCCATGCTATCTTAAACTGCCTGGTGGAAAGGGGGCGGGGGCTGAAGGTGGAATATTCATGAATGAGAAAACAAATGCAGCAAAAGAGAAACATTTGCAATCAGTCCATGAAACCAACTTACTGCAGCAAATATTGGAGCTGTGTGAAGAGGCCCTAAGAAATAAGGATGGCAGCTAAGAGGTAGAGTGCCTGAAGCAGGGAGTAACAGTCAGGGAGACACAGTGGGATACTGGAAAAATAGAATTATACAACGCCATTCAAGGAATGGTAAAAAGAAAGCCAAATCTGACTGCTGCAATAGGAGAAAGGAGTTTGAAATGTGTGTTTTACTCCAGCAGAGTAAATAAATAACTTCCACTTCTATCAAGCTGATATTCTGAACTGTTGCTAATTTTAACGCAAAGGTTTTAAGACAATCTCAGTGTTGGGTGCAGGGAAATTTGGCTTCTGTGGCTCTGCTCTCTGGTTACAAAGGTTACATGGCCTCATCTTCCATGAGTTGCTATTGTCCAAAGTGGCTGGCAATCGTTCTTTCTAAAATTCTGCACAGCGGAAGATGGGGGTGGGGAGGGAGGGGAAGGAGTGGGAAGTAACCATCAAACGCTAGCAAGAGCATTGATTAAACAACATGTGATATTTCCTAGAACTGCTAAATGTAATTAGGAGGCCCACAAAAGAAACAGCACTACACTGTCAAACCAAGAGGATTCTCTGTGTTCCCTAACTTATTCCAGAAAATCTATATTCTCCCTTCCTTTGTACAAGAATCACCCATTACTATTTTCTACACTTAAGCCCGCTGTATATTGTTCACAGTAGAATGTACAGTACAAATAACAAATGCAATTTTATGAAGAAAAGAATTACTGGCCTTATTTCTGAGCATTCCCAAGAAGTTCTGCTCAATGGACATTAAATAAGACATCTTAGGAAGTGACACTGAATCAGTCAGTCCCTGAGTAGCTTTGTCATCTTGCCCTCAGAACTGACAAAAAGACCACAGAAACTGAGTTCTCCAGTTAGACCTGACCAATTTGGATTTGTTAAACCCTAGGAAAGGATCCCTCCAAATCACTCTTCTAAGGAAGTAATAAAAATATTGGTAGTTTAAGTACAGTATGCAGAAACCTGGGGAGTGTGTTTTTTTCTTTTTAACTTTAGCCTAAATCCAGCCCAAGAGTGTCTGGGCCGGTACTTGTGGCGCTGTCCATGGTCCTGAATCTCTAGAACTGCATTACTGTAATGTAGAACTCTATGACTCCTGCAGGGCTCTCTGAGTCCTCCATCATCTTTTAAGCTAACATTTAAAAGGAGTCAATGCGCCTATAAAAGTTCCTCTGTGTGACATTGAAAGGAAGCAATAGTGGTGAAGGAAAGAGCATTCAGTTATTCTGTTACCACACAGTAAACATAATAACAAGCCCTTTCCAGTATTCAGAGAGATTTCCTAAGCTACAGGTTCATCTCCCTGCCTTCTAAATGTATCTACTGAATTTATTGTTCATGTGTATACTGAAGAAAAATCCAAGTGTTATTGTGCACATCTCATGTGAGCGATTTAAATATTTTTCTTCCCCAGATCAAGAAGAACTTCAACTTGAGTGCCAACCCAAGCATCTTGGGCTGTTTGGGAGTGGACTCCCTTCACAGAGAAAACTGGCCATTTCAGAAGTGACATGACCATGACAAGAGACAGGTTGAAAAATCACTCACTTCTGCATCATCACCTCCTTCCTGGGAGACAGAACCAAACCTACATGCATCCTGCTGATAATACCATGAGATGGTTGATGAGGCAGCCAAAAGCTCTAGATCCAATATTCTCTCCTTTTTCAGATCCCACAAACCCATTTGCTAATCATCCTCAATGCATTTTAACACCAACTTGTGTTTCATCGTTGCTCAAGTATCTCCAATACTTGAGGTACGGTGCTATCTATATGCTTCAGAGAATTAGAGCTCAGCAAAGACCACCTTCAGTCAATCATTGCTCCATCTGAGCTGACTAATAGCTGAGTACAAAGGACAAACTGGCTAGATGCTCTGTGTAGATCTCCTGGAGGTTTCCATGTTTCATGAATTTAAGAAGAGTTTCTCACATTTCTAGTGCTTCACCAACACTCATGCAAGCAAACACATATTAGATGCTTTTTTCCTCAGGTACCTGTATATACATGCATGGAGACTTGCAGGACATTCCCTGGGTATGTATTCTTGTAGTCTTGTGTAGCAGTGATTGTAGGCAGAAAATCTTTTTTTTTAAAACATATAAATGCACTGAGAAACTTCAAAAGTTTTCTATCCACTAGGGTGCTAGATCAGCAGAGCAAACCCTGCCAAACCAGCATTCTGGCAAGTCCTGTAAAAGTGTATTATTCCAGCAAACTGTGTGAGACTATCCTACTGGCAAAATTGCCTTTTTTTCCAAGCTGGACTCAATTAAATGCTAGGTAAACACTGGAGAGCCAGTTTGGTGTAGTGGTTAGGGTTAGATAGAAACCGGGAGACTGGGAGTTCTAGTCCTGCCATAGGCACAAAGCCAGCTGGGTGACCCTGGGCCAGTCACACTCTCAGCCCCAGGAAGGAGCCAATGGAAAACCACTCCTGGAAAACCGTGCAAAGAAAACTGCAGAGACTTGTCCAGGCAGCCACCAGCAGTCAACACTGACTCAGAAGCCAAAAAAAAAAAAACCCAGGAAAGCAGAGGTCTGCTGCATAATCCCTTCAAAACACAGGAATGGGGTCTAAGTTGCATCTATCACTATAGCAAGGAGAAAAGATGGAAGCAGGTTTTCCAAGGGAGGCAAAGAATCAGAGGTCTTGGAAACCTGTATTCTAGGAGAATTGCTTGCAGATATCCTTGTGTGATTGACCAAGACCGGTGCAGCCCAAGAGGCAAGGAAAAATCAGGAAGGGATCTCAATCACTTTAACAGGTAGCAACAGCAAAGCATTTGCATTTGCAGAAAGGCAAATTAAGCAAACTTCATAAAAGGCAGATCTGACCAATGAAACGATTTGAGACGGTTAACAGGTTAACTCACAACTCAATTTATGACATTCTACGCAGGTTTCTCAAAATTATATAAGGCTAATATTTTCCATTAGAGGCGGAGAAAAGGCCGGTGACCAGACAAAATGTTTCTAGGAGGAACTTCCCTTGCTTGGAAAAGGCAATTAGAAAAGAATCCAGTAGGACAGAGAAAGGCAGAAAGCAGCCTTCCCTTTCTTCCTGAATCGGCGGATCGTGAAATAAGCAGAACAGTAACATATTCAGAGCAGATAAACAAGCCTTTCTGGAAAGAAAGACAAGTTTGCTTCACTTAATGGAAAGACAGCTCTTAGGTCTTAGCTAAAGTTTTCTTCCCAGCCCAGCTATCTGACCTTAGCCACAGATGTCACAGCTGCCTAAGCCACTCAACAAGGAAAGTTGGGGACCCAACTCAGCTCAGCCACTGCCAACTTCTCACCAACACCACCAAGGAAGAAAGTCCATCAAAAGTCCAGGGATATTTACAATTTCTGAGGCTACCTGCCAGGGCTTCCCGTTGCAAAAGCTTTAAGAAATGCTTGAGGCTTGAGGCTCATAGTGTGGGCACCTTCTTTAAAAGCAACAAACAAATGCAACACTTTTCCACAAACGGGGTTCATTCTGAAGCCTTTCTTCAAAAGGCACAGGCAACCAAACTATTGTTTAAAAACACACACTGCAAGCATTCCGTGCTCCCAGAACGGGAGGAGAGGCCGCCCTAACCCCGCTCTCTCTCAGGAGTGACCCCTCGTTATCCTCTCGGGCAAGTCGCCAAGAGCAGCACCGAAAGCCCGTCCCTCGGGGCGCCTTCCGATTTCCCAGCCCGCCTCCCGTGCGCACAGCGCGGCTCTTTTTCCCCAGCCAACGCCGGACGCTACTCCCACAAGCCTTCCGCGGCCCCCAAGCCCTGGCATCGCGGGGTCCGCGCAGGGCAGCGCAGGAGCGGACCCGGGGCCCCTCCGCAAGGCAGGAAGGCGTGCTCGGCGGGGCGGGAACTGCTTCGCGCACCTGCGGCGCGCCTCGCCCGCCACCCGGCGGGTGGCCGACCCGGGCAAGAAACTTCGCGAGCTGCGCGGCCGCCCCGGCGCCGCCCGGGCGGGGAGGGCCGGAGCGCGGCCGGCCAGGGGGACCGGGCGGGAGGGGCGCGCCGCCCGAGGGAGCGGCGGGCAAACTTTGGAGCGCTCCGGGAGCGGTCCGGGAACCAGGCGATGCCCAGCAGGGGGAGGCGGCGGCAGCCGGCGGCGGCAGGGGCGCCTCCCGCCTTCGCCCGCGCCTTCGCCGCCCGGCCCGCCTTCGCCGGCCTGCTTCCCTCTCCCGGCGGAGTCCGCCGTCCCCGCACCGCGTGCCCGGAGGCAGCGACAGCCGCTGCCACGCGCCGCCCAGGCTCCCGCGGGGATGCGGGGATGCTGGGCTCCCTCCCGGCTGCCGGGCTGGGCGCCGCCGCCGCCGCCGCGGAGCCGTCAGCCGCCCGGCCAGGGAAGCGGGCGCCGCGAGACGGCGGCGGCGCTTCCCCCGGCTCTGCGGCCGCCCCTTCCCGCTTCCCCGCTCCGCTTACCTGGACGCGAGGTCCCCGGCCGACGCGGCGCCTGCGGGCGCGGACTGGGGCGGCGAGGGGCGAGCGGCAGTCGCCCGCCGGGCTCCCAGCGGCGCGCGTGTTGTCGGCAGCCCGAGCGGGCGGGCGGGAGGCTGGGCGAGCCGCGCCGGAGCTGGAGTCGGAGCCGGAGCTGGAGAAGGAGGGGCCGCGGCTGCCGCGGCTCGCTGGCTGGCTGCAAGGGACCGAGGCGAAATTCTCGCGCTCAGGCGAGCCGCAAAGAAAGAGCGCCTCGGGGCGGCGCAGAGCGGGAGCCTCGAGGGGGCGGGCGGTCCCGGGCGCCGGCGGGGGACCCGCGAGGGCCGCAGGGCCGGCCGGCTTCAGGGCGGAGCGGGCGAGGGTCGGGGCTTGCCGACCGGGCATGCGGCTCCTCCACCTTCGGCGCTGTTTTCGGGGAAGCCGCCCCGAGGCCAAGCTCTCCACGGTGCCTCCTGCGTCGCAGTTCTGGCCGCCGGCTTTCCCGGGGATGGTTCCCTGCGCGGGGGAGCGAGGGGTCGCAACCCGGAGGCCTGATACCTTTCAGCTGGGTTTACTCCGTCGTTCCAGGACAGCTGTTTTTGTCTTAATGCAGCAAATGCCTTCAACGTGGGCGGAAATGTTGTGGGGGGGAGAGAAATCAGATGTCCCGGTGGCGGAAAGAGAGTTCAGCACTTTCGACGCGGGCTGGGGCAGCTTCTCGGCGTTACACAGCCCCTGGTGGCATTGGCTGCTCTCTGCAGAGA
The DNA here is from genome assembly GCF_035149785.1 of Candoia aspera. Classification (NCBI taxonomy): domain Eukaryota; kingdom Metazoa; phylum Chordata; class Lepidosauria; order Squamata; family Candoiidae; genus Candoia; species Candoia aspera. The sequence goes on from NC_086157.1 coordinate 10,479,863, forward strand.
AGCAGGGTGGGTCTGGTTTGTACTTGGATGGGAGACCACCAGGTGGTACCAGGGCCAAAGGCTAGGCTGGGAAGTAAAAAAAAATCAGAAAAAAGGCAACAGCCAACCAGTTTTTTTATATTGCTTCCAAAAAAAAGTCAATGGGCAAATATTTCTGAAGTTGAAAAGAGGCCAAGCTTTTCTTAAAGGAGATTTTTTCCTGTTGGTGGACAGGGAAGAGTGCAAAGGGGTCTACATCTGATCCTGGATCTCAGCTTCATAAGCTCTCCTATTTGCAGCTGGGCCACAGTTTCATCTCTCAGCCTTCAAGAAGAGAGCAGAAGAAAGTCCTATATCTCTGGGGGACAGAGAGCGAGTCCCGCCTCACCAGGACCCCTTTTCTGAGGAAGGTGCAAGCTCTTGATGCGGGTGCAGGCCCAGCTGCCCTTTCTCACCCGCGTTCCCTGGGTCTCTGAGCAACAGAAAGAACTGGAAGAGGAAGGAGCTCACAGGGGCCAGTTCTCCTGTAAAAGATGCTGGCTATGCTGCCCGTGGTAAGAAATGAATTTCCAATACAGGCAATCCTCACCTAACAGCCATTCGTTTAGTGATGGTTCAGACTTACAACAGTGCTGAAAAAACTGGCTTGTGACCAGTCCTCACACTTACGACCATCGCAGTGTCCCTGCAGTCACATGATCACAATCTGGGTGCTTGGCAACCGGTTCACATTTATGATCGTAGCAGCATCCCATGGTCATGTGATTGCCATTTTTGACCTTCCTGGCCAGCTTTTGGCAAGCAAAATCAATGGGGAACCGTGTGATTCACTTAACCACCATGTGGTTTGCTTAATGTCTGCAGTGATTCATTTAATGACTGCCGCAGAAAAGGTCGTAAAATCAGGTTAATGCTTAATGACCACTTTGCTTAGTGACCAACATTCTGGTCCCAATTGTGGTCATTAAGTGAGGACTACCTGTAGATTCCTTCAGCAGATAGGGATGAAGCCCCAGCGCAGCCTATCCACCAGAAACAGCTGTTCTGCTCCCCCAGATCTCAAAAGTTACCTTTTCCAGCAAATGCACGTATCCAGCAATGTTTCCTGCTTTGGACACTGTCCAATAATCTTCCCACCCCCGTTCTGGAACCGATGACAGGGCATCACAAATCCCAGGGAGGGAGTTTGGATGCAGCCGAATCTTCCTAGGGTGCTTCCTGAGACCTTCACAGCGGGGCAACCTCGCCCAAGTGCCCTTACCTATGAATATTTGCAGGGGAGTCACAATTCCCCCAACCCACTGAACAGTGGGAAAGGAACAAGTTGGCGGATCTCAGCCCTTTGGCCCTCCACTAGCTCCAAAGACTGAACAGGACTGGACCAGATGAGTTTGAAAATGAGGCCAATCTGGGCAGATCCTGCAGAGGGAGAGAAAATCCCAGTGGGAGGTGCAGTTTGGCAGCGGCTTGGACATTTGGTGATGGCTCCATTCTCAGTCCTCCTCTCTCCTTGTCACGGGAGTGTCTGCAGCCAGCCCAAATCTGCAGGGGTGCACAGAAGCTGCCTTTACACACTCACCTTCCCATACATCACATGTGCCTGCACCACAGTGAGTCCCTGGAGAGAAAATATAAATATAAATGAAAATACAGGTGCCTCCTATGGACAACGCTGGTAAAGGGGCTGGGAAGAATTCCAGAAGTCTGGATCCACAGGCAGACCCCACCTGGTTGCCTTAGCAATTGCAGTCACTCAGGATGGGGAGATAAGACCCCTAGCAGGAGCTGTGTGTGGCTGCCAAGGGTAGGGGGGAAAACCCCCCAGGGACTGAATATGAGGTTCCTCAGCCAAAAAGAAAGGAGCTGCTGATGTCTCCTTGATTCCCTCTGCTCAGGTGGATGAGAGATGGAAGCTGCTAATTCTGGCAAGATCTATTATAGACAGATACCTTCCCCCCCACCCCAACTTATCCCCTGCAGATATGCTGGGATGGCCACTGAACCCACCAGGTATCCACCCAGTTGGGAAGGCTGTCCTGGAGCATTTGTGCTGGGGATTTTGGTTTGTTGTTTTTTTTTAATCCATTTTGTTTTTCCCCCAGAACCCAGAGGGGGAGGAAGACCATCTCTAATCCAGCCAATGTTATGGACCAGCGTCAGACAGCAACAAGAAGTGAGGTTTCATTAGCTGCTAAGCAAGGGAACAAATCCTCTGGCTTCTGTGGGTTAAGTTACAGAGTAAATCATTCCTTAAATTATAGATGAGCAACTGAGTGGAAGAGCCGCATGCTGGAAGCCTGGCCAGCTTTCACAGGGACAAAGGGGAGGATGGGTTAAGGTGGGAGACAGAAGCTAAAAGAGTGTTTCTTAGCTGGCTCCCTCCTGTCCAGAGTCCTCTGGCCAATCCATAGGAAAGTGTTTCTCAACCTTGGCAACTTTGAGATGTGTGGACTTCAACTCCCAGAATTCCCCAGCCAGCATATGCTCTGCTGGCTGGGGAGTTCTGGGAGTTGAAGTCCACACATCTCAAAGTTGCCAAGGTTGAGAAATACTGCCATAGGAAGAGAATGCCAAAGAGAATGTCTTTCAAGAAGTCTTGAGGATGAGAACACAGCTGGAAAACCAAGCCGCCCTTCACGAGTGATCTTATATTTTAGGGGAAAGGGAATGGAAAGAAGGAATCTGCAAAGGTCACAATTTGATATTCTGTTGGCGCTCTCAGTCAAAATCTTTTCATTGGCAAGCATGAATGTCAGGACACTGGGAGATGCTACTGTTCACAGAGACTATATAAAATTTCCCTGTGTTTTTAAAAAAACATTTCATTTGGTTTTGGTTTTTTTTTAAAGAAATGCCATAGCATCTTAAAAACTCAGAACTGTACTATGGCGCAAGCTTTATTGCAAACTAGTTAATCGTCATTAACAGAAGGGCATTTTGGGCTACAACAATTACAACTGAGGTTTTTCCCCAGAGTGTGCCAGTCTCGTGCTCCCTGCACCATTTTGCTATCAATTAATTCACCAACTTTCCAAACAAGGAAAATAAAAGCAGAGGCTGACACCAATGTATCTATCATAATCATATTTAAACACATTCAGAGCCAGGGAACATTGAAACCCACACAGACAAATGGCAAAAGGATTGTCGATGATTTTGCTGTGGCTCCCTTATGAAAACAACATACAATGTGCTAGGAATTCAGCACGATCAGACTTACATGAACAAAATCTTTGCAGAAGTAGAATACTTCATCGTAACATCCCAGCCTACAAATGGGTATAGTACTGAATCTTACCAGGGGAAAAAAATATCTCTTGTCTGGATACAGCCAAGACTATAGACCAGCGTTTCTCAGCCTTGACAACTTTAAGATGGGTGGACTTCAACTCTCAGACTGATCACATCTTTGCCTGTCCTTAACCCTTACACACTTGGTATCAGTTCGAAGCAAAAATGCAGGAGAGAGACCCCAAACACTGATGTTCACTCAAGCTTTGTAGCCTTATGCACAATTCAGTAGTTCTTTATGCTTCTGAGAGCACATTATAGTATACTGCAGGGATACCAAACCCTACTCCATCATTCAGGCAGGGACCTTTTCCTTTTCTGGGGCTCATCTGAAAGGAGGAAATGAAATAGAGCACCCTCAATCTCACAATACCAAATTCTGTGCCCTTTCAGAACCACAATCAGTTATTTCAGCAACAAATACACATCTCTCATAGAGGTATTCTATTACGAGCTATTTTAAGGTGGGGAGCTGGCATATCCCTTTTTTCATAGAAGGGTTTAGAAGGATCATCTAGGCTAGTGTTTCTCTTCTTAGCTGCTTTAAGACGGGTGGACTTCAACTCCCAGAATTCCCCAGCCAGCTGGCTGGCTGGGGAATTCTGGGAGTTGAAGTCCACCCGTCTTAAAGTTGCTAAGGCTGAGAAACACTGACTTAGTCCAACCCTTGGCAATGTGCAGGAAAACCAATTAAACCATCCTTGAGAGGGGGCTGTCCCCATGGAGACCTACCTACTCTGTAAATTGACTGTTCCACCATTGTACAGATCTGACCAGCAGGAGGTTTTTTTCCTTATATTTAAACAAAATCCAAGTAGCTGCACTTTGTACCCATTATTTCTGGTCTTAGCTTCCCTGGCAATGAAAAATGGATCCTGGACATCTTCCCCCAGCATTGCTTCAGTGACATAGGTGGCCACATAAATCAAATAAAACAAAACAAACTTTTAACGTATCTGAACACCGATATCATGTCTCCCCTCAGCCTTCTTTCCTCCAGAGTGAACATCCCCTGTTCCTTCAGCCTCCCCTTTCAGACCATGTCCTCAAACCCACCCATCGTCTTCTGAACCTTCTCTAAACCAGTCAATATCCTTCTTCCTTTTATGTTTTGTTTTGAAAAAGAGGGGTACAGATTATGTCTTTCTGCAATGAATAAAGAATTATCTATTTTTCTTCCACCAGGCAAAATATTTGCAGAATCTATTATCATTTGATTGAAACCACAATTGGTTCCTTGTGCATCGCTCATGTGGTTTATCGGTGAGCCATGCTTGCATTTGTTTTTACCCTCTTCCTTTGTGCGTGCATGCGTGAAAGTAAGATTCCAGCCTCATTAAAAATATTCTGAGGAATTATTCCTCATGCATCTCTAGCATGCTCATACGCCCCTCCTGTGTGACATTGGTGCTGCTAGGCTGCCTGGTTTAAGCGATCCTGTTTTTTTTTTCCTTCCCTGTGTGTGGCTTTTCCTTTGGCTGGCAAATTTAAGTGTCACCACTTCAGTTTGTGCAGTGACAACCAAACCGTCCTGACACAAATTACACTGGGCAATTCAAGGACATCTCTGTAAAGGGTGAAGCTTACAAACTAATTCACTACTTAAGGCATGTGAGTTAACTGTTTACACTCTGGAGGAAATCAGAAATAAACTACCAGGCACTGGAAGCAAAGGATCTCCTTGTCCAGCCCATTAGCTGGATTTTTCCTGTCTAAACATCCGCTGGATGCAAAACAGGGAAAGCGGCTGGATCATTTTCCACAGCTCTGTGTGCTTGCGTGCACCGAACCCACAGCTGCAACAGTTTCATAAAGCAAAAGGTTGGGTGGATTGAAAGGGGCCTGAAATCTTTATCCCAGATGGACTGTAGGAGAAACTGCCACCTACAGGTCCCTTCCTCATCCCTGAAGAGAGCCACCCACCACTTTTTGCTCATGCACAAAAAGGTAGTTAAAAAAAAAAGAAAGAAAGACTCCGCCTTCATCTATATTGGGGATATGTATGTTGGGAAATATTTCAGTTGCTGGCAGTGGCGTCCACTGGGGAGGAGGGTCAAAAAAGTCAAAATGGTGGCCATTTTTCTACATGCATTATTTCACATGCATCTGTGTGCATCTTGAAAGTCAAACTGCTTGGAAATGGGATCTCTTGGTAGATAATTCTCTCTAGCCAAGCTATCCTATCCGTTTCCTGTCGTCCTTTAAAGTGATGTGGGCAGATCAGTGAAAACGTCTTGTCTATGAGGAACATTGTCCATAAACACCCACCTGCCTTTGGTGGTGGGGGGGGATAATTGCTCCCCTCCTCTTTCTTCCAGTTGATTAGTTGTTTTGAATGTGCATTTTTCTGAAAAGTCCTTAGCTGGTATTAGACACCATTTGCGAGCAATAATTAGCTCGTTATCTTGACAGCTTGTCGGAGTGCATTTTAATGCCATGATTTAAGTTTTGTTCGTTACACACGTGCGTGCATACAACAAGCTTTCTCTTTGCAAGGGGTAGTCTCCTTTATGTAGGAGTGAATAAACTTTTCCTCTGCAAACAGTTGTAAGATTGCACTATAAATCGTCCATCCTAAATGTGTGAAGATCCTGCTGTTTGCTCCAGTTTTCAAAATTATATTCCTGACAAAAGAAGAAAAGGAGGAAGAGGAAAAGAGGGGGAGGAGAAGGAGAAGGAGAAGGAGAAGGAGGGGAGAAGGAGAAGGAGAAGGAGAAGGAGAAGGAGAAGGAGAAGGAGAAGGAGGGGAGAAGGAGAAGGAGAAGGAGGGGAGAAGGAGAAGGAGAAGGAGAAGGAGAAGGAGGGGAGAAGGAGAAGGAGAAGGAGAAGGAGAAGGAGAAGGAGAAGGAGAAGGAGAAGGAGGGGAGAAGGAGAAGGAGAAGAAGAAGGAGGGGAGAAGGAGAAGGAGGGGAGAAGGAGGGGAGAAGGAGAAGGAGGGGAGAAGGAGAAGGAGAAGGAGGGGAGAAGGAGAAGGAGAAGGAGAAGGAGAAGGAGAAGGAGGGGAGAAGGAGAAGGAGAAGGAGAAGGAGGGGAGAAGGAGAAGGAGGGGAGAAGGAGAAGGAGAAGGAGAAGGAGAAGGAGAAGGAGAAGGAGGGGAGAAGGAGAAGGAGAAGGAGGGGAGAAGGAGAAGGAGAAGGAGGGGAGAAGGAGGGGAGAAGGAGGGGAGAAGGAGAAGGAGAAGGAGAAGACCCCATCAGCAGAATTTCTGTATATCCATTAAATTGCATCAAAAAAATACTCAATGTGCTATCAATATTATTCAAATGAAGAGCATTAAATCTTTCAAGCTTCCGTTACTGATCCCCACGCATCATGCTCAGGAGTTCTACAAGTCCTTATTCCTTCCACAGTGAGGCCTTTAGGGTTGTGGTGCACAGAAACCGTGACAGGAGTTTCCATTTATTATTTTCCAAAACCGGTACAGTTGGAATGTCCAGGGAATATCCAGGCTGAGCGGTGAAGTCACCGGTAACATTCGTCCTGCAATGAAATACATAAGAACTGAGGTCATGAAGCCTCTACTAGATTGCAGGCTGCAGCAACCAGTTTATTGCCTTAAATGTGTTGTAAGTAGAAGAACTGCTGTTGGGAAGTCAACCTACAATAATGTAGGACTGTCCTGTCAACTGAGAACTTCCTTATCCCAGAGCCATTATCCTAGTCTAGGCATCTGAGACAATGAAGTAGGAAACTCCCAACACTGGAAGACTAGATATTGGTTTCAGCCTCTGGCTTTTTCTCCTACATCCTTTATTCATTCTCAATTTAACTTCCCAGCCTTGTTTTCAACTACAGTACCCTTGGAGGTTGCCTTCCTCTACACGTGTGGATTGTCTTGAAGTTGAGGATGGAATATAAGCTTGGAATAAACCTTGTTTCCAGGTACCATAGGAGAAAAGCGTGTGGATGCAGAGGAAGGATAACATCCTCCAGGGGAATGGTCCAAGTCATCCAAAACAGCTGTGCTTTACATAGCATGTAACTGGATTGGACTGCTGAATTGCTGACGGCCTTCCACACAGAATGGCTGGACTGCTCCATAAGTGAATCCAGAAGTCGATGGCCAGCACTTTCAAGAGTTGTTCTGTGCTGTAGCTAGTCATGCCTCTGTCTTGCAGCATCAAAGAGCCTGCACTTTGGATTTGGACAACTGTCCTCAGATTAGGTCTTCCCTGAAGAGAGCTCGAGACAATGTCCGCAATATTCAGACAACACACTGGCATTGGTTTGGGAGGGGTGCAATGGCTTGCTATAGCAGGCAGGGGAAGCCCTATGCTTTGCATGCAAAAAGCCTTCAGTTTGATCCCTGGCATTTTCAGGTCAGGATGGAAAAATGCCAGCCTGAAATTTTGAAGAGCTACAGTCAAGAGCAAGGTCTTGGGCCAGGACAAGGTTCCATTTGTTTGGATTTGCAAGCTACTAACAGGCTTTTGATCAGAGGGTACCTTGATGCTACTTTTTTTTTTTTAATGTTACTAAATTTGCATCTCCCCCGTTTGCAATACTGAAACAAAATTCCAAGTACAAAACCCAATGGCAAAATCAAGCCAATTAAAAACAGCTAAAACAAAAACTCAGTATTGTTCAAAATTTTCACCAGGCCAAAAGCTTGGTGGAAGTGATGTGTTTTTGCCATTTTCCTAAATTGGGGGGGGGGGTGTCCCCTGGCAAGAGATCTCCATAGCCTTGGAACCACACAGGAGAAGGTCCTCTCCCCTACAGCGGACAAGACAAGCTTGTCTCGGGGTGGGATCTTCAAAAGGGCCATTCTTGCTGATCTAGGCAAGTTCATTATGGGCATGTCTGCAAGTTCCGATTTTGAAGGGACGTTAATGTTTTGACGTTACTCCTAAGTTAATTGTGCTTATCTCCACAAACAGATTCCCTCCCTCCCTCCCTCCCTGTGTCCCTCCCATCCACCCACCCATCCATCCATACCAACTTTCTACAAAGCTCAGTGAAGTTCAAAACAAATGTGAGATGTTAAAAATAGATAAAATCATAGAAATCATTAAGAAGGATATTAAAGCATTCTAGCAAAACACTTTCACCAATCCCAAGAGTTGGATCATATTAACTCCTTTCCAAAAACAGGTGGCGGGGGGTGGGGGGAGAGGATGGAGATCAAACTGAGCTGTGTCTGGAAGAATGTTCCATACCTAGGAACCACACAGGAGAAGACCTTTTCATACGGGCATGGCTTTTGTGACTCTGTGGAAGGGTCTCTCCTGCAGTTTTCCACCACCGGGCAGCTCGTAACAAGGGTGGTCATTCAGAAGTGACTCCTCAGCTTGCATGGGAAGCCAGTGCAGCTTTTCCACTATTGGACTGATAACAATTCCGATTAGCGCTGGGCAAAACCCTCTTGTGTTGTTAAAGCAGCAGGATTTGCAAGATGGCTTTGAAAGCTGTTCCTTGCACGTTCTTTAGCCAGCCCAAGAGAGGTCCTAGGCATTGTATGAATTCATTGCATGGATGTTTTGTGCGGCCCTGATGTCGATCCCATATCCTGCTTACCATTCTGGTTGTTACATTTTACACCAGCTGGATCTTCAGGCAAGGTTCACCCAACACAACTCCTGTTGCAATAGTGGTGTAGCCAAGGCATCCAATCAACTTGGCAACAGTCTCAGGTGGAAAACCCAGCAAATGCTGTACTGCTGCCCCCTGAAGATGCATGGACAAAAACTTGCAAGCTTTCAAGAGCCAGAGAATCGCTTCATAGCTTCTTGTCTGGCTAAAACGTAGCTTGTTTGCTCTCATCCAGCCCATAATTAAACTCCCCCACCTTTCAGAGGCATCATCCTTTTTCCTAATGGGATATTACAAAGAGATATAGAGCTGAGCATCATCAGCACAATGATGCCAACTGCTTTTTTTCGTGTAGATGAAAATAATCAGAGACAGAATAGCATTTGCTGGGTCATTGCAAAATCTGTAACAGAGGCCAACATGCATAGAGTCAAACAATAATCCCTCCAGCACCATCTTCTAAACATAAGCCAATGGGAAGCACCAAGCCCCCAAGCATCAATCCTGCTAGATGATGGAGAAGGAAAGCATGGGATTGAAAGCCAATGAGAATTAATGGAATTAATAAAACTTATGTCTAGCGTGAGTTGCAGAGAAGCTCACTTCTAGCATAAGAAACATGCCTTCTCTGTTATGATCGTGTCCTGCTGACCTTCCAGAGGACCATGAAGACCTGCTTTTTTCCCCCAGGAATGGGGGCCAGAATGTTAATGGAGCTGTGGCATGGGTGAATGTGAGATTTTAGTAATGAGATTTTTAGAGGGCTTCAACTGCGTTTTTAATTGTGTTGGATAATTGTGTTATGTTTCTATCTCTTTCACCACCCAGAGTTTGACAGGTTAGTTAGGTAGCCATATAAATAGGTTGAATACATGACTAAATAAACGACCAAGCAATCTTACTCCAGTATTTCAGCCAAAGCCCGGATGAAAGAGGTCCAGCACATTCATCTTGTCAGATTTTATTTCTCCTAGGTTATTATTTGTCCTTCAAAGGGACCTACCAGTGTCAAACTCTTCGGCATAAAATTAATGAAGGACTTAGCCAACTCCATTGGGAGAAGAAAATGAAGAAAGCACATTGCAGGCATTTTGCTTCCTTCTCATTCCTGTCCAAGTCCTCTTGACAAAGGAGGCTTTTCCACTGCAGCTTAAGTACCATGTGCTAATTTATACATAAAACCCAAGAGCGTTACCAGCAGAAAGCTCAGACGTCATGGGAAAGAGTAATTAGGGGGAATAAAGCTTCTTCAGGAACCTTCTTCAGCTCTCCCTAACCCCAGACTAACGGACAACAAGACGGTGAGACAGACGGAGTTCAGGATGCATAATTGGGTGGACAACTGTTGCAAGCCCTTACTATTATCTCTCTCATTCTTCCACTGCTCCTTTTGGCCAGACACACACTGGGGAGCGTAGAGAACTCAAACTAGAACAGGACGGGTCTCAGCAGCTTTCAGTTCCTACTGTTTATTCACTTGCTGCAAAAAGGAGATATGTTGGCCATCAATCATAACTCACAAACCCTAGTCTCTGTCTTGCTTCTCTTCTCATGAGCAGCAGCAAAGCAAGCATTTAAATGGGTGCTCCAAAGGCACCAAAACATACTTCAATTTAATTCAGTCTCAACCACCTTTGGGGAAAGAAGGTCAATGTTCACGTGCAAGGTGGGATTCCAGGACAAGCTATGTTGGCCTAAGCCAAGATTTCTGACTACATCCCAAACTACACAGGCACATTTCGCAGGAGCTAGTGGCTGGCTTCGGAGCACCTCTCGGGCCAGCCGTAAAGGGTTGTATGAACGCAAATATCCTTCACTAAACTAAAAGGAAACAGCCGTGCCTTTTTTGGAAATTAGTTAAAATTATCTCCCCTGCAAATTATCTCCATAGGCAAAAGTGGCATATAACTCAACCACACGAAAAACTGCAACGAACATCCCTAATTATGCTTTTGCCATCCAAATCAAACGGGTCCTGTTACAAGATTTGGTACAACGGACAAAGTAGGGAAGGCATGCAGCATGCAAAAACATTTTTAGAAAACCTTCTCGCTTCCAAATCTGCATTTGGCTTTGCTTTTCAACACTGTTTTTGCTATTCCTTTGACCTTAGTCTCTATGGTCTACCCAGATAGGATCTTCTGTGCTGATTTTCTTTTCATCTGGTCATGCTGTTCCTCCATTGTCCTCCAGCATCTGTCTATCTCCCTTCATTCCAACTGATCGGCTAAAGATAGTTTTAGCTGCCCCATATCTGAAGAACAGGTGGAAAATTCACATGACTAAAAAATTCCTTTGCACATGCATACAAAACCCATCGGGTTCCAAAACTGGTGGGTCAGTAAAGGAGTATACTAGCCCGCTATTAGCATTATTTACTTCCTAAATGCATCGACCACCTACTCCATATCCCATCTCCCTGCCCAGAGGCTATTCACGATCTGCCTTTTCCCTTTTACATGGTTATTTCCTCCTTCTGATGGCCATGGTGAGACTTGAAAAGTTGGCAGGCCTTTCCTTGGTGGGGTTGGGAGGATGTAGAGTTTGTTCCTTACTTCAGGTTTCAAGAGAAAAGGGCATTGCTTCAAAGGAGCCCACATTGCCTAACATGGGATAGCTCCAGGAGTAATAAAATAGGTACTGAAGAGAGGCATGGTGTGATCTGTTTGCCTTCTCCTGAAAGGTGAAGTGCCTAAGATAAGGGACACCACCAATTTGACATTTCCCCTAATGTGGAGCGGACCAGGGTGGGGGGTGGGGTATGGAAGGAGAGATGGTAGAAATCCTTCTGCCTTTGCTTTTACTTCCCCTCTTCAGCCAGGGTTCAAGCAGAACCCCTGTGCTGAGATGTACAGGCAGGGGTGTCCACAGATTGTGGTAAAAAAAGTCAAGATGGCTGCCATGGCCGTGCAGCTGAACCTCTGCCAGTTTTTTATGTGCATTGCATATAAAACTGGGTGGAGCTTCTATCGCACCATCACAGCCACCATCTTGTGAGCCCTTCAAGGTAAACCACACTAGGGAGCTAAACGCTAATGCTAATACTACTTTTATTATAGGACTATTTCATTTCATTTCATTATTTATTATATTATATTATATTATATTATATTATATTATATTATATTATATTATATTATATTATATTATATTATATTATATTATATTATATTATATTATATTATATTATATTAAGATTACCATTAACAGAATCTTGCAAGTCTGAATGCATCTCCTCCCTCCCTGCCTTTCTCCTAAAGAGAACTAGGGAGAGTCAAGTCTGAGATGTTTTCTCAAACTACATTTCTGCTTTGGACTCAAATTTCTCTTATCTGATCATTGCCTTGGTTGGGACTCTTCCTCCTCTTCCTCAAGGCTTTTCTCACAGCTCATTACAGGTAGTCCTCACTTAACTACCACAATGGGAACCAAAATTCTAGTTGCTAAGTGAAGCAGTCATTAAGTGAATCCAACCTGATTTTACGACCTTATTTGCAGCAGTTGTTAAGTGAACCACATGGACACTAAGTGAATCACAGTTTCCCCATTGATTTTGCTTGCCAGAAGCCAGCCAGGGAGGTTGAAAATGGCAATCACGTGACCATGGGATGCTGTGACGGTCATAAATGCGAACCAGTTGCCAAGCACCCAAATCATGATCATGTGACTGCGGGGATGCTGCAATAGTTGTAAGTGTGAGGACCAGTCGTAAGTTGGTTTTTTCAGCACCATCATAAGTGCGAACCATCTAAACGGTTGTTAAGCAAGGACTACCTGTACACATCTTGACTTTTTTGACCACACCCTGCAGATCCCCTTGTTTACAGACGATGGTCCCCAATCAGTCCAGAGAACCTCCTCTATCTCTTACTGCTGATTAAACCCGGCTTCCCTTCTCAATAAAATAAATACAGCCAATCATTATAAACAGGGTTCCCACTACCTTTCGAATACTATGTTTAGCTAAATGTGCAAGGTAGAGGCAGGAATATTATATATTCTTTTCTTCTGATCAAGAAGACGTCTCAAATACAACATGCCCTTCACCCACTTGATGCATTTTCCCAGGTGACATTTTTCCCAATATGGTTGCATTACTGTTTCCAGACAAAATAAGCAATCCAAGTTTAAATACAGAATGTATCACAAATGGCTCTGAAAATGGATATTAAATTCAATTTACGCTGACCTGCTAGGCTAAGCTGGATCCTCTTTCCTCCTTGATTGACGCTGTGAACCAACAGATTTAAGGAAAGCAGTTTTTGAAAATCCCACTTGATAGGGATCTGGTTTTCATAAGGTGAGAAATGCTGCTCTCTGCTGGTCATTTCCACTCCAAACCTCAAAGGATGGGTCAGTCTTGTTTTCAGGCAGGCCAAATCAGAGAGGAGGTTAAATGGCTTTTTGCATTCTACATATTCATTTGGAAAGCATCTGCTGGAGGCGTAATAATTAATGAAATGCCACAGGCCACAGACCTTTCCCTCCTGCAGGGTGGCTGATGAAAACCATTTCTTCAATAACTTACTACTCCTGAAGTACAAGCCCTTTTAAAATGCATCTAACTCTCCTGATCCTCAGCCCTTAAGAGACCACTGATCCAGGCGGTCACAGGCAGGGTGAGATGCTTCTGCCAACAACTCTGAGCAATCTGTTTTGCGGGCAGAACAATCCTGCAGAGACACTGGGTGAGATATCACCGCCAAGTCCCAATTACATCCAACTCCCTGCCAGTTTGCTGAAGTTTTTATTGCTGAACAGTCAGGTCCTTGTTCCCCCCCCCCCATCCCCTGCTTTGCAATTTATAAATGCTGGGTGACATTAATGCTGCTTGTTGGGCCAGTGAATTGATATATTAAGCCCAGTTTGCAGCAGGCCTTGGTGGGAGAAGTAGGTTCCCGCAGAGGGGCGTGCCAACGGATCATCAGAGCTGGCTTCACAGCCTCAGTGATTCTTTCCTGGATCAGCCCAGCTTTGTCTGGGCTGGGCAGCTAAGCACAGTTAGATCTGGTTATTTCTTGGATGGGAGGCCATTTGGGAATATCAGAGGTGTAGATTAGACTAGGAAGTCAAAATCCCAGAAGAAGGCAGTGGCAAACCAGGAGTTTTGTAGCCCTATCAGAAGTCAAGCTTGGTTAAAAAGAGGATTTACTTTACTTGTGAAACTACGTTCTCACCTTTATCGTTCTTACCTGCTTTCCTATTCAGCTCAAGATGCAATCACTTTTTTTCTGCCCATAAGCACTAAATAAAAATTATTAGCGCTCTCTAAGGGCTAATAAACATTTCAGCAGTGTTTCTTACGTCAGCCCTATGGAAAATATTCAGATGCACCTGTGAGGCCGTTAGCAAATAAAACATGGAGAGGTTCAGCAAATGCAAGAATAATTGGACAGTCACTTTCCAACGAATGTTATGGATGTACGCTTCCACCCAGTAGCTTTTTACTGATAAGGTAGGTCCGCTGGCTTGATGGAGCTCCATTCCCAAAAGCTTCTTCCCAACTTTCTCCCATCTTATTTTTGCCAGCAAGAACAGAGCAGGCAGATTGCAGATGCAGCCTAGATTTAGTTGACACTATTAGGACTGGCCTGACTGAGCCTCCGTGTTGGGATTCACGTGTTGGATATTGGCATAGCCTGAGATGTCCTTTGACAGCAGCGGTCCAAGCGTCCATGAATTGTCAGAAGGTTTCAACAATGCTTCAAGCTATTGAATCCTGAACATCGACCCTCCTTCCCGTTTCACAGACACACACAAGATCTGCAAAGAACATCACGGGCCCAGAAGAGAAGGAGGGAGGAGATAGGCTGACTTTCGCAAATATTCAGTCCATTTCCTGCTTAAAGAGCAGAGCTGCTGAAGAAATCACTCTTCCTCCCTGATCCAAGCCTCGATTTATTCCAGTCCACCCTGAGAGGGAAAAGAAAGAAACTTCAAAGAAATTAACAGGGTCTGACTAATAGGAAAGTTTAAAAAACAAAAAATCAGTGGCATGGTCCCTCTTTTTGATGTTCTAACAGGAGAAGGCTGCAGAGTGAAAAATGTTAAGTGCTCCCCATGGCATCTTCAAATGTTGGTTATAATAATCAAAGGAAGGGATGCAAGGGAGAAATTAAGGCCACTTAATGCAAGAACATGATGGCTGGCTAGGTTTGTAATGAGCTGCCTTTGATTTCACAGGCCCATCTTCTTTCTTTCTCTTCTTTGTAGTTTTGCAATGCGTAAGGGCTTAGCTTCCACATCTGCCCATTGGTCCAAAGGCTTTCTTGAAGAGCTGCATGGATTCATTTGCAGATTATATAAGAGGAACAGGAATGATTGTTCCAGCTGCAATATCATGAGAAAGAAACAAGGTCTCTGAACAGACTAGCCCTTGATGCTTGTCAAAACCCTCTTTCTCCAACAGACAGGGCAGTTTATAATATTTGTGACAGGTTTTCCTGAGGAGCTGACTGAGGCACCATAGAGTTTATAGGTTATCAGCTGCCGACACTCCGCAAAATTCAGCTGTTTTACTTCCAGGCAGCCTAATCCGCAGGTATCGATGTTTCTGTTCGTTTTGTCTTCTTTATTGGCCTTTACAGTCAAGCAGCCTTTTTGAACAGCATTTGCTAACAGAATTATAGACTGCTGCAATGCTGGAAGAGGCCCTGGAGGTCATCTAGTCTGATCGTCTTCTCAGGGCAGGGATCCACTAAACCAGTGTTTCTCGACCTTGGCCACTTGAAGATGGGTGGACTTCAACTCCCAGAATTCCCCGGCCAGCCAAGATGTGTGAAGTCCACCCATCTTCAAGTGGCCTAGGTTGAGAAACACTGCACTAAACTATCTTGGCTATCTTGGGTAGGTGACCATCCAGCCGCTTCCAGACAAACTGTTCCACTGCTTAATGGCACACACCATTAAGAAACTCCTCCTAACATTCAACCTGAATTTCTTTTCTTTTCTCATTTTCAGAACAGAAATGTGCCTGCTCCCTCATGGACATGACCAACTTTTTTGACCTTCATAGACCACTATCATATCTCCATACATCTCTTTTGCAAGCTCCACAAGTTCAGCTCCTTGAACCCTTTCTTATACAACCCCCTGATGACCTTCACAGCCCTCTTCTGAACCTGCTCCAGCTTCCTTATGTCCCTGGACATAGGACCGCCTTGGTGATCCAACCAGCAATGAGCACAATAAAACTTCCAATGATTACTTCCAATGATCTGGATGCAATGCTTCTGCAACCCAAGATTGCATTGGCTCTTTCAGCTGTTGCATCACTTAGGTGGTGGCCCACCAACCCATGTCTCTCCAACCTTGTTTAATTGTTTGATTTTTTTTGCTACCCAGTTGGTGGGACCACACACTTCCCATAACTGTGCATCATCCTCCTTGGTTTGAACCAAAGTTCTAGCCAATCTCCTTAGCACGTGTCCACAACAAGCTAAAATCCCATTAAATGTTTGCATAAAAGATCAGTGGGACTGGAACTTTCTCAATTTTCCACTCCATCAGTGAGCTTCTCACTGCTAATCCATCACCAAATTACTTTTATTTCTGTTTGATTCCAAAGTTCATGACTATGTTCATGAATATTCGGGATATTTTGTGAGATCCTCATTCAAACATTTAAGATGTAGGAAGGCTACAGCCTTTTAACGGCCATAGGCCTGAAAGCTGCTTCTGCTTCACTAAAGAAGGCTTCGTAACATGTATAAATGTTTCAGCAATTCCATTTTTTGCCTGGCTGTGCAGCCACCACACCGTTTGAAATTACCACTTAGTTGGTAAATTGGAAAATCCAGAACAAGTAACTGGACCAGCTTCGTGTCAGGTTAATACGTAAGTCAGATATTTTTCAGTGACCTTTTCACTTGTTTTTTTTTAAATTTTAGAACTTTCTGTAGCAAGTTTCTGTTTTCTTTTGCTTTGCTTTGCTTTGCTTTGCTTTGCTTTGCTTTGCTTTGCTTTGCTTTGCTTTGCTTTGCTTTGCTGGAGAATGTTTACACTGCAAAGCAGTGGTTTCTAACAGTGTTATTTATTACAACTTATATATCAAGTGAAAGCAGTTTGGTCTAGTGGTTAAGGCGCCAGGCTAGAAACTAGGAGACTTTGAGTTCCGGTCCTGCCTCAGGCACAAAACCAGCTGGGGGACCTTGAGCCAGTCACTCTCTCTCAGCCCTAGGAAGGAGGCAATGGCAAACCACTTCTGAAAAACCTTGCCAAGAAAACTGCAGAGACTTGTCCAGGTGGTCTCCGAGAATCTGACATGACTGAATGGTATATATGTTTCATTTCTGTAGTCTCACAAAACAACAAGACAAGTCTTGGAATATGATATTTTGGCTAGTTTTCCGATATCTACTTTTTTGTAGTATTACCCCCCCCCCACCTGCACGCGCAACAATCTTGATTTTCTTCCATGCTGCTGTTGCTGAAAGCAGGGAGTGGTCAAAAAAATCAAGATGGTGGTCAAGAAATCAGACTGGGAGACTAAAATTGGAGTGTACAATGCAATGGCAAAATTGACAGTGTATATCCACAATAGAAATTCAACTAAATTCAAGCAGGAAGCTTCCCCCATAGACAATGTATCATAGAACAAAGCAGATTTAGACATCTGAATATGGTTTTCAGGACTCAGATAGAAATTAACAACAATTACTCATCTTTGATGCAAAGGGGAGGATGTATCATGAAAAAGCAATTAACTTCTTTTTTCACTTTTTTTCTTTACTCAAATGTAGCAGTCTTTTTGGTATCATCTTCCTTTTTTTCACTTTCTTTGTATTTCAATCTTTCTTTGTTCTAATTTCTTGGGGTTTCAATATTCTAATAAAATATAGATTAAAAAAAGATTGTGGTCAAGACAGAGCAATTGAAGTCCTACCTGTTTTTACACCCTTCAGTTGCTCATAAAAAGGGGAGGAGCTTCCACTGCCATTTCCTCCACCATCTTGACTTCTTTGACCACCCCACACCCCAGGAAGACAGCCCTGGTTGGAAATTTTTAACAATAAAATTGTTTTGCTGTTGTGCAGTTATCTCAGAAAGAAATTCAGGTAGAGTTCATTATATCTGGGAATAAAATCTTGAATTTTGGGGTCATGTCCTTTATCTGAGTTTATTTATGGGTCACCCACAAAACCCAGGTTTCAGGGCTTCAGGGAAGACAGACTATTTATTTATTTATATTTCAAATTTCGTCATCGTCCATCTCCCTCAAAAGAAGGACTCTGGTCTATTAAAAGAGGATTTGTTGGAAGGAAGGAGTCTGTTCTCCCAGATGATCTCACCGCCATACCAAGGCAAGATTTTCAACTAATATGTTTCACAGTAACACAGGCAGGCAGGCAATTAGTTAGTTAGTTAGTTAGTTAATTTATTGATTAGTCAATTGGCTGTATCAAGACCCAACACAATGACAAAGGCAGGTTATTGCTTCCCTTAAATTACTTTAAATTGGACTTTTCTTCGGAGGTGCAAATGGTGGTTTGAACTATAATTCTTATTCTCTTTGGACAAGAGAATAAGGGTGCCTCCATTTCTCTCCAGGTGTGGTATAAATAGAAAATGCCAATCTGCCCGTGCTCATATGATCGTTAGGCAAAGACAATATATTGCCACTAGGGGGCGCCATCAGACCATATTATGGATTGCATGTATATATGTATGTACCCACGCGCACACTAATATAGAGATATGTGGAAAATGAACGCTAAAAGAAGTAAGAACAAATAATAAGGCAGACACGTGCTTTATATCTACAGATTCTGGAGATCAAGTGCCGCGAGGAGCATTGTTTTGTGTTAAATTGCTACACAGCTTTGTACTGTTGAACCCTCACCTCATCCATTTTCTTTTTTGCTGTCCCACAAGAACACAAACAATGAGACAGAAATTCAGGGCCATTTTATAACAAACATTGTTTATTATACATTGTTTATTATACATTATTACAGTTAAATGTAGCTAGATTATATGTGAACATCACGTTCAATTCTCCCCAAGGATGTGGGTGGGATATGAGCATTTGATGTTAATTTTTTAAAAAAATCCTTTGCATTTGTAGATCTTGGGTGGTGACTTGAATGTTTAAGAAAAGGATTCTTACTGCCCTAAATAACCATCGTTATTCATTTTCTTCTCCCGAATACACTTCGGCCATGATATGGTTTAGGAACCAATATTGTAATTATACTGGTTACTGTAAGATGTTGACAATTAATAACCTTGATCTACATATTCTTGATGGGTCTATTCTCAATGATCAACCCAAAGCATTTTCATTTAAGGTAAATGAAAAACCCAAGAGACTGATAATTTTTATCTTGCTATGTCCTTGATGTTTTTAAAGCCATGGGAAAAGGCAACCCCCTGATGCAGATCTGGATGGATGGATGGCTGCTACTTCTGAAAGTCAGGTAGCATCCTTGGGCAGAAGAAGACTTGAAGAAGAGAAGGTATTATATTTTGATTTCTTTGTAGGCTTGTTTCTGTACCAAAAGCAACATCATTAAACTCTTTTTTAGCCTCCTAAGATGTCTCCTACTTAATCTCAACTACCTATAGGGAATGGAAAGCATCTTGGGTTTTGATGGTCACTGTTCCCATTTCTGGAATACTATCAACCCAGAGCTCAGATTGTCCACTGTACTCCTGGTATTTCATAAAGCCATTGAGACTTGGCTGTTTTGATAAGTTTTGGGGATCTGAAGGATGGGATAGGTTCTTCCCACAGGAACATGTTTGATGCTTATGTGATCTTTTTTTCCTACATCAACTTTTTCTTTTGCTAAATTATTACTGTGATTTTGTTACTGTGGTGACCCATTTAGGTTTCCCAGTTCTAAATATTGTTGTTTATCTTCACTACTCACTATGTGGGAATGGTATGTTTTAATTTTGAATTTATTTTGAGCTGGACTAGGACCATAATAAATCAAACTAACTAATCATTAGGATGAGTTTGTATCTTTAACTTGATTAAAAGTGAGGTATTTGAGCCACTCAGAGTCATTGCTGACTGCAGTGGCATATAAATCTAGCACAGAACAAAAAACATCGCTCCCTGGTAGGGATGAAGATGGGGGCAGCTAATCACAACCTTGGCTTGACAAGGATTGTGCCAAGGTCAAAACACCCTTCCATTAAAACATTTGAGACTCTAGGTAAGGGAACTCTAGCAACCTCTTATCCTGATTCATTCTTCTCAGTAATTAGAAAAATGCATTGTTAAAAGCTAAAGAGAAAGACATAAGAGAAGTATCCAGCCAACCCAGAGCATCAGGCTTCCATTGTTCTGATGAGCCATTACTATCTCACCAAGGCATTGTGACAAATTCTGTTTCTATCCACTTCAATGTTTACATGACCACCAATCTCATTTAAGCAGCCAGACCAGCCTTCCTCAACCTTTTGACCCTGGAGGAACCCTTGAAATATTTTTCAGGCCTCAGGGAACCCCTACGCATTCAAGTTCAAATACAGGCCAGAAGTTACAAAATTATTATATTTGTTTCATGGGTTGGCCTGTATATATGCATTAACAGGGTTCTTAAACTAAAAGTAAGAATGAAACTTACCTCTTTCATGTGTAGTTGCCCAAATTTGAAATAATTTTTTAAATAAATCATGATCTCCCAAGCAACCCCTAGTGACCTCTTGTAGAATCCTGGGGTGCCACGGAACCCTGGTTGAGAAACCCTGAGCTAGACTAAAGGATTTGATTTTACAGCTGTTGTACATCCAATCCTTGATTCCAAGCTATCACAGCCTGGATGGGAAAATTACTAGTTTACACCAGCTAAATCTCTTCGCAATTTAACAATTCCCACATGCAGATGAGCATAATCATGAGGAAAATGCAGTACTGTATCTCATCTCTGCAGTGCATTATTGAAAAGAAAAAGAAAAATTTGGAAATTTCCAGAAGAAAAATTTGGAAATGTAAGAAATTTCCAAATAAAGAAAGAGGGTTCCCTTGTGGGTTCCAGAGCGATCAATAGATCATGTCCTCTTAAATTCAGTGCTTTGTCTAGTTTTCACTGTCCTCTAACTGTCCCTTCTTTGCATCTTGCATTTATGTGTATTTCTATTTTTTATTTTATTTCTTTTTGATCTGGTTTTCTGTATTCTACTCTGTGCCTGAACTACTGATGTGTTAGTGCCAAGAGATGTGGCATCATACCCCTTTTCCTTGGGGAACCAGAGAGGGATCAAAGCCAAGGAGCTACTGATGAATGGGATGAATTGCAACACAAACCCTGTTCTGTTCACACGGGCAAAGAGACGGGTGGTGGGAGATGAAGGCTACCCGAAGGTCCCATGGAGGGCAGCGGATTTCAGGTTTGTAAAAGTTATACTTCTTTGCTGCCATCTAGTGGTCCCCTCATATTTACAGCCCAGATTTGGTAGCCCTAATAAAGAGTGCTTCTCATGGGCTAGATGTTGCAGGAAGAGAGTTGTGTTGGTTTATGGTGAAAAAAAAATTCAAGAAGAGTCTGGTAGCCCCTTTTTTGACTAACTAACAACTTTTATTAAAAGGCAAAAGGGTTTAAATTAGGGTGAGGTAGAGTGGGAAGGGGAAGGACAGGAAGATTATCTCAATTTAAATCCTTTATCAGTCTAGCCCAGTGTTTCTCAACCTTGGCTACTTGAAGATGTATGGACTTCAACTCTCAGAATTCCCCAGCCAGCCATATATTATGGCAACCCTGGAAAGGCCCACATGATGGATCTGTCTTTCAATCTTACCTGCTCTTCATGATGTCCAGTAAGATGTGCTGTGTAGCACATCAGCAGATGTCCAGGTCTCCTCTTTTTTCCTTCTTTCATCCCAAATTATCTTCCTGCCCTACAGAATCCACAGGTAGAAGATCCTCTGTTTTTCATGGCTTTGCTGCTTCCCACTAACCTACAAAGCCCTTCCCAGCACAGACCGCTGCAACCAGCTTCTTCTCATCAGTTAACGCCGCAATTTTTTCTCTCCTGAGCTTTCTGACTGTGACCATCACTACTTCTAAATGCCTTGCCTTGTACTTTATTAAACAACTCAACTCTGTAAACTTAAATATGAAAAAGAACACCAGAGCACAGGGGTGAGAGATACAAAGAAAGTAGGGTTATAAGAGAAACAGCTTCACCAACTGCAGATTGTGAAAGTTGAAATATTAAACAAACAAGGGATTGTGTAACCGATAACAAGAGAACGTATGCAAAGAAACAACTTTTTAACTCAGAACTTATTTGAATATGAAGTGTACAGTCCAGTCTTCTTTTCATAGAATAGTGAAGTAGTTGAATAGTGAAGACATGGACTTTGAAAAGGAAACAGGAACAGCAGAAGGTTTATTTTTAATGGAATCCCATGCCTTCTTTTTTAAGGCTGCTGCTTTATTATTTTTGAATTTTTTGGGCAGCTACTTTGACCAAAGGACTGGCGGATTGTTTTTGAATCTGCTCTTTCTGCATTAAAAATGATGGAACCCCCCACCAATCCATTCTTTCCTTTCTATTCTATAACACCAAGCATTTATTGGCCTCCAAAAAGAGCTGAAAATACTCAAGGGCACTCATGGGCACGTAAAATATAATTATGCCGCCCTCTTTAGTTATTTTTGCTAAGGTGCTGTTCAAGTTAAGAATGCTTCAAACCACAATGCGTTAAGTTGTGTTTCCATCCAGGAAGGGAACATTTCTCTCCGAATACAGTTTATCTTATTAAATGATTAAACATTGAACCTTTCAGGTTGTTCCAGTTTTGAATTAGGCATAGTTGAGTGTGTCATAAAATTAACATTGGATCAACTCCTTAGATTGTCCTTGCAAGGTCTAACACAGTGTTTTTCAACCTTGTTGATTTTAAGATGTGTGGACTTCAACTCCCAGAATTCCCCAGCCAGCACGGGAATTCCCCACACATCTTAAAATCAACAAGGTCGAGAAGCACTGGTCTAACAACAGTGAGCAAAAACTAAAACTTGGAAAGCAGAAAATCAAAGGGCAGCTGGCTGTGTTATACCTTTCCCCCAGGGTTATATATCATAAATTCACTTTTGCATCGGCAATAAATCCCATTTGTTACTAGAGTAACAAATTACAGCTAGGAAGATAATGCAAAGAGGAAAGGCAAAAGTCTGATGAATGAAAAGTAGAACTTTAAACATTAACAGGTTGTTTCTTGAAAGGAGGAGCTGATCTCTTTGAAAGAGTATCAATCGGTGGCTTGGAGGTGCTTCCGTAAGGCCTCCAATTTTTCTTCCAGCTGCTGCATTTTCCAATGCCCCTGTCTTTTGTCCGACTCCACTTTGTTAATTTGACAACGCAGCCGTTTTAGAATAGCTTCACACCTCTTATTCTGCAGCTGTTAACCAAAAGAATAAAATTACAGTACTGAGAAATGCACGCATGGTTAGAGGTGATAGGCAATATTGGGATTTCAGAGGTTTTCAGACTGCAGCACGATTTGGCTTCCCCACAGAAGGAGTCCGAATAAATCCGCTGAACACAGAGCAGCTTATTTCTGAGTAAATATGCACAGAATATTTTGGAAAGGGGTTAAAATTAGAATTAAAATGGAACCCAGTCTCATCTCTGAAATGGACAGTGCAATCTAGTGCACGTCTACTCAGAAGTGCATTCTACTGATTTCAATTAGATTTTTTTCCCAGGTTAATACAGCACCTGGAATGTCTCAGCAAGCCTTCTTCTTGATATATCAAGCCTGCTTCCTCTGCTGTAAAGTTCCATGTGCCATATTTACCTCACAGATAAAATACCGTCAGCCCATCAAGGCAGACCAGATTAGGAAACCAAAGTCATGCAGACCAATATTCCTTTTCTTATAAAGACAGGGTGACAGGACCTTGCGAGTCTGAATGTGCTCCCCCCACCCTCCCTTTATATCCGTGAGAACTGGGGCTGCTCTCTTCTGAGATGCCTTCTCAGGTTACAGTTCTGCCCCGGATTCCCATTTCCTTTATCTGGCCGTTGTTTTGGTGCCGGCTCTTCCTCCTGTCTCTCAAGGCCGTTCTCTCTGCCCCACTACAAATAAAGATGATGTCTTTACAAAGTCCTCGAGCTCTTTCGTTTGTGAACAGAGCTTGAACATGGATGAACATGGACAGCATCTCAGGAAAGTTTACATTTTAGACGGCAGCCACAGCAATGCAGTCAAAGCCTCACTCCTTTGTTACAAGCACTGTATGCACGATGCACGTAAAAACAGGTAGAGCTTCTGTCCTATAGTTGTGACCATCATTTTGACTTTCTTTACACCCCAACAGCTAAACTGAAACATTGAAATGGTGGTGGAAGACCTGGCTGAAAGAAAAGGAGGATTAAAATGGAGGAAGTATGGCTATAACCCAAGAAACAGATACTCCATCCAACCACTTACCAGTTTTGAATGCTGCGTGTAGGAATATTGTTCAGCCAACAAGATCCTTTTTCCCAAATATGTCAGATGTGAGAGTCATTCTGTAGGGTTTCTGTGAGTTGGAGTTATTGATGTGTGAGAGCAAAAGGCCAGCACAAGCAGATGGGGAGTCGATTAATTTTACCATTTTAAAAATATAGTTAATATAAATTAATCTGGCTCGTATCAGTTTAGGTTTTTAATCCATCAGTCAGGAATGCTTACAGAAGGGTTAACACATTCTTCAGCCCCTGAACAAAGTCCAAGAATGGACCCACACAAGGGGTCTCTTTGTCTTTTGGTCCTCCTTTCTCCTTGAAGTAACAGAAAAGGAAAGAACAGGAGAAAAAATGGGGGAGAATGAATGACCCCCTTTCCAACTCTACCCACAAGGTTGCCAAGAAGAACTTTTTCAAAATTATTTCTATTTCAAATCAGGAAAATTGGGAGAAAGGGATAGCTTCCCAAACACGTTTGCAGCAGCTTGGATGCCATTAACGATGGTTGTTCCCCATCTGAGTGGCCCATCAGTGATTAAGCATTGCCAGCACAAAACCCAACCTGAATGTAATAACATTCAGCAGGAAGTGTCTCTTTAGAAGTATCCTTAAAACCAAGACCATCCCATGGAAGCATCATCAGTGTCTGAACCCACTATCAAAGAATAGTTAAATCATCCGATTGTGTTCTCTGCCATCGAAGCAACGCGTGTCAGGCTCCGGATGGGAGGGGAGAGATGCTGAGAGTGAAAAAGAATTAAGTTTCGTCTAAGGGCGGGGTCCAAGGTCGTAGCAGGCAGAGATGGGCAGAGTTGGAATGCTGGACTGTTGAGGGAAAAGGGGGATGGAACATGAAGGGGGCTCTGACGTGTCTGTGTGCTGTTTATTTGATAGCCTGTGTGAGAATTGTTTTTAGCTGTGGCTTTTTGCTTTAGTCTGTACACATCATCAATAAATCTGAATTCTGCATTTCATCTGGATGCGTGAGTCAGAACCTTATTGACTCAACTGTGTCAGAACTTTACAATCAGAATTTATCCTTCCTTTGTCAGCTTTGGGTCACCATGTCATGGAAGTGCATAAACCTGAAAAGTTACTCCTATACTATCACTTATAATCCAAGAATGCTAGAACACGTCAAAATACTATCATACATAATATTATCTACTGCCTATCATACAAAATACTATCATAGATAACATTATCTACTGTCTAGATAATATTATGATAGCTTTCTCTTGGATTTATACCCCATCTTTCAACTCAAGTGAGTTTTCAGCGCAGCTCAGAAAACGTTGTTAAAAAAAACCCTAAGACGATAAAATGTAAATTAAAAATTAACGTAATGTGGATTAAGAATAAAAAGCCTGCTGAAAGAGATGCAACTTTACAGATTTTTCTCAATACTGAAAAAGAGAAGCCATATGGAACTAGTGAGTGGGTAAATTCCACTGCGTGGGAACCGGAAAGGGGAAACCTTTCACATGCCAGATAAGCAAATCTCAGGACATCTTTAGAAAGACTTCTGCAGATCTTCATAGCTAGACAGATTTGAAAAGAGAAAAGGTGGCCCTCAGATAGTCAGTGCAAATGTCAGCATCCCAGATCATGCCCCCTCAACCAGTACTGGTGTTACATGATCCCAAGAACCTAACCTAGAAGGGATTATAATTTCATATTGTCATAAAATTAAGTAACAGCTTTTATATTTGTGCAGCGAGGACACTGCAGTCTTATGGATGCCTTTTAAAAATTATTGTTATTCAAAAAAGCATAATTTAAGCCTGCTTCTTAAAAAATATGAGACACAATAATTACAGAGATGGAAACTCACCTCAATTTCTTTCTGAAGCATAGCATGCGTGCTTTTTTCATCTTGAATGGCTTTCTCCTTTTCGCTGACAGCCTCTTTCAATACCTTTATTTCACTTTGCAAACATGCAATTTCATCCTACAAAGGAATGCATATAAGGGAACAGAGATACAGTAAAATAAATCTGATAATATTTGGGGAGAGGACATGACATAAAAGCAGCAATATTGATATTGGTTGATAATTAGAACTGTTTTTAAGTACACTTGTTTCTGTTCAAATGGAAGTAATGTCAGAAAACTTAAAGATCCCTGTTATATTTTTATTAGCACCAACTGGGAACCAAACGCTTATTCTAAACTGAGGTTTGGGGAAATGGGTCTATTTAAACATGGAAGAGAAAAAGGGGGGCAGGTAGGAAAAGACTGCACTCTTAAAGTACCAGCAGAGTTGTCAGATGAAAACACAGCCTAAGCCTGTTGTCTATTGTACAGAATATACAATAATTTCTGATGAAGTTACTTAGCTGGGTAATGAAACGTCTGCAGGCAAACAGCCAAGCTCAGAGAGCACCAAGGACTCCATATAGAATAATGGATTTAAGTTGCAGGAAGGCAGATTCTACTGAATGTTGGGGGGGGGGGGAAACTTGCTAACAGTAAGAACAATTCAGCAGCAAAACCAGGAGCCAGAGAAGAGATGGGCACACTTTCTTTGGATATCTTGAAGCAGAGGTTGGACAACCATCCACCTATGGTAACTTTAATTTGAATTCCTGTCCTGAGCTCAATGGCTTACATAGTCCCCACCAACTCTTTAAAATTCTATGAAAGTTAAAACAGAGGAATAACCCAGTGGGGTGGGGAACAGAACAATTTCAAATGTTTTATTAATTAAGGCAGTGTTTTGAACGTTGGTGACTTGACGACGTGTGGACTTCAACTCCCAGAATTGATGACATGGGGAATTCTGGGAGTTGAAGTCCACACGTCGTCAAGTTGCCAAGGTTCAGAAACACTGAATCAAGGTATTGCTTCAATTTGTCAATCTCAAAACATTTCAAAAGTTTTTCCTTTGGGTCTTATTTCCTCCTTCCTTGTTGTTTTGGACTAAATAAATAGAGGGCTAAATATGCTGAGACTTTTGCTAGTTCTACAGCACTCATTTCTCTGAGGCTGCCCACCACTGACCTTTCCTGGGGAGCAGTCAGAAATAGGATTCTAAAAGCTATTCTTCTCAATATGCTGGGATGCTAGAGAGGATTTTAAAAATCCTTGCTTTGCGAGGAAGAAACACGGCAGTACAAAAAACATGGATATCTTCACTGCTTCTGTATGGATGATTGTCCTTTAAGAAGCCCAAGGAAGAGCTATGTCTGTTCCAGAGATCTGGCCAAGTTAAAAAAAATCATAACCATTGTCTACTTTTTGTGCAAGGTCACTCTTATCCCCAGATAATCACCTTTTCATGTTTGGCTTGGGTTTGCTTGTGTGTGTGTGTGTGTGTGTGTCCATAAAAATGACCCTGTGAGTAGGTTGGGTTGAGAAAGGGTGCCTGGCCCAAAAACCTAAGTGAAATTTAGCCTGCAGGGAAAGTAATCCAAATAAAGTGAATTTGAATTGCAGCCCGAGAGGATGGAGAATGGCTCCCAGCAAACTTATGAATTATTGGAAAAACTTTCAGGAACCGCCCCTGATTTAGCTGATTTCAGATCCTGGGATTCTGCAACCTGAAGCGGCTCATAAGTCCCCAATTCAGTTGCAAACGTGCAGAATAGTTTACAAGGGAATGCATCTTAAATATTCATCTCCCCTCCTCAAACTATCCTGCTAGGGACTGATAGTGGCTGTATTCTTTTAAAGAAATGAAAAACAGATTTGGCGAGAAAGACAAAACAGTTGAAAAGGCCAGTTAATCAGACCTGGACTTGGCCAACAGTATCATGTTCTTCTGCTTTCTGAAGAGAAGCCATGAGCTCTTCCTTCTGCATCATCATCTGCTGGAGCGTGCCTCTTTTTTCCATGAGCTCCACTGCGAAAGGCAATTTGCTTTCCTCTTCCTCAAATCGGTTTTGATGAGCAGCAATTTTCTCATAGTAAGCCCTGTTTCCTGAAAGCACCATTTTAAATTCTTCTTGTAAAACTTCAGTGTCTTGGGTCAGCTTTGTGTTCTCAACATACAAGGTTGCAACCTGAACCTCCAGATCTTCGCAGTGACATTTGGTCGTTGCTATGGCTTCCTCGCAGAAATACCTTTGTCTTTCAATTGCCTTTCTTTCAGATAGGACAGAGTTCCTCTGTGCCTCGAGGTCCTGAAGCTGAGCCTACAGAACAACATCTCAGGGTAAACCAATTAATACTCAAAACAGTAACACATTTTAAGTTAGATGTCACAAAAGCTATACATGGCATGGATGGCTGATGTTTAATCTAGCAAGCCTTGTATTTATTTGAAACAGATCAACACTATGAAATTGTAAGTATTATCAGACAGAAGATTCAAGGCACCGTCTAACACATAATGGCTGTGTTTACACAAAATGCTTAATTTGCACTAGCTTGTTCTGTGGTTCACTATGTTGTACAAACCCAGTCTGCTGGGTCCGTTTATGGTTTAATACAAAAATGTGTGGACTTCAACTCCCAAAATTCTCCAGCCAGCAAGCTGGCTGGAGAATTCTGAGAATTGAAGTCCACACATCTTCAAGTTGCCAAGGTCGAGGAACACTGGTTTAATATATCGTATGAACCTAGAAAGTTAACAATGAAAATGGCTTCAGTGACTCAGTTATTTAAAGTGCAGAGGTATCACACTGGCAACAGTGTGTTGCCAAGGGTATGGTGCTCTGAGTTGTAGCATTGGCTATAAAATCTGGACCAGCAGGAAGGTGGAATGTCTTTGAATTGTGGTGCTGGAGAAAATCATTGAGAATACTTTGGACTGCAAGAAAAGAGCAAATTATTCGATATTTGATGACGTAAAACCAGACTGCTGAAAACTAACGATGAAGCTAAAGCTTGGGTATTAGATAGTTTGGACACACTGTGCAAAGTGAAGAGCCTTTGGAGAAGGCCCTGATGCTCCTAAAAATGAAAGGCAATCAGAAAAGAGCTTCATATAAAAATAGGTGGCTAGATATTATCATTGATGTCACAAGCAGGTGCGAACGAGGACTCCAAGGCACGGTTACTGGCAGACAGTCCTGGGGAAATGGTGTCCACTGGGTCACAAGGAGTCCGAAGTGGCTGAACGACAACCAAGTCAAGGAAATGGTGAGAAGGCAAACTTACTGGGCCATTACAAGGAAAGGTAAATGCTCACCAGATTCCATAGCTATCCCATCTGGGCTCAACTCTCACTCCAAAAACCATCTCACTCTGAGGGATTTCCCTACAAAGAACACTAGTGGAAGTAGGGGAAGAGTTTCCAAAATCTGGAGAAGGGGCATTGTCTCCTTTGCGAGAGCTACTGTACATTGCACAGTGCTCACTAAGACAATAAATCAAAGGTGGAGAAATCAAATGAAAGGCACATGCCTCACTCACTCACTCACTCACTCACTCACTCAATAAATAGGGGTAAATCTAGCCAGTTTAGCTCAGATCTTGCACACTGTTCGTTCATTTTTGGTAAGGCCGAAGCGAGGAAGGCAACAGTCTGGCATCTTTAATGGCCCACGAGTGGGAACTCGCCGTGTCCACTCAGGCTCCCCATAAAGGAGGGGACCCTTTTCTGCTTGACCTTCAGCAGGACATGGAGCGCAGCATGCATGGAAGGCACGGGGGAAGCAGGGCAGCACCACCAGATGTGCTGGAGACTAAGCACACTCAAGGGCAGCACTCCCACCGCCTGGGGAGCCAGAAGGGAGGGATCTCCCCCTGGCATTGCCATAGGCCCCGAGCCAAAGAGGCAGAGTCCATCTAGGAAGTTCTTAATGGCCAAGATTACATCTCCCGAGGTTCTCTTGTTTATTCTTTTGCTGGAATCCAAAACTATGCCCACTCTGAAGCCAGAGGTTCCTTTGCTCCTGACACTGCCGTTCACGCAAACAGGTTGAAAGCACTTAAAGAGCCTTGTCCGCTTGGCTAGAAAATGCCCTGCTTTTGTTCTACTTTCTCAAAGCCAAACCAGAATCAGTCTGTCCGACCGGCCCTTTCTCTACCAGGCTGTAAAGCGTTTTTAAAATATGACCTGCAGTCGTGTGAGAACTTCCTTGCTCCTTTGTATTTCAGAAGCCTGAGTATTTTGTTGCTCTGCTACTCGTTTTACCATTTCAGTGATTCCTGACGGATCGGAGTCAGCCATGCCTAGAAAAGAGTATAGTGTTGAAGGAAAAAAAAAGTTAGGGAGTAATTTTATTGGTCTTCCACACTGCCATCAGTTCTACCTCCCCCCCCCCCCATCCTCAAAAGCAATTTGAAGACATCCTGGGGTCATCTTCAATGCCTTAAAATGCTAAGATTGCTGCAAATGAGCCAATCAGCATTCACTTTAAACAGAGAATGAAAAAAAAAAGCCTTTAAGCAGTGTTCCATCCCCATTCCTATTTTTATTTTAGGTTTTGTGTATGTTCTCTCAAAAAACTGGACGGTATCAAGCAGTATTTCTCAAGCTTGGGAACTTTAAGATGTGTGGACTTCCACTCCCAGAATTCCCCAGCTGTGGAGTTAGGAGCAATTCCCAAGGGAATGTGTTCAATGCAGAAAAAGGCCTTCTTCACCATAAGAACCAGATTCACAGTGGAGAAGTGGTCCTTCAGACTGTCAGGCTGTAAGCCTTTACAGCTTTCAAAGTTAATATTATAAATCAAGTTGTGTCTAGTTAACAACTAGCAATCAGGCAGATCTTTCTCCAAGTCCAAGTCGTTACTTAATTTATTTAAAATCCTTAGAAAAGGTGTTACCTACAAATGTTTTCCCCCTATTTCTTAGAAACAGCACATTATAAAAAAAATATATTAAGCTTTAATTTCTTCACCATTCAATTATATGTCCCAAGTTTTATTGTATAGATTACAGCTACAAGAAATACAGGAAGTGTATTTCTCCTACACTATTCACATGTGTGCTTTTTTTTCCCATTCTGTTCAACCACTTTTCCATGAAAAACACGCACAGAATATAATCCTGTCAGCCCTAAGAGAACATTTAAAGATCTCTTAGGATGCCTTCTCTCAGGATGGCAATGTAGTTCTGAATTCAGAGGACTGCAATTTAGCAACGGATCGTCCATAAAAACGTCATCCGTGTCACTGATGTTATTCCTCTATAGTACTCAAATTTCCATACAGGAATATGCTAACTACAGAACTCAACATACAATTCTGCATCCATATATTTTATGCAGCTTTTTAAATTCTTTTTAAAAATTAGAAGTTCTTTTTCCTTTTTCATTCTTAATCACCATTCTGTTCAGTCCCTTTCTCCAGAAATTGTAAAATGCCTTCCTCGGGGACTGAAGGCTCTGCTTTCTTTCAATTCTCTGCCATCTCTTAAGCTACGGGTCCCATCTTTCTATGTAAAATAAATTCCATTATTCACTAGTTTATCCTCTAATATTTTCTTTAAATCTAAAGAACTAGCTAAACGAGCTAAAATGTTATAAATTATGCATCACGTGCCCACCTGCATACTATTTACACAGGCACATTCAACGCAAAAGACTTGCAAGATTCTGTTAATGTAACCTTTCAATAAAGTAGACTTAGCTCATCTGGTTGGGTTTCCTGTCTGGGGTGTTAAATTGGGAAAGTGAAGAGTTATCAGGTCTGGAAGATATGAAACAATTAAAGGAAAGAAGGGCAGAAGATGACAAAGCTATGGGTCCTGAGGGATCGATAGAAATTCTTCAGGAATAAGCTTTCTGAACTGATTTATACTTGTCTTTCAGAAACCATCTGAAATATGTCCTTAGAGAAACTGTAGTTTCCATGACAGAGTGCTATAAATTTGCAAATTCTGCCTTGCATTATATCCACATGTGAATTTAATAATTCTGCGACAGTGGCAAGGCCGCACTGGATGCCAGAAAGCGTATTAGTAAAAATATCTGGATTTCCAGATTCTAAAAGCAGGCCTTGAGAGGTGCGAAGTATCACCAAATTTTGACATCAGTTCGACCTGTCTGGCAGTGACCAGGGCCAAAGCAATAGAGTTGCTGTTTCCAGGATTAATTTTACTTTCTTTTTTTTATATTATTGAGGCATATTCTGAATCGCTAAAACAGAGCCTGTCATTAAGGACTCAGTTTATTTAGATATATCAGGTGGAAATGTGGGGCCTTCACATTATCATCAGGAAAGTGGTGTTTTTGGCCTCTCCAGTGAGGCCTATGTCTCACCTCCTCTTTTAAATTAGGCCAATGTGCTCAGTTAAAAACCTACAACAGTGTTTCTCAACCTTAGCAACTTTAAGATATGTGGACTTCAACTTCCAGAATTCCTCAGCCAGCCATGCTAGCTGGGGGATTCTGGGAGTTGAAGTCCACATATCTTAAAGTTGCCAAGATTGAGGAACATTTACCTTCATGTTTACATTCCTCATATGTAAACAACCTTTTACACATTATCTACTATCTATGATTGCTAAAACCTGATGCCCTTTCTCACACTGAAGATCTCTCTGTTTTGAAGCAGGTGCATAAACCAGGAAGGAGATTAGATCTCTCCCTTTTAAGAGATTCCTTCCCAACCTTTTCCACCCAGCCTTGAGGCCTTCCCCCAGTTCCTGAGATCTCTCTCCTGTTTTTCTTGAAAAAGGGGCTTCACTGATTTTTCTATGCCCCATACAAATCTAGAGTTCTCCTGCATTTTGGGGAGGGCAATGGAGGGAATCACTGAGCTTGACCAACTAGCATTTTCTACAAAGCCAGGGTTGGTCAGCTTCAAATAAGAATTCTGATCTCAGCCACCTCTGTCAACCACTGAAGCTTGCTAAATTCTTAAAGCTCTGCAACCATTTACAAATCTTAAAAGCAAGCCCTGCCACCCATTCACAGAAATTTCATCCTTTTCATTCCAGACTTAAGGGTACTGGGCCCTTAAGTCAAAAGCACCAAAACCAAACAGGTATTCTCTTTCGCTTTCAGCTCCTCTGTTGCAAAAGAGATGAAGGAGAAGGATGATGCAAGATCTTCAGCAAGGGTGTGAGACTCTAATCCTGGATAGAGGTCACTGTTTGCCAAAAGGAGGTTCTTGCTTGAAGTGATAATGCTGAAGCTAGCTCTGTCACTTTCTAGTCCGGTAAACAAGGCTCCATTGACCCACATTTATCCCTTGTTTATTCTGCCGTCAGCTAATTAAGGTTACCCAGTGAGACATATTTCCAGGAAGTGAGCCCTGCAGAACTCCATGGGCCTTCTTCCAAGTAAACATGTTTTCTTGCAGAACCCTTTGGATTGACATTTATTGCTTTGCACATGCAATACATTTGCACTTGAAACTGGGTGCAGCTTTCAGGCACTGTAAAACCCATTCCTTATCTCCAAGCCGAAATTCACTTGTAAAGAACCATTAGGTACTTCACAGATGTTGTTGTGGGGAAAACTAGGAGAAGGGGCACCCCACCTGCCACCTTGAGTTCCTGAACAAAAAGCAGAATATAAATCTAATACTAAGTAAAATAAAATAAAGCAAAGGTCTTTCCAGAAACAATAGCAGGCAATCTAAAACAGAATCCTCTTGAAGTCATCAGCTTAAGCCATCAGCTTACCTCTGCTCCTCAATTACATGCCACAATTCTGACTTTTGTACATAAAGGTAATTAACATCAGCATGGCAGATGTCTCAGCATGGAAGATAACCAAAGTCAAGCCTTCTTAGACGTTGGATGGGAGATCTCTCAGTAATTTCAGAGCTGAAGGCTGGTCTGGGAAGTCAAATAAATATTTCAATATGTATTTATAGTCAGATATATATTCAATATTTATTTATAGACAGATCATCTCCGTGCTGGTGCAAGAAAACTGAACTGACATATCCATAAAATCCCAGGGCTCAACTTAACTCTAAGGAGACCTTTCTTTTTAGTATCACAATGATTCGTGGGACTTAGGGCTAAGGTCCAGTTCTGCCTGGGAATCCCCTCCAGAGAGAAAGATTACAGTATTTGCCAAGAGATCTTGATCAAGAAACTGGCAACGTCACTGAACAGATGCAGGGTTTTAAATATACAGTTGTAGCTTTTCATGCCTTGTGTAAGAGGATGGTTTAGATTGAACACGTGGGGCCTTCAGCACAGGGAAATGTTTCATTTGTCCTGGGGTCCTTCCGCTCAACAGGAAGATAATTTGTTCTGCTGTCATCCATTTATTTGCAGCCAAGAGTTCACTTAAGCTCTACTTGAAGCACTGCAATCCACATGTTGGAGACCACTACTCATGAGCCCCATATATGTGCCAACTGCAATCTTGCTTCTGGAGTGTGAGCTGCCTAAGGTAGGTGGAGATGCAAATTAAACTTCTGCCCTTACCAATCCTGGGTACGATCTAGCAAATCACTAATATGATTTTGTACCCCATGGCTTGGAATTCTTAATCTCAATCTTAAAGATGCTTTTATGATCTCATAAAGGCTGCATTCTGGTATTAATTTCATAGGAGAAAGTTCCACTGAAATGAATGCACATTTCTCAATAGACAGATGAAGGATCTTGCAATAAATGACTCAACAGGTAGCAGCACCTGTGAAACCTTGTCTGGGCTCACAGATGAGCAAGATTGGACATGGAAGTCAAGCAGGAAATGC
Organism: Candoia aspera; assembly: GCF_035149785.1. NCBI lineage: Eukaryota > Metazoa > Chordata > Lepidosauria > Squamata > Candoiidae > Candoia > Candoia aspera. Next base: position 10,514,632 of record NC_086157.1, read on the forward strand.
CAGGTCTGTAGGCTCAAAAGGGAGTTTTTAAAAACCGTGGAAGAAGGCTGTTGCCAACCAGTCCCATATTGTTGCCAAGAAGACTCATGGACTTGGAGAGTAAAGCTCAATTTGAACAAAGCTACCTCTTTACTTAATTGAATCCCACTCTTATGCCTGCTTTTTAGACATACTAAATATACAGGAGATGGAACATTGGGAAAAAATATCCAGAAAGCAAAATACTTTAGGGGTTTGGAGAACTGATAGGGAGGAAAAAATAGAACCACCATCCTCAAACAAAGAGAACAAATATCTTTCTCCTGGCATTGCGAAGGAAGGATCTCAGTGCCATGCCAACACTTCCAAAGAACTCTAAAAAATATGTAGGGTTTGCAAATCTCCCTCATTAAAATTTTAGAAGTCTGTGAAGGGAGAGTTGGAACACTCCTACCTTGTTAGTTGGTGAATGTGGATTAAGAAATTCAATACTAATCAGTCTCATCATTCCCAATAAGACTTTTATTCCATGGAATAACCCAGATTTTCCACATGGAAATTAAAGTCCAAATTAAAGAAGATAATAGTCAGCTCTACCAATCATAAGTGATAAAGCAAGATGCAGTGATCTGCCAAAAAGCAGCAGATGCTGGTAGCTACTTGCCAGTTAGTGAAATGGGAAGACAATTTCCATGTAGAATCACACGTGAAGAATTGTTAGATACCAGATAGGACGGTGTGATACTGCTTCTAATCCATAGCTCCTTGAAAACATGGATATTGAATTTATGAAATTCCTGCATGGAAAAAAATATATAATTCTATTATTTGGCAAAGGACATTTCCTTACCTTTGAAAAAGACCAATAACAAAAGAAATCCAAAGGCACGACATTAAAATTCTTTAATTCCCAGAAACAGAGGATGAAGTAAGTATGGTGGTTTGCTGGAATTAAAAGGTTTACCAGTTAATGAGTGAACCTAATACATGGATTAGCTGCATGAAGTTAACCACTGTTGAAGATGTTCCAAATGTCAACCATGAAATACATGCAAGAAAGAAAGATAAAGGTTTCAGTATGGCCTTCACAGCCCCCAGACCTGAATATTATTATCACATTAGGGAGATCTTAACCATGTAGCTCATACATGGAGACCCAAGAATATTTCTGAACCAGAAGAATTCTGCCAGGAAAAGTAGGAAAGAAATATTCCAGATGCAAGAACAGAAAGACTCTTAGCTGACTGTATGAAATATATGGGGGTTGTGATTCCTCTCCGAGTTGCTCCTTCAAATTACCGTCTGAAAGGGTGTTCAAACATCTGCACCTGCCTATTCACTGTTTTCTTATTTTGCATCTGTAAACAACTGCACCTAAATTGTAAATATGCATTCAAATTGGGAGAAAGAGATCATGTTTAACTTTGTCCCTTGTGGCGTCCAGCTTCTATTCATTTAAGGAAAAATACAATTTCTTTCAGGTTCCTAAACTTTTGCATGCAACTCTATTTGCCCTTTTAAAAATATTATCAAGTGGATTGTTATATTCAGTGGGTATTTTAAACATTCATCTACTGTAAAGAGTAAAGGAGGTGACCTTGACAGAAATATGCAAGAAAGAGAAATACGTAAAGAGAGCTGAAACATTATTTAAGTCCCAGGAAACAAGATAATATTCAGAAGCAGCTGTAGAAAGTAAGGGAGGTCCCCTTGACAGAGATAGGCCAGATCCATTACCAAAGCAACAAGGACAAAACATGGCTTAAGTCCAAAACAAGCAGAAAGTGTGCGTAAGCAGCCCAGGCACACACCTCCCTAATTCCCAGAAGTATATGGGGGGGGGGGGAATTGTGCACAGCACAATCAGACTTGCAAGGAACTTATTATAGCCGATCTCCATAAAGTGTAGTTCTAGTCCTTCTGTTGCATTGGTTTTCTGCTCTGGTCCCTCTGGTGGGGCTGACATACTGTATACACAATTACTAGAAGTAGATCCTACTGAACACAGTAGAATGTACTTCTCCGTAAAGATAAATGGGACTTTGCTACAAGTCGCGCATCACGTTGCTGATGAATGATTTACAAATATCCCAAAATTAGTGATCCTGGATTACTAATGCTGTGATATTTTAGGGGATCCCAGAGTTGTAACTCTTGGCAGGTAGATTTATATATGCAGATATCAAGAGTCTTGTTTCAGAGGCTTTAAGGGAAGGATGAGACGTTTAAGGGCTTGATGATGAAGACATTCCAGCTTATGTTACAAAATGTATTAGAGCATTTATTTCCATGTTATAATTTTACCACCTCTCCAAGAATTATCTCTTAGCATGCCTCCTCCCTTCGTACAGAAGTGAATTTGTAAGCGTAGCGTGCAGACTGACTTGAAAATGAAAGATTTCCCCAAAGGCGTGCATGATGCACATTGGCGTGTTGTTCATCAACATAGTACGGGGTAACAGCCTGAAGCCGGGGAACAATTAACTCAAACAACTGTTTGAGCACCAACTAGACTGCAGTTTTAATACACGCAGAGGCAGACAGGCTATGGAAAATAAAAGTCATTGCTATATCCATTTCCTAGCCCATTTTCACCATCTGGTAGCTGTGTAAGAACAGGCACCATCAGTTCCCAACTTTCACCCAACTCATACTCAGTAGCTATAAGCAGGAATCAGGTTTATTGAGAACAAGGCACAGAACAGTGGAAAAGCTGCAACTGAAAGTTCCTGCTCAGAATCCCAATTAAAACATTCCAGTACCAGGCAGTTCCCCCTCCCCTTCTACATTCAGGGCCACAACTGGGGGGGGGGGGGGCGCTGCATTGGGGGGGCATCAAAATGACTACTAGGGGGGCGCCAAAATGGGCATGGAATCCATGTTTGCCCTGGTGACACAGACCCTAGTTGCAGCCCTGTCTACATCCCCATCCTCCTTCTAACAGCCAACATTGTCAGCCGCAGATATCTCCAACGAAACGACCTTGGCTTCTTGCTGTAACCCAAACAGAACGTTTCACACTCCTTGGCATTCTCCCCCTCCCAGTTCTTCTCCTGACACGCGTTCCTATTGCAGATGAACACAATCAGATGTTTTCCCAAACTTCTGACTGTGGAGACTGACAACCTGCTACCTGGGGCTCAGCATACAATCTCTACTAGTTCTCACAGTTGTAACACCAAGATGGATTGTCAGCTTCCGGTGGGAATGGCAGACTGAACGGCTGTGCCCGCAGGTTCAGTGGGTGGAGCTGACAATGCGGTAATTTTGGGGGGGCTCAGGCAGGTTTTCCTGAAACCCAGAAACATTCTCTGGATCAAGGAGAATACCTGGAATCATCCCACCTGTCCTCCGGACGGCTGCTTGCAGCCAGAAGATCACAAACAGCGTTCGCGTTCGACTGGTAAGAGTCAGCTGGTAGGCAGGGACGTCATCATTTTCCAAGCCACGCTGTAGGCTTAAAAGGACACTAAGACCGGCCACCCCATTTCTAAATTACCAATTTGTATTTTTTTAAAGTATATGTACCCCAGGAGAGGCTTTCTACAGCGAGGAGAAGCTGGTTCTCTTGGTGCTTAACATTATTTTTGGGATTACTTTTAATTTTTTTTTAAAGTTTTGGATTTCGTTTTCCTTTCAAATATAAAGGAGAATTGAGAGTAATTTTATTATTTCTGAATTAAATTTGAAGATATTAGCATTCCCCTACACGTTGAATCAGCTGATCTGAACCTTCAGCTTTCTGTCTTCACTTTCCCTTGAGAACTGTCTGCTATCTCACTCATGTAAACACACTCCGGAACTCTTCCATATCTTTGACTTTTGCTGGTTAAGCTTCTAGGGGGTGCCATAATCTATTGCGTGAGACATGGAGGATTTCAAACAGATTCTTTCTGACTTTCACCAGGATTTTCAACAGATTTCTTCTGACTTCTATCAAGCTTTTATGCAAGATATCCAGAACATTGTAGAAAATATGAGATCCAAAATATGCCATCAGGTTGGGGATGTGGTGGATGAAATTGAGGAATTTAAGAGCAATAGAAAGGGTTTTTTTAAGAATGAGGTTGGGATTTTTATTGAGATGCTAGATTAAGATTGGATAGTGAAGTTGGAGAAATCTAAGGGAGAGGGTGATCTGCAAGCCATAAGTGAAACTGACCTCCTGGTGGAATGCCATGAAAAGAACCTGGAATCTTTGAGGGGGGCAGTTGGGCTGTTTGATTCTTTCAAGAGGAAAGCTCTCTGCACATTGTGGGGATATGTCACTGCTCTGGTTTATTTTGAAGTGGGATAAGGGTCGAAGAATGTTCATCTGGTTTGCTTTAAGGATTTGATTGATGCTATCTGCTTTTAAAGATTTGGATTTACTGTTTTGAATTGACTTTGGTTTTTGGGTTTATTAAGATAAAAATTATTAAAACTGTTGGATTAGGGTTAAAGAATGTTTATCTGGTTTGCTTTAAGGATTTCATTGATGTTATTCCCTTTTAAAGATACCAAATTACTGTTTTGAATTGTCTTTGTTTTTGGGGTTTATTAAGATTGGGATTATTAAAATTGTTGTGCTACTAAGTATAACAGCAGACAACTTATGTGCGTTTTAATTTGATTCTTATTATAGCAGACAGAAATGTATAGAATAGTGGTAGGAAGGGAATAATTAAATAGGTGTTATCTTTTGGAGGGGAGAAAGATGTTTAGGGGGTTTATATGAACTTATTTTAATATAAGGGGGAGGAGTAACTGTACTTAGTGATTTTTATTATGTGTTAAAGTGGAATGATTTGTAGAAATAATGTGATGATTTGGTTTAATATAGAGTAAGAGATTGATTATGGAAATTTTGTATATCCTTTGCTTTAAAAGTTGGAAGCCACATCTTTTTGTAAATTTGAAAAAAAATTATCTTGTGTTTCCGCACCTTTTTAGTTTTTTTCTTTCTTTGTAGTTTTTTGTTTTTCTGTAGTTTTTATTCTTCCTTTGAAACTTAATAAAATTTACTATTTAAAAAAAAGGAATAGGCAGATTGTCTTGGAAGTTAAGCAAACCCCAGATCAGCCTTTGAACTGGACTCAAACGGTGTGTGTCCTTGTGTAATGGTTGCCTATTCTAAAACACTATCAGACTCATGAGCAGGAATTCAAAGATATCTCATTTATTAAAGAATAGTATGCAGGATCACAGAGAAAGCTGAGAATGATAAAAGCACGCCAAATGCAAACTAAAAACCCTCGGTGCAAATGAAATCCCTCCCCCCATGGAATCTTCCCAAGTTCACAATCCCAGGTGCTCCTAACGGTTTCTGATGGTCTGTGGGAAAAGGCCTTGAACAGAGAACATAACCCAAACACATTCCATTGTAATGAACACAGATACAGAGCTTGGCACAAGGTTTCACAGCAGCTCCTACCCAAACAGAAACGCGCGTCAGCGCCATGGCATGTGAAACATTACGATGTATACTGTACATTGAAACAGTGAACATGACATACTGCCCCCCCAAAAGAAAGAAAACACTAAGCAGCAGGCTTCAAAGGGTAATCAAGGTGGAAACGGCGAACTAAATCAGGAGCATTGACATGGCGAGCAGACACCCATTCAGGATGAGGAAAGTGTTTCCATCAGATCAGATACTGGAGGGTGCCTCGAAGCTTGTGAGAATCAACGACCTCCTTGACCTCAAAGTGCTGTTGGCTGTCAATCATGATCGGAGCAGGAGGAGGAGGTTGGGGATGCCAGCGGGAGGAGTGGTGGACAGGCTTGAGCAAGCTGCAATGGAAAACAGGGTGCAAGCATTTCAAATTGTGAGGCAGGTCCAATTTAACAGTAACTGGATTGATAAGACCAACAATAGGAAAAGGACCAATGAATTTGGGAGCAAGTTTTTTAGAGGGTTGTGGTGACTTGATAAATTTGGTAGATAGATACACCTGATCCCCAATCTTGAAGTCGCATTGCAAGGAACGATGCTTATCAGCTTAAAACTTGTAAGCAGCCTGGGCATCAGCCAAAGCTTGTTGAATCACCGGCCAGGAATCAGCCAGCTTAACAGCCCAGTCAGAGGCAGAACATGTTTGGGAAGGGGGTTGTGGCAGTTCAGGGATGGGAACAAAGTTGTGACCAGAAACCACACAAAAAGGGGTTTGCCTGGTACTTTGATGGACAGCATTGTTGTAAGCCACTTCAGCAAAAGGTAGTAACTCCACCCAATTGTCCTGATGGTAGTTAATGTATGCTCTAAGAAATTGTTCAAGAGTGGAGTTTAAAATCTCAGTAGAACCGTCAGTCTCAGGATGGGAAGACGTGGATAGCGCTTGTTTGGTGCCAATCAATTTTAAAAATGATTTCCAAAACTGGGAAGTAAACTGTGTTCCATGGTCACTGACCAAACGGGAGGGGCTACCATGGAGGCAGTAGATGTGGATGAGAAATAGGCGTGCCAATTGCGGGGCTGACAGGATGGATGCACATGGAATGAAATGTGCCTGTTTGGAAAAAAAATCTTTTACAACCCAAATGACAGTTTTCTTCTGACCGGGAGGAAGATCCACAATAAAATCCGTAGAAATCTCGTCCCAGGGACGGTACAGGCTGGCCACTGGCTGTAGAAGCCCCTGTGGTTTCCCCCCCTTACGTTTTGACATTGCACAAACAGGACAGGAAGCCACATAGTCTTTTACATCACGTCTCAAGGTAGGCCACCAGAATTGACAACGAACCAAATGTAATGTTTTGACAAAACCAAAGTGCCCAGCAAGTTTATCATCATGGGAATGCTGTAAAATCTCAGCTCTTAAAGTTTCGGGTACATAAAGGTGGTGTTCCACCCATGCCAGACTGTTTTCAAAAGAAACAGTGTCTTTATTAGCTAGCAACCAAGTGTCAGATTTCAGCGCCTGGAGAAAGTCCTTCTGTAACTGACAAGGAACTTGCACTTTCCGCTTCCCAGACTGGGCTGGGGGCAGGGTCGCTTGTGCACGGGTCTGGCTCCGAGTGACAGCAACCAAACCCAGTTGTGGTTCAGTGACAACAGTCCCAACTACATCTGCCCCCTGGTCAAAATCCTGAGGTAAACGCGACAAAGCATCGGCCAGAAAGTTTTTCTTTCCTGGAATAAATTTTAACTGGAAGTTGAAACGACTGAAAAACTGAGCCCAGCGAATTTGTTTAGGACTGAGATGCCGGGGGTGCGGAGGGCTTCCAAATTCCTGTGATTGGTCCAAACCTCGAAAGGGCATTTAGCGCCTTCAAGGAGGTGACGCCAGGCTTCCAAAGTGGCTTTTACAGCAAACACCTCCTTTTCCCAAACATGCCACTGGCGTTTGGTTTCAGAAAATTTTCTGGACAGATAAGCTCAGGGTTTTAAGTGATTTTCAGAATCTCTCTGTAACAATATAGCCCCAACTGAGGAAGCATCAACTTGGACCATAAAGGGGCGTTCAGGATAGGGGTGCTATAGAATAGGCTCAGCAGTGAAAAGGGTTTTTAATTTCTCAAATGCTGCCTGACATTCAGGCGTCCAATTCAGCACTGCCCCAGGGTTTTTTACTTTGCGTGTCTCCCCCAAGCCCTTGGTATGGAGTAAATCCGTGAGGGGCAAGGTAATCTCAGCGAACCCCTGGATAAATTGGCGATAGTAATTACTGAACCTGAGGAAATTTTGCAATTGCCTCCAGGTGCGGGGACGTTCCCAACTTAAAATCACCTGAATTTTTGCAGGGTCCATTTCAATGCCCTTGTCAGACACCCTATAGCCCAGATAGTCAAGTTGGGTCTTGTGGAATTCACATTTGGAAAGTTTGGCATAGAGTTTGGCATTTCTAAGCTTGCGTAACACCTGTTTGAGGAGGCATTCGTGTTCCTCCTCGGTTTCAGTGTAAATGAGAACATCATCTAAATAAACCAGGACCCCTTTAAACAAATGATCATGTAATATTTCATTAATCAATTGCATGAAGACTCCGGGTGCCCCTGCCAACCCAAAAGGGAGGACTTTGTACTGAAATGAACCCAGTGGGCAATTAAAAGCAGTTTTCCACTCATCTCCAGCTCGTATGTGGATGTGGAAATAGGCTTCATGAAGATGGAGCTTGGAGAAAATCTTGCCCTTAGACAAATGAGCTAACATGTCCTTCATGAGCGGAAGAGGGTACTTGTTGAAAATTGAGACAGAATTTAACCCTCGATAGTCTGTACAGAGTCGAAGCATGCCATCTTTCTTTTCTCGGAATAGCACAGGGGCCCCAACTGGGGAATTTGCAGGTTCAATAAACCCCCTTGACAGATTTTTGTCAATAAAGTCCCGTAATGCCTCAAGCTCCTTCTGAGTCATTGGATAAATTTTTGGCTTGGGCAATTGAGCATTGGGAACCAACTCTATCGCACAGTCAGTTTTCTGATGGGGGGGTAGCTGATCTGCTTCCATTTCCCCAAAAACGTCTGCAAAGTATTGGTATCGATCGGGCAAGCCTTCTAAATGTGCCAAGTTAGGGCGCGGCGTGGCAGTCGCAGCCCTTCCAACCCCCGCACGTGCAGCTCTCTCCACTGTAGGAGCTTGGTAAAAACCATCTTTAAAACTCACAGTTTATATATGGGCTTCAATAGGTCAACCAGGGGATCCCCAGAGTTACCAAGGGATTGCCAACAGGTGCTACTACAAATTTTAAAGTCTCACGGTGGCTGCCCATTTGCATTGCGACAGTTCCAGTGAAATGGGTTGCCGCCCCCCTCCCCGCCATTGAACCATCCAATTGTGTGAAGATCAAAGGCTGCTGGAGGGGGAAGCTAGGCAGGTCCAAAGCAGCAACCAGATCAGGGTGAATTAGACACCTGAAACACCCAGAGTCAACCAAAGCCCAGACCTCTGTAGTTTTTGTGTGGGAGCCCAATTTCACTTTTACTGCTAAAGTGGGACAGTCAGCGCTCACCATAGCATCCTCGCGCCCATCCTCCTGCAGGCGCTCTTCATGGCAGGTGGCTGGCATTTCCTGCCGGCTCCTTAGAGTCGTCTTCAGCCTCTCCCGAGAAGTAGAGTACTTCCTCAGCGTCGGCTGCGCCCTTGGCTGCTGTTATCCACCACGAGGTGGGGGGGGGGGCGATTTGGCCAGCAGCTTGCCTGCTCGATCTCCAGCCTTGGCTTTTGGGCAATCAGCTGCTCGATGCCCTTCCTTTCCGCATTGGAGACACTGACCCCTGGCGTAGCACCGATCTCTCTCCTCATCCCAGACTCTATAGCCTGGCCGGGCAGCAGTCGCAGCACTTTGGGGTCCCCTCATGGTGGCTGGTGGTTTTTCAGGTCTTCTGGTTTGCATGAAGGTATGCTGAGGGTGTTCAGCCTTGCCTGCCAGACAGATCCATTCGTACAATGACTCTGGGTCATCCCTACACAACGCCCACCATAGGACATCCCTGTTGAGTCCCTCTTTAAACCGTTCTATTAAGGTTGACTGAGACCAGTCGGGGATTTTCCCAGCTAGAGCCTTAAACTCCAGGGCGTAATCAGCTACAGACAGTTGGCCCTGGGTAAGATCCTTCACTGCCTTCTTAGCTCTTGCCTTGGCCAGAGGATCCTCAAAATGCAGCTTTAACGCCCACATGAAGTCCTCGAAATAATCAAGTGCAGGGGAGTCAGCCTCACTTAATTGAACATACCAGTCAGCCGCTCGACCCTTCAACTTGGTGGCAATGGCAGTTATCTTGGCCTCTTCGGAAGGGAAGTATGCTCCAAACTGCCTCATGTAACTTTTAGCATTAGTTAGAAAGAAACATAACTTGGTTGGATCCCCATCAAACTTGACAGAAAAGCCTCTCACCCCCACTCCTGTTGGAGCGGAATCGGCGGCTGCTTGAGTGCTTGGGCCCCAGGTTACAGTAGCTCTCCATCTTCGGGGTGGGGACACTGGTGGTCGAGCCCTGCGGGGTGGAGATTCATCCCGGAGCTGTCTCCGGCCCCGCTCCGCCGGCGGTCCAGGGGGGAGGATGGGGGATGGTTGCGTGAAGCTGGGATCTCCTCTGTGCCTCCCCTGCCCCCCCAATGACAGAGACAGGTTTCTTAGCATGTACTCCATCAATTCTATTTTGGCCTCCATCACTCTTAGCCTTTCAGGGGTTTGAGATCCCTCCTGCCCTCGTGTGTTAGGCTGTCTCTCTGTTGATACCGTGGTAGATTTTACATCTGGGGTCAGCGGGAACTGATACTTCCAGGACACCTGGGATGTCCCTGGCTGGGGTTCTCCCACTTCATCCCAGGTGATCAACTCTGCGGGCAATTTGCTGGGTGCCACTGGGTTCTCCCCCATCATCAGATTCCTCCACCTCAGGACTGGAACTCGATTCCTCCCGGAAATCTGAAGGTTCTGGGGTGAGGCTCAGTTCTCCGCTCTTGACCGTTGACTCGGGCATCAAGCTAGCCATCTCAAGTCCCCCGGTCGTGAGCTTGGACTTGGCCATCGTTAACTATTTTCCCTCACAAGAAACTAATCTTGGTAGGAGCTAACGGTACAACTTTGGTGATTCTCAGCTTTATGTAATGGTTGCCTATTCTAAAACACTATCAGACTCATGAGCAGGAATTCAAAGATATCTCATTTATTAAAGAATAGTATGCAGGATCACAGAGAAAGCTGAGAATGATAAAAGCGCGCCAAATGCAAACTAAAAACCCTCAGTGCAAATGAGATCCCTCCCCCGTAGAATCTTCCCAGGCTCACAATCCCAGGTGCTCCTAACGGCTTCTGATGGTCTGCGGGAAAAGGCCTTGAACAGAGCACATAACCCAAACACATTCCATTGTAATGAACACAGATACAGAGCTTGGCACAAGGTTTCACAGCAGCTCCCTCCCAAACAGAAACGCGCGTCAGCGCCATGGCATGTGAAACGTTACGATGTATAAACTACATTGAATCAGTGAACATGACAGTTTGCTATCCAGGTAGTCAAAGGACTCAGGGGCAGATAAGGGTTCAGAATGAAAAAGGTCAAGATTAAGATTCAAAAGGAGAAAAGAGCTATCAGTTCTGAGGTTCAGAAAAAGCAGACTGCTGGGATCAATAACCGGGTTCAGAGGAGAGAAATCAAACATTAGTGCAGGCTGTTCAGCAGCATTTCTCAAGCTCAGCAACTTTAAGATGTATGGACTTCAACTTCTAGAATTCCCCAGCCGGCCAGTAGACTTCAGCTCCCAGAGGTCTCCACCTTAGCTAAGCTGGGGAATTCTGGGAGTTGACATCCATGCATCTTAAAGTTGCCGAGGTCAAGAAGCCCTGTTGTCAAGCAAATATGCAAAACACAAAACGTAGCATGATACTCAGCCTATCTATATTGGAGGTAGGGCTGTTTTAGGACTGGAGTTACACTTACACACGCACACACACACACACACACACGATTGGTCAGTTCCCAAGCACAGCCAGCAGTTGACTAGATCATCAGATCAGGTGTACGTCCACTGGCAATTTTCTAGGAGCAACTTGTGTTGAATTAAAATCAACGGAGGAAGCACTTTTTCAGTATGGTGACTGAAAACATCAGCCCACTGCTCACCCTGCTGCAATCCTCAGAAACATTATTTTAATTATTTTAAAATATTTTATTTAAATTGCCCAGGCTGCTGCTCTGCTGCCCTTTTTTATTATTATTATTATTATTGTTATTATTATTTTATTTAACCAATTTATATCGCCACCCATCTCACAAATGTGACTCTGGTTGGCTTACAATAAAAATAGGTAAAAAACTAAATGCAGGTAGTCCTCACTTAACCATTCATTTTAGTGACAGTTCAGACTTACAACAGTGCTGGAAAAAGAGACTTATGACCAGTCCTCACACTTACAACCGTTGCAGCGGCCCTGCAGTCACGTGATCACAATTTGGGCACATGGCAACTGATTCGTGTTTATGACCGTTGCAGCGTCCCGCAGTCACGTGATTGCCATTTTCAACCTTCCCGGCCGGTTTCTGGCAAGCAAAATCAATGAGGTACCACATGATTTGCTTAATGACCACATGGTTTGCTTAATGCCTGTGGTGATTCACTTAACGACCACCACGAAAAAGGTTGTAAAATTGGATCAGATTCACTTAATGACTGCTTTGCTTAGCAATCAAAATTCTGGTCTCAATTGTGGTCATTAAGTGAGCACCACCTGTAAAATGCATACAGGCAGTCCTCGACATGACCACAATTGTGACCAGAACTTCCATCGCTAAGTGAGGCAGTTGTTAACTGAGTCATGCCTGATTTTACAACCTTTTTGCTGTGATTGTTAAGCGAATCACATGGTTGTTAAGCAAATCTGGCTTCCCCCATTGACTTTGCTTGTTGGAAGCCAGCTGGGAAGGTCGCGAATCGTGATCATGTCATCCCGGGACGCTGCAACCATCATAAATTCATACTGGTAGCAGAGTGCCAGAATTTTGATCACGTGACTGCAGGGACGCTGTGACAGTCTTAAGAGTCCAGCCCCATTGTAACTTCGAATGGTCACTAAATGACTGGTCATAAGTTGAAGACTACCTGTATGATATAAAAAATCAGACACACAGCAGCCAGAATGATAAACAACCATCAATGCAACCAGGAGATGAGCTCAGACATACACCCAGGGCCCCAGGGCTGGGCACAAAACCAAGTTTTCAAGGCCCCGCTGAAGGCCAGCAGGGTTGGGGCCAATCTGTCCTCCGGAGGGATGAGGTCCCTGAACAAACGCAGTCTTGAGATCCACAGAAGATACAAGAGAACCAGCATTCTTGGCCTCTTTGCAACATCACAAATAGCAGTGTGCACACGCAGAAGCATGCAAGAACGTCCAGAGCCTCCCCACTGTCTCCTTCTCAGTAGTGAGGTCTGCTAAGGCAAGATTTTGGCAGGCCTATTCCCTTCCTATTACATCGAGGAAGATAGGCTTTATCATGTATTTCCAATACTACAGGATAAGGCTGCGCATGCTTCTCCCCACCCCCACCCCCACCCCCACCCCCACCCCCACGACTTAGTTCCGGTTTTATTCAGCGAAAGCAGAAAGGAAAGGGTGTTGAAGGGAAACGAGGTCTCCTCGAAAGTGCAACGCGCCCGCGTGCAAATCAACCGAGGCTGAGGCCAGGCGGGGGAAGTGCGGGGACAATTGGAAATCTAAACTTCCGGCAACCCCGTGCATGTTTTTTAGGAAGGGCAGATTCTAAATGGAGTTAATCAATCAAATAAGTCATATATAAATGGCAATTTTAAAAAAAAGACTACCCTGCAGGGCTGTTGTAAGCCTTTTTTTTTCTCCCGGACCCCGCGCATGCTTCCTCGTACACCTCTTCCCATTTGAAGCCAGCATCGCTCGTTTCCCGCAGGAGTGCCACTCCGTTTCTGCGCAAGCCCAGCGTCTTCAACCCCAAGGCTTTCCCCGTGGCCCCCTTTCCTTTGCACCGAGAAGGGAGGTGTTGCATCTGGCCCCGACGCGCCCGAGTGCCTCCGGGTTGTTTTATTTGGTATTGTTTCCCTGCATCTGCCCGCGGATCCTGCCAGCCCGCCGAGGCGCGGCCTCTTCAACAAGGCGGGGAAGCCCGAGTTGGCTCAGGGTAGGAATTCCCCTCGGCGGGTGACGCCAGAGCCCTTTGTGGCCCGCGTGCCATTTAAGGCGGGGGCGGCGGAAGCGCTCACGAGCTGAGCGGCGGGCCGGATCCGGCAGATTCCCACGCGGGCTGCGCGTCCTTCGCCGCCGCGATCAGTAAGTGCCCGGTGGCATTTGTGCAACCTCTGAGGCCCGGGAGGGGGGCGCCGGCTGCTAGTCCTGGGGGGTCTCGGTGGTTCCCCAAAGGGGAGAGAAGGTCGCTTCTTCGTTCCAGTGCTTTTTTCTCCTCCCCGCTTTTCCAGCGCAAGCCGAAATATCCTAGATGACATGCAATTTCCGATTGAATTCTAAGCCCTGGCTGTTAAGGAAGAAATGGGCGAAAGCATGAACGGGTCGACCTTTCGGACGATCCTTTGCTCTTCTGGCTGCAACCGACCAGAAGTCCATCCGCTCTGTAAAAGTCATCAGTTTTTTAGTGTACGGAGCAATTGCTGTGAATAATGATAGATGGTAGATAGATATGGCTGGCTTGTCAGATGCAATTCTTTCTCTAGTGGGATTACTGCAACACGCTGTGTCTGGACCTGCCCTTGAAGACTAGTCAGAAACTGCACTTGGTGCAGAATGCAGGGGCCAGCATGCAGATGGGAGGGAGGACATAAGACCCATATTGTGGGCTCTGCATTGGCTTCCAAGCGGTTTCGGAGTACAGTTTAATTGCTGTTTATCTATAAAGCCCTACAGCGGTGTTTCTCAACCTTGGCAACTCTAAGATGGGTGGACTTCAATTCCCAGAATTCCCCAGCCAGCATGGTTGAATGACACTCCAGCCCTACCTATCTATCACCTATCTATCATCTCAGTTGCATTCCAGACCATCTTCTCTGAATTGATTGTTTTCAGCCTGTTTATTCTGCTCTGGGCCCCTTGCACCTGGGAGCTGAGCCCCTCCATAGCTGCCCCAGAACTCTGGAGGTTCCCCCTAGGATCTGGATGCCCTTGGCCCCCACACTCAGGAAAGTTGTTAAAGGTTTATTTTTCCAGAAACCTTTTTGAGATTGATCAGCTTGTGCTTTAATTCTGCTTTTCATTTCCATTTTAATTTAATTTCAGTCAGGTGAATTTGGAGCTTGGCATCTTAATTTGTTATGCTTGTGAGTTGCCTGTGGTTTTTATAACATTGGCAATATTGGCAATAAACAAATAACATACCTCTGCAGCCTGTCCATAACACTGCATATTTGCAAATTCCCGGAGTGTGAATGAGATTCAGCCTTGAAGAGACCTCTTTAGAGAACCACCATGGTAAAAATGATTTCAAGCACAGGGATTCTGCTGTGAAATTTGACAAGTTTGCCTTTTCTTAATGCCTGGGAACTTCCATTTTTTTAGTGTGATAATTTTTTTCTAGGCCTTCTTTAAACACAGTTGTGTTCTTTTGGTTTGTCAACAACTATATTGATTTTGTTTCTGACATCATGTGGATCTTACTTTCCTTGCAGAATTGAGTAGATTACTAGATCTTGGGCTGTAAAGCTGCAGATGATCACTAGTTGGTACCCAAGAGGCACCAAAAAGCATTGACTCTCTGCTGCCATCTTGTGGTCACTGACTAGATCCAGTTGCCTAAAACAAGAATGATTTTTCTTATTCCCCATTAAGGCCAATGTGTTAGGTGTTCACTGACCAAAATAAAAAGGCTTGACTTGATGTCAATATCTTGGACTTCAGATGCATTGGACTGCAGCTTCCATCATCCCCACTAGGGTAGTCAGCTAATGGCTAGATCAATAGGGGTGATGAGTGTCATGATTTCATATATCCAAGTTGCAACGTTTTTGAAAAGTCTGGAATCAAGACAATAGTGCCCAGTTCAACCACCCATTCCAGTTCTGCCATATTTCTGCATACGTATTTGTTTTATCTCATTTTCACTTCTGATCAAACAGGTTTTGCGTATTTCTCACATGGATTAAACATTGAAGAACTGGGGCACGTACGCACACGTACCTACGAATAAGGAGCACTTCCTCAACTTGCCTTTGACACTTCCTAAAAATAATTGTTTTTCTACTGTAGAATCTTTAAGCCAAGAGTTCGTAATCTGCTTCTGTGTTTTTCTGCAACTGTCACCAAGTGAACTTGAACTTCCGGGGTTGACTTTCGCATTCAGATAATTTTTGGTAAGCGCTAGCTTTACCCATTCAACTGTGAACTGCTCTGGGTAGCTCACAGAGCTTTGGGGAAAAGGCAGGATATAAATCAAATCAATATAAAAGCCTCCACTGTTCTTAAAGAAGAACTGACATTATCAAGAAGCTTGGGATGGACTGAAGTTATTACACGCATGAATTCAGCTTTGAGATTCAGCATTTTCAGATGTCTGAATTCTGTAGTTTATTCCTATCACATGGGAATGGACAGCTGGACAAAGAATGTGGACTTTCTTTACCTTAATTACAGCTAAGAGACTTATAGTTCAGCTTTGGAAAGACAAACATATGCACCAACTATTTAGTGGTCTGCAGAATTGATGTCATTGGCAATTTACTAACTGATAACTTATCAATAGAGATTAGCTATGGATGATTATATTGAACTATGGCTTCCATTCGTTAAAATGTTTTCTGTACAGCCTTCTGAACGTATTTATGTGTTTGTGACTATATGCCCTGTATGTTGGTTGGTTGGTTTTTTTCTTTTACAATTTTGTTTCATTTTACCAGACAATTTAGTGGTTTGCGTTCAGGGATTGAATTGTTTTTAATCATTTTTGCTTCTGTGCTTTGATCCGGATTGCGTTCTTGAGCTACACGTAGCACATGTCTTTGTTCTACAAAAGAACTAATTCAGCTTTTCACAACTCTCTTTCTTTCTCCAAAGGTTGACCTTTCGAGCCGTCTTCTGAAATATGGGACAGCTTCACAGCTAGGTACAGTGACCACATTTCCCTGGAAAAAATAAAGGACAAACCTGAAAAGGGGGCAGATCCGAAAGAGGTTCACAGGGATTTTAAAAAAAAAATTAATAGTTTATGCTTATAACTCTGCTTTACACAGGAACATTCAAGAGCAAAACCAAGGCAATAAAGAATTAAATAAATCTAAAGGACAGCTTTCTAAAATAAAGGTCACTGTACATCTAGGCCGCCAATCCGGAAGATGGCCAAGGCAGTCTTGATAGATCTGTGGCACTTAGGAACAAAGGCTTGGAACGACGGGGTCCAGGAATTGATTACTGGTGTATTAGAAACCACAGTGAAGGAAGACTCCTCCCAGAGCCCGTTTGTGTATCTCACGTGCCTCCGGACCCACAGCTACGAAAGGAATGGCGAAGATCTGCTTCAGAAAGCCTTAAAACGTTTCCATTGCCCCGAGAAAGGGCTGGAGGTGGTGAGTGCTGAAAGTTTTGGTGCTGCTTTATACACCATTAAGCAGAAGCTGGACGAAAAGGATGTGGAGGCCATTACCATTGTGCTGTCGTCGCAAAGAAAATCCTTAATGAGAAAGTATATTGACCAGCTGTTTACTAGCCTTTACCAATTTGAGTTTATAGATCTACGGATGAAATCTGAAGAAGGACTCTTGAAGAAATCCTTAGGGCCACAGAGTGAAGTAGGACCTCTCGTAGATCCTGATGCGGAAAGGATCCAGGAGGAAATAAAGCAGTTTTTGGAAAGTCTTCCCAGTCTGAAAGGGAACCCCACTATCCTCAAATCTTTACTGATCCCAGGTAACATGGAAATATATTTGTATTCCCCCTGTATCTCTCTCTCTCTCTCTCTGGTATTAAGGGTCGGTCTGTCAGCATAGAAAAAATAGTGTTTTTCTCTTGAAAAGAGAACAGAGCATCCAGTATCATGCTTTGGAACAAGAAAAATAAACCAACCCACAGTGTTGATATCTTTTGCCAGCAATTGATAAGATGTAATAGTTTTTAAAAGCTTGTTTTGTTGGAAGGAGGACATACCTATTTATGTCTATGTCCGTTTGGATTATTTGAAACCATCTGCTTTCCTCTTCGTGTTATTCAGTAAGAAAAACTCAGTTGTATATAGGTTGTAAAGTACCCTAGTAATCTGGCTTACTTCACATTTGGAGCCGTTAGGATGAACTGTTAGCATATTTTAAAAATTGCTTGCAATATACAAACAAAAATGAAAAGTATTAACCAAATAAGAATAATAAGCAAATAAAACGCATGAGCACAAGTGGGCAGAGGTTAAAAAAAAAGAACGTAGCAAAAGAAAAAATAAATATTGAACTAGATGTACGTAAAACAAAAAACTCTATTCTTAAACCGCCAGCTAATCCCTTCCCACGCTGAGAAATATTGATCAGACGTTCCATAGCGTTGATAGTAAACTAGTTTATTTGTAGAAAGGGGACAACTAACTTCAATCCACAATTTCAAATCAGATGCGGCAGAGGTTTCACTAAACTTTTTAGCTACAGACCGTTCACAATAAATCCAGAAGTCTTCCTACTTCAGTGGATTCCAAATGTTCTATATAATTCTCTTGAATTCAACTATATTATCATGTCTTTAGGCCGTAAATCTCTTTACAAGACCATACTGATAACTTAACATTGAACAACTTGATATTAATTAATATTAAACCAAAACAGTGCAACTGTAGAACAAGCCCAAATCATATGGGTCTGATGCTTGAATGTCAGAAATATTATGCTTCTAACATTCAAAGGTTTAAAAATCTAACTCTTGCTACTCCTTGGGGGGTGTCTTTTGTTGAAATTTGTTGAATTAACTGCATTTTAAGATCACAGGACACAAATTTAACATTATTTAAAACTTTAGACCAGTGTTTCTCAACCTTGGCAACTTCAAACTGTGTGGACCCCATGCTGGCTGAGGAATTCTGGGAGTTGAAGTCCTCACAGCTTGAAGTTACGAAGGTTGAAAAACACTGCTTTAGACCACTGATTTGCTAATAGGCCTGATATTTCAGCTCTTCATTCCAAGTTTCATGTGGTTTCCCACTACCTGTATAATACTTTTCAAATACACATTAAACTATATTAAATATAGACTTGGGAGCCTCCAGGTAATATCAGTAATTTAGGAGTTTCTGATACTGCTAATGTATCAGATCCAGTATTATTTTAAGCATGTATGAAAAAATAAATAAGAAAATGAGCCAAATGTCATGGATAGTAAACAATTTTTAACATTTTTTTATTCCTTAAGAAAACAACAACTTCTTAATAAACAAAAGGGTAATTTTTAAACTGGAGTCTCTTTGCTGGAATTTTTAATCAGATTGAGTTACAGGTAGTCCTCAACTTACAACCACAACTGGGACTGGAACTTCTGTTGCTAAGCAAGTTGGTCGTTAAGTGAGTCACACCTGATTTTATGACCTTTTTTGCCACGGTGATTAAGCAAATAACCGTGGTTGTTAAGTGAATCATGTGGTCATTAAGCAAATCTGGTTTCCCCCATTGACTTTGCTTGTCGGAAGCCAGCTGGGAAGGTCGCAAATGGCAATCGTGTGACCCCAGGACATTGCAACCATCGTAAATACATGCCGGTAGCCGAGTGCCTGAATTTTGATCACGTGACCACAGTGACACTGTGACGGCCATAAATGCAAGGACCTTTTTCCAGTGCTGTCATAACTTTGAACAGTCACTAAATGGTCGTAAGTAGAGGACTACCTGTATCTGTAAGGACGATATTTTTTTTTAAAAAATCGCACTTTGCAAACATAAGAAAACTTATCTGTGAATATGAGTGCTTTTTTTTTTCTTTTGTGTTTTAAAACCCTTTATTAGATCACATTTTCCTGCATGGATTCATGACAAGAACAGGAGGCATCTCGTATATACCAACGCTGAGTTCTTTTAATCTCTTTAGTAGTTCTAAGCGGCGGGACCCACCAGCTGTGGTTAAGGAAAACCTTCGAAGGTTGTCCAGCGCGGTTGGATTCAACCAAGATATGTTTCACAGGATAAAGGTAAGACAGAGTAACTAAGAAAGTACCGTCGGCTCTTCTAAGTAGGCCAGGTCGAAACACAGACCCTGCAGGGCTTCCGGAACAGCAACTTTTAACAGAATCTTAAAAGCTCGTCCCAAACGTCACAGCCCCATTTGAAGGGCAACAGGACCAAGCCAGGGCTAACCTGAGTCGCTTTCTCATGCCTTCTTCCCCAGGGCTGAGCAGCCATTCCGCCTTCTCAAGGCCAGAGCCACGTTCATTTAGATTTGCAGGCAGAGTAGCAGAACTCAGGAACTTGGATTGGGAGCCTGGCTGTCCAAAAGATTTCTAAGGTAGAGCCTGGGGAGTGCAGGGATAATCCCAGTTGTTGGCGATACTACATTGAGATGATTATCCTTACAAAAGGTACGATAAAGCAGGAGGCTCATCAGTGTTTCAGTAGTGTTTGAGCTACAAAGCCGCCTGTCGCTCTAGGTGGTGTTTCCAAAGACTGCCGAAGGGAGAATCTTAAATGCTCTGCAATACTTAGGAAGAGGGAGTTTCTCAAGCCCTCTGCCTCCCACATGACAACGATGTTTTTGGGAGTGACCAGAAGATGGACCCCACATTCTACATGGGGGCACCGCCCCCAAAAGCAGTACTGTGAAATCTGTCACTACGACGGACGTCAGACGCAACAGATGAAACTCCCAATACATTTGCATCACTTTATGCCATTTCCATAAAGAAGCCATTACACAAATGGCATAATGTGCATCATGATACCTCTGCACAAATTATCAAAATTAATGATGGAAATGACACACTTTGCATCATCTTCCTAATGACATTGCCATAGATGGCATTTTATCCAATTGAGGATAATGGATACCCCCTCCCCCCGACTGGTCCATTAAATCAAGGTTTCACTGTAATGTAGATTACACTGAATTTGGAATGGCTCTGGGATCATTGGTTTAAGCCATCCTAAAGGGAATGTTTGGAAGAAAAGTGCGGTCCTAATCCAGTTTTTATATGGCCCTGGTTGTTTGGTTGTCAACAGGTCAACCATGCCAATGACGTTTGGGTGATGGGAAAGCCCCAACCAGATAGCTATGATGGAATCGTAACCAATCAAAGAGGAACGACCATTGCGGCTCCTGGAGCAGACTGCATTCCTGTGCTATTTGCGGACCCGGTCAAAAAAGTGTGCGGGGCTGCTCATTCAGGTAATCAAAGTCCTGTGGCTTTGTAGACATCAAGGGATGCATCGGACACATGTATGGTGCACCTCTCCATACATTTCCTATTTAGGCACGCTATTAGTCCCCTCGCTACTTCATGCAGAGTTCTTTGTCCTGCATCTTCACCAGAACCTTTTTTTTTCAGTGAACTCTCTCCCTTGTTATTTGCTGGACTGAAGCCATTTTTTTTCAGGGATTATGCTAATGCGTCAGTGGTTTGACGCAAGGGAAGTATTTCAGAATCCCAGCGACTTGGGTGAAACTTTACAATGAAGTTCTGTTCATTTTCTAGATGCCTTAAAATCATTGCCACCCTTTTGGGAAACACAGGGCACATTTGTTAGGCAGAAGGGAATTTGACAAAGTAAAATAACACATTTACTTCAGAAATGCATAGAAGCTTGCTTGCTCCTTCAAAGCTGTGCTGACTTCAGCAACGCAGATAATTGTGGCTAGCAAAAAATACCTTGTATAACTGCTGTTGCTCTACCCCTTAGTTACAACTTGTTCTGTTGCTAGGGAGTGAAGATTGATTGTGCGTTAACCACTGCAGTGTTTTGTCATTACTTCCTGGTTCTTTGTTTAAGGAAGTCAGTGGATACTATCTTTCATTCCCCTAATCTTGAAAGGTTTATTCACCTTGAGCTATTTAAAATAGGTCACTGACAGAGTGACCCTGTTTTTGTTACTTTATTTCTCTTTAAAAAAGCATTAATGGTTTTAAACCTGTGAAGATGGTAAACCTAAGAGATGATCATAAGAAATGTTGGCTGATTCTTCTTTGCACAGGACACCACAGAAACGTTCTTTGGAACCCAGGGCAGTGAGACCGTCCAGTCACTCATTCCATACCATGAGTTAGAGGAGGGTGGGGGCCTCTGGTTCAACCACACTTCCCAGCATCCACAGTCTTGGGGTATTGTTGGACTGCAGTTCCCATTACCCTGGTCAACGGAACAAGGAGATAATGAACGTCATGATCCATCAATAGCTGGTCAACAGAAGATGCTTGTGGCTCTTCTAGAAGTTGAATTTGAAGCTCTGCTGGCTGCGACTGCTGGATATGGTAGTTCCGTGGTATCAGGAGGGCCACAGTTCCCCCAGCACTGCCACTTTAAAAGCACTTGGCAACCAAGATTTTCATCACTTTTAGGTCCCCTCTCCTCCTGCTGTGGTGAAATAAGTGACTAGGTTCTTTCCCTTTCCATGGTCCCCTTGGTGGAGTGGGAAGGAGGAACATCCTGACTGAACATTCACAATGGCCCACAAGCCAGCCCAAACTGGCAGCCCCTTCAATTTAGTGCTCAACATTTTCCATACTGAGTTTGACTTGCAACAACTGCAGTCTTTGGATTTGGAAAGGGTATGCTGTGGCCACCTTATTAGCCTGCACGGCCCCTGTTTGGATTGGCAACTGCTAGCTCAGATCCCAAGAGTGTGCAGGATGAGGTATTTGCTCTACTGTGCCCTACTTTGCATTTAAGCTGCCTTTCAGAGACAGAACCATATTATGCTGCTATTCTTGTAGGGCCCTGCTCAAATTCCTTCCAACCCCATTTTGTTTTCTCCCCTAAATCAGAAATGGAGCTCAGGACTTACTACTTAGAAGGAAAGGTGCATCTGGTTCAAAGTGGCTCAGCTTTTTGCTGCTCCGTTTTAGCATTTGCACGGGGCTGAGAAAAAGAAAAAAAAAGCAAGCTCCAGAGTGAGAACTTGGAGAGTTAAGGTGGGCACTTCTCCTGAGTACTGTGCTCTTGGCTTTTAGGAGAACTCATGTTCTGTTGTCACATTTCTGCTGTCCCGTGTGGTTTGGACGATTGGCCTGCTAAACTGCTACGCTGCTTTGCACAATAAGGGAAATGGAAACAGGAGAGAGCTGGGGAAAAGTTTTGCAAAGGCTGAGGAGTAACTGAGTCAATTGGAGCTCTGCTGCTGTAGAGAGTAGAGGAGGCACCCTTGACAGAAATGTGCAAGAGCTGTGACCTAGCCGAAGAGGACTGAAACACTCTTTAAGTCCTGGGAAACAAGGTAATGTTCAGAAGTGGCTCAGGCAGACACCTTCCTGATCACTGGAGTGCAGGAATGGGGAAGAGGTCCAGCACAATCAGACTTGCAAGATTCGGTTATGATAGCCATCCTCAATGAAGTTGTCATGAGCACTGATGGTGAGCAGGAGGGGGCCCCGATCCAGGGGGAAAACGCATGCGTAGTTTAGAGGCTTTGAACTGTCCTTCAAAGAAACTCAGAGCAGACCCACCTTGAGTTTTGGGTTTATCTGTGTGGGTTTCCCACCCTCCTTCAGTTTGGCAGGGTTTTCTATCCACTAGAGCATTCAATAAACACTAGAGACCAACTCACTGTCTCGGTGTGGTATTTAAGCTTTAAGTTAGGACAGAAGTATAGTTCTAGTCTTCCTATGGAGTTGATTTTCTGGTCTGGTCCACCTTGTGGGGCTGGCAGCTGCCCTGCTCTCCCCCTCTCTGAACATCATCAAGACAGCTCTGGTCCAGAAGAAAGGTTATATAAATATATATAATATTTGTAACGTGTTTTTATTTTTATGGGATTTTAATGTTTATTGTTATTGTATTAATTTTTATTGTAAGCCGCCCAGAGTCCCTCTTTTGGGAGAGATGGGCAGTAACAAAATTTGTATAATAAATAAATAAAAGTAAATAAAATATATGATGATGAAGTTACCTCGTTGGGTAATGAAATGTCTGCAAGCAAACAATCAAGCTCAGAGAGCACCCAGGACTCCACAAAAGAAAGGGGTTTCTGCTTCTCCTTCCTGGGTAGAGAGGATATATGTGCCACCAGCTACTCTCTGTGCTTTTCTAGTTACATTAACCACCAGGAGTCACTGAAGAGACCAGAACCGAGATAGGTGTCCAGGTGGAATGGCCACCGGTTTCAGTTCTGCAGTCTTCTGCTGGCTGTTATCAACTCTTTGACCCTGGAGGATCTCTTCCTTGAGACTTTCTCTCTTGATTGCTCATCTGGCCTTAAGTCCTAGGTTCACATAGGGGCTCCTTCTGACACTGAGATGTTTGGCTGGGACAAACCCAACCAAGGACAGATAGGACATCAACCACTTCGGTCTTGCATCTTGGCTTTTGTGCCAAGTTAGGCTCATTCTATGGAAGCTCACCTAATTTGAATGTAGGATTTGCAGTGTTGTTTTTTTATCCTTTTGTATTTAAATCCTAAAAGTGCAAGATACATTTTTTTCCTGCTTTTCAGGTTGGCAAGGCACATTACTAGGGGTTTCTATGGCTGTAGTAAACGCTATGGTAACAGAATACGGTTGTGACGTGAAAGATATCCTCATAGTTCTTGGACCATCTGTTGGGCCCTGTTGCTTTAAGTTACCGCAAGAATCAGCAAAGGAGTTTTACAAGATTGATCCAAAATGCGTAAGATGTTTTGAATCACCCAGTCCTTACGTTGATATTCGAAGAGCAACACGGTAAGCTTGGCTTCCTGGACACTTAGTCATAGTGTTATAAAATAAGATTTCCAAACTGAAGAATGGAATCCTCTTTTGGAGCATATGGAGAAGGTTAAGCCAATGAAATACTAATTCATGGTTCCTCACTTGATGGTAGATGGTCTACCATCTAGATGGTCTGGCAGATGGTCTAAGATCCTCGAGAGTCTGCTTGCTGGTGGCCCCATGTTTATGGAACTTCCTTCTTAGGCAGACATGAACTCTTTCAATCCATTTTTATCCATTTCTTAAATTAATGCTTGAATCCTTTATGTGTGTCTGCCCCATTTATGTTTTTCTCTGCTTGTTTTTATATTTAAGTTGGTTTATTCTGCTGCCATAATGTAAATTTAGATGCCTCAGATATTTAAGAGGTTAGGAATTTGGGGCCTTCGATAATAACCTCCTTGAAAGTGTTGCCCCGAATTTTCAGTATTAAGGATAAATACAAACAAGAAATCAAACAATTCTTGTAGGAAAGGTTTTCTTAACCCCTTGTCCCAGTTGGGAGATCACTGATGCTGCCTATGTTGTCATAATTTTGGTGCCAAGTGAAGACCATTTTTTCCATGTTTTAGATCCGTGTTTTTCAAACTTGGCAACTTTAAGATGTGTGGACTTCAGTGCTGGCTGGGGAATTCCGGGAGTTGAAGTCCACACATCTTAAAGTTGCCAAGTTTGAAAAACACTGTTTTAGATGGATATATAGACAGGTTGTATTTCCTATCTTATTTTATTTTAATTTTTAATCTTTATTCTTTTGCACGCTACCCAGAGTTGCTTCAGCAATTGAGGTAGTTAATACGTTAAATAAAAGCTTGAATTTGTAAATAAAATTGAATTTGTAAATAGTATTTTTACAAATTCAATTTTACTGCTGATTTTCTTACGGGGATTTTATGTTGCATCAATGGCCATTATTACTGTTGCATCTGATTTTGATTTTGACAAATGTTCTGGTTTTTTTGTCTTTTAAATGCTCTTTGACTTTGTCATCCCTTTTTTTTATTTTACTGATCTCTGCATCGCCTAGAAAACTGCCACGTCGGGGCAGCCTAGAACCCAATAAATAAAAAAATTATAGTGCCTTATCACCCCCCTGGGTGTAATGTATAAACAGGCATGAGCAGTAGTACTGCTGATTTCCAGTTTTGTAGAAATACGCTTTGGGCAATGCTCCTAGCTGTGGTGTTGAGACTAATAATTTATGTTTTTGTGGCGACTAAAACAGTATTTCCTCTCCTCCCCCCACCCCTGCAACAGAGTTCTCCTAGAAGCTGGAGGGATTCTACCGACGAACATTCAGGATGACTCCATAACAGACCCAAATCAAAACCTCACCCTTTGCACATCATGTTTTCCTGAAAAGTTCTATTCTCATGTTCGAGATGGAGAAAACTTTGGAACCCAGATTGGCTTCATCTCTATTAAAAACTGAGGGTACTGTGCATCCTAAACAGTGGGAATTATTGACGAAGGCTGATAGACTTTCCTTATTAGTGGGGTAGTTCCTACCAACAGTTACAATTTCCAGCCAAATGCTTCTTTTGAATCTTGTGCCCCATAACTCAATGAGGATTTATTTTGTGGGATACACCATGCAGAAAGTGAGCAGTCTCGCTACAGAGGGCGATTATCTTAAAGGTGCCAGAATGTTTTGTGATCATGATCCTACGTGCACAGGTTGGGCTGCGGAGTTGATCTCCTGGCATAAAACCTTCCCCGCATCTACTGGCTCTATTATACAGGTGGTCCTCAGTTAACGACCACTCATTCAGCAACTGCTCAGAGTTGTGATGGTGCTGGACAAGTGGTGCTTACGACTGGTCCCCAGAGTTCTGGCCACCACAGCATCCCATGGTCACCATTTGCGACCTTGGCCAGCTTCCAACAAGCAAAGTCAATGGGGAAGCCAGCAGGAGGTTGCGAATGGTGACCATATGAGGCCCTTGCTTAACGACACACAGTGATTCCTTAACGACAGCAACCAGGAGTGCTGGAATTGCTGTCGCTAAGTGGTGCGACATCGTGCTTTATCACCACGTCCCTTAGTGACAGCAATTGCGGTCCCTAATTGCCATCGTAAGCCAAGGCCTACCTATAATTGTAAATGTGCTACTGGGACAATCTGTAGACACCTAACATTTCTCAAGTCACCCTTGACAGCATCCATGCAGCAGCCTACTCCAGCCAGCGCGCACTGCTTCTGGTAGCAGTTGCCTCCAAGGAGGTGTTTTGCTCTGTCACGTTTGATGCTGACTGCTAGCAAAGACGGCCATTTTGTGGGGCAGGGTTTGCCAGGGCCATTGTACATGTGAGCTTTAAGCTTGTGGCAGAGCGACTGAGTATCATCTCACCTATGGAAAGTTGGTGGAAAGAGGAAAATATATTAGAGCGTTTGCTGGGAGTAAATAGCCTAATGGGAGATAGGGGAGACAGCGGTATGCGTCAGCCCAAGATTATATTTCTGCATGTACTTAAGCTTTGTTTCAGCCTGAATGTTACAAGTGAGTTTTATGGCCATTAAGATCAAGGTTTGTCCAGAATAATACTGACTATATCCCATATCTATAAGCCTCTTCTCAATCTTTCAAATAAAATAATGATCTTACAAATGCATTCACTCATTCACCGCGTGTTTCTTGAACCTATTGGAAGAGCAGGGATCAGCAACCTCCTGCATTTTTATTGATAGCCAGACTGCCTAAGAGCTGCAGAGGTGGCCAGTGATGTCATGTCATGCCATGGGCAGGACCAAAATGTTCACCCTTTGGGGACAGAACGGGGTGCATCCATTTTGCTCCTTAAAAATCACCAAACCGGGAAAATCAGCCTAATCTTGGGGAAAATCTGAGGGAAACGTTTAAGTGGTGAAATGAGCTTCTTAAGCCTCTGTTGAATATTTTTGGTCCTGCCTGTTGTGGGGGTGTTCTTGGGGTAGAAAAGATATGCTGCAGGTGAGACTGTCTACCTATATCCACAGCTTAATTCTGAGCATCTGCACTCCTCTACATTCCATCTTTGCATAGTCTTTGTCTCCAACGTTAGGTGATTTTCCTTTCTTCCCGTGTGTGTTTATTTTACTATCTAGCCTAGTCATCCTCTCTGTTTTACGATGCTGTGGTCCACTGGATGTGGGTGCTAATGCAGAATGTCCATTTCTGTTTTCTTCCTGACTATTCAGTTCCAAAACTGATTCACTGGGTGGCACTGTGTAGTTAAAAATGCCATTTGAGTGTAACCCCTGCAAGACTATTTGGACTTTCAGCTTTTTGGAGGCATTTTTATGTCTGTGTAATTCTGGGGCTTTACTCCAGAGATACCTTTTCATCAGATGCAGCTCTCATTTATATGCCAGTTTGAATCTATCAGCTAAATGGATCAGTATCTGTTACTGCTAAGCGATGTAAATAGAATCACAAATTTTACTCCTGTTTGCCAGATTAATGGGAAGGAAGACTTGTTGGCCTCAGTATCTTCTATTAACTACGTAGATCCAATATAGTCAGGAAAAAAAATGTGGATTCACCACAAGCAAAGGCTGCATAACAGGAAATCACTCCTTATATTTTTACCACTTCCTCTCTTTGTTCCCCCAACAATATGCTGTCACGATATAGTCTGCTGTCAGTGAAAAGGATTGGTTTTCCACAGTGGAAGGCAAAGTGGTAGACCTAGTAATTAACATAATTGTTTAATAAATTCTAATCGCTGCTCTGCAGGAGACAGGAATCAGGTCCTTGTTGCATGGAGCGGAGTGTTTCAAGAGTGAATTGTTTAAGGTCTCCTAATGACTGTCATGGATAAATAGGATTTTTAGTGGAAGTAATTCACTCTTCCGCTAGAAGAGAATACATGTAGCTCAGGGTTGAACTGTGGAGGCCTTGGTGCTCTCTGAGCTTGGCTGTTTTCTTACAGATGTTTTATTACCCAACTAGGTAACATCACCAGTGCACTGATGATGTTCGTCTGCAAGCCAACAACCAAGCTCAGAGAGCACCAAGGACTCCACGTAATTCACTGTGTTAACTACACGTGTGAAATGCTATTCTCTGTATCCTGCTAGTCCAGCAGAAATACTGGAGAATGAGAAGGATGGTCAGCTACAGCAGCACAAGTGTCAATAAGTGGACCAACTGCTAAGTTTCAGTTCACTTTGATAGTTAAATTCACCCACCATGGCAAAAACACAAGCAGAGGAGTCCCCAGCATCCAACCCTGTTAGCCCCAGTTACTCATTTTCCCTGTGCAATTTAGGACCAAGTTTTCTCTTTCAACAATCTACAAACCCTCTGTCATGTTACCCATTTCAATGTGCTGTTAACATTGTAACGTTTCACATGTCATCTTCTGTTCAGTGTTTCTTCACCCATCCCGGGTTTTTCCATTCCTCCACCCTCCGTTGTTTTGAGGTCTTGGAATGTATGTTTGGGTTTGCGCTCCTGCTCAAGGTTACTTTCCCAGGCGCGTCTAACGGTTCCTAGCACCTGGGAGGGGGTGCGCACTGACGCGGGATGGGGGCGGAACATGCTCACAGGCAATGCTTTTAAGTTTGTATTTGGCGCGCTTTTGCTCATTCTCAGCTTTCTCTGTATTTGCATACTATTCCCTTAATAAATCAGTTATCTTTAAGCCCGAGCTTGTGAGACTGAGTATTTGGGATTAGGCAACCATTACATAAAGCTGAGAATCATTTCAACCATCTTCCGCTAGCCCCATCCAATTGTTGGATAAGAGGGAACGCTAGCGATGACCGAACATCAGCTTCGCGCAAGTGAAGGGAGCGAGGAAGAGCAGGAGGCGGCAAGGATCCGGCCAGCTCTAACCTCGAGAGCGCAAAGAGCGGCACGTCGGGAGTTGCGGGATGTCCAATTAGATGAGTTGCTGATATCCATGCAGGAGAGCCTCAGGAGTGAACACAAAACTGTAATGGAAAGAGCACCTGGGAGGGGGTCTCCACAACTATCCTGGGAGCCCGAAATTCCCTTGTCACCGAGGGTGGTGGTAACCAACCAACCCCTGGAAGAGCCGGTCACTCCTGCTCGTATGAGAGCATTAGAGGACAAAATGGATCTAATAGTGACAATCCTTAAGGATCTCCCCAGGGGTGCAGAGCCCACCCCGGAAGATTGGGAGGAAGAGCCGTCTCAGTACCCAAGGCATAGCACCCTGCCACCCAGGGGGAGAAGCAAGACTCGATCAGCCCGTCAGGTGGGGGGGTGAGAGGCAAGACCTCCTAGGGATCGGCCACCCATGGGGGCTCGGCGTACGCTGACATTCGCGGAACCGCCACAGCCAGCTGAGCCGGCAAGAAACTTCCCACCGTTTGGAGTGAAGTTCGAGGGGGATCCCACTACGCTCTCCTTCTTTATCACTAATGCTAAGCATTATATGGAGGATTGGGGCCGGAACTTTCGGTCAGAACATGGCAAAATCAATTTCATTGCCAACAAACTGAGAGGAAGGGCAGCTGATTGGTATGTGCAACTGTGCCAGGCCGAGGCAACTGAGTTAGAGGACTTCGATGACTTTTTGTGGGCACTTAAACAGCATTTCGAAGACCCTCTAGCCCAAGAAACAGCTAAAAACGCCCTGAGGAAGCTCTACCAAGGGTCCCTCTCAGTTGCCAATTATGCGCCGGAATTTAAAGCTTTATCAGGGAAAGTAGAAGACTGGTCTGAGCCAACTTTGATTGAAATGTTTAAGCAGGGGCTAGAACCAGAAATCCTTCGTTGGGCACTAGGAAGAGACGATCCTAAAACGCTATACAGGTGGATTCAGTTGGCGGGCAGCGCAGAAAATGCCCTGCAAACCTATGCCCATACCAAAGAGCTTAGACAATCCCGACTTGCTAGAGGAGCGCGTACAACTGGACTTGCCAGCCGCCCCAAACCAAAAACCTGGGAAGAGGAAAGGAAACGACGGTTCTCCAAAGGTCAGTGCCTGAGATGTGGGAAAGAAGGGCATCGAGCCACGTCGTGCCCCAGACGCCGTCCAGAAGAACGACAGACGAAACCTGCAGTAAAGTCGCCTGCTCCTGCTCTACCGCGGAAACTGAAAGCTGCCGTCGCAGAACTGGACCCCCCCGAACTACCCTTCGGAGAAGAGGAAGAAGAGTTGCAATTTGAGCAGCCGGCGGGAAAAGCCTACCACCTGCCCTGAAGGGCGCCCTAGGGCAGGTGGAAGAGACTGGGCGTAACCACGATTCGGTGAGTGGAAACTTCCCTACACTGACTGTTAAAGTTAAACTGGGCTCAAAAACCAAAACTGTGGAAGTTTGGGCCATGCTAGACTCGGGCTGCTCCCGTTCCCTTATGCACCCTGATGTTGTGGCGGCTCTGGAACTGCCCACGTTTCCTTTGCCAAGACCTATGATCTTCACCCAATTGGATGGAACTATGGCGGGAGGGAAAGCAGTCAATCATTCCACGGGACTGGTCGCCTTGCAGATGGGCTCCCATCAGGAAAAGCTGCCATTTGTTGTAGCTCCAGTGGGGGGTCCTCTGGTTATCTTGGGGATGCCCTGGTTTGTGCAACAAAATCCTTTTATCAACTGGCTACATAGAACTGTGACTTTTGCGGATGGATTTTACAAAGTACCCGAAAAAGACCTACTGGAAGACATGGAGGGTGGAGGGGTAGCGTATACTACTGTACAAACGCTTCAACCTCTGGAGGGACTACCCAATCAGTATCAGGATCTTGCTGAGGTATTTGGGGAAAAGGAAGCAGATCGCTTGCCACCCCACCGAAAAACGGACTGTGCCATTGAATTCTTACCAAACGTAAAATTGCCTCACCCAAAAATATACCCCATGTCTCCCAAAGAGCTCACTACGCTAAGGGAGTTCATTGACAAAAACCTGGCTAGGGGTTTCATTGAGCCTGCTAACTCCCTGGTAGGAGCCCCTGTCCTATTCAGGCCAAAAAAGGATGGGTCATTAAGGCTTTGTACCGATTTCCGCGGGCTCAATGCAGTCTCAATATTAAATAAATATCCTTTGCCCCTGATCAAAGATATGTTATCACATCTGGCCAGAGGCAAAATCTTCTCAAAACTGGATTTGAGAGAAGCCTATTTTCGTATTCGCATAAGGGAAGGGGATGAGTGGAAAACAGCATTTAACTGCCCTCTCGGGGCTTTCCAATACAAAGTCTTACCCTTTGGTTTGTCAGGAGCACCTGGGGTTTTTATGCAACTAATCAATGAGGTCTTGCATGACCACCTATTTAAGGGGGTACTGGTATATTTGGATGATGTATTGATTTATACTGAAACCATGTCAGAACATATCCACTTGGTGCGTCAGGTACTGGCTAAATTGAAAAAAGCAGAGTTGTACGCTAAACTGTCAAAATGTGCCTTTCATCAGTCACAAATTGATTATCTAGGCTATCGAATTTCAGCTAAGGGCATTGAAATGGACCCTGCAAAAGTAGAAGCTATTGTGGCATGGGAGCCTCCCCGTACCAGGAGACAATTACAAAGTTTCCTCGGATTCGCTAATTTTTATCAGGCATTCGCCCAAAATTTTGCTGAAATCACCCTCCCCCTCACTGAACTGTTAAAAACCAAAGGACAGGGGGATACGCGACGTTCAAAGAACCCAGGAGCGCTCCTTAAATGGACTCCAACCTGTCAGCAGGCGTTCGAAGCGCTCAAACAAATCTTTACCACAGAGCCAATTTTACAGCATCCAGACCCCTCTAAACCATTCGTTGTACAAGTAGATGCTTCTGATTTCTCCATAGGAGCACTCTTGCTACAATCTGACCACTCTGGCGCCTTAAAACCCTGTGCTTATCTCTCTCGCAAATTCACTGAAACTGAGAGGAGATGGCATGTTTGGGAAAAAGAGGCTTTTGCTGTAAAAACGGCTTTAGAAACGTGGCGACACCTATTGGAAGGCACTTCCAACCCTTTTGAAGTCTGGACTGACCATAAAAACCTGGAGGCTCTAAGCACCAGTCGCAAACTCAGCCCCAAACAGCTGCGCTGGGCTGAGTTTTTCAGCCGCTTTGACTTCACCCTTAAATTCATCCCAGGCAAGAAAAACTTTTTGGCTGATGCACTCTCCCGACGACCCCAAGATGCTGGCCCAGGGCCAACGGTCCAAGGCACCGTCTGGACCGACAAACAATTAAGTTTGGCAGCGGTGACTCGCAGCCAGACCCGAGCGCAGTCAACGCAACCTCCAGCCGCTCTGCCTCCCAGCCACTCGCCACGCTTGTCAATTCCATCCGATTTGCAACAACAGTTGCTTCTCCACCTTAAAACAGATACTTGGTTACAAACCAATCGAAACAGTCTAACTTTCACCGACGATCTGGCCTGGCACAACGATCGTCTCTATGTGCCAGATGCTATGCGGAAAACCATACTCCACCACTGCCACGATGACAAGCTGGCTGGACATTTTGGTTATTTAAAAACCCTTCACCTTGTTCGCCGGCAATTCTGGTGGCCAACCTTGCTTAAAGACCTTAAAGCTTATGTCACTGCTTGCCCTGTTTGTGCAGCAACAAAGCGTAAAACGGGCAAACCCCAAGGTCTCCTTCAACCCGTCGCCACCCCATCTGTCCCCTGGCAGGACATATCCATGGACTTTATTGTTGATCTACCCCCTAGTCAACGCAAAACAGTCATTTGGGTGGTCAAAGATTTTTTCTCGAAGCAAGCTCACTTCATCCCATGCGCTTCTATCCCCACCGCACAACAGCTGGCCCGCCTCTTCCTCATCCACGTGTACCGCCTCCACGGTATCCCCACCCGTTTGGTGAGTGACAGAGGCACACAATTTACGTCACAATTCTGGCGGGCATTTTTGAAACTTCTGGGCACCAAACAGTCACTCTCCACCGCGTGGCATCTGGAAACGGACGGATCTACAGAGGCGGTTAACTCTACACTGGAACAATATCTCAGGGCTTTTGTTAATTACCAACAGGACAATTGGGTCGACCTCCTCCCGTTTGCAGAGGTCGCCTATAACAATGCCATTCATCAAAGCACTGGTCAAGTTCCTTTTAAAACAGTTTTTGGACGCGATTTCGTTCCTATTCCTGAACTCCCCCATCCACAACCGCTACCAGCGTCCCTCACTGACTGGGCTGACTCTCTCAAACACTCATGGCTTAACATTCAACAAGCTCTCCTCCATGCCCAGGCTACTTACAAACGCCATGTCGATGCAAAGCGTTCCCCGGAACCATCTTTTACTGTCGGAGATAAAGTCTACTTATCAACTAAATTTCTCAAATCCCCACAACCCTCCAAAAAACTTGGCCCTAAGTTCGTGGGACCTTTTCCAATTATCGCACAAATTAACCCTGTTACTTTTAAACTTGCTTTGCCTCACAACCTCAAACGTTTACATCCTGTTTTCCATTGTAGCTTGCTCAAGCCCTACCTACCTTCGGACCGCTGGCATCCCCAACCCGTCCCACCACCTCCGCTCATGATCGACAACCAGCAACATTTCGAGGTGACATCCATCCTGGACTCTCGCCGCCAGCGCTCCACTTTGCAGTACCTTGTTCGTTGGAAACATTTCCCTCATCCTGAATGGGTCGCTGCTACAGACGTACTCTCCCCTCGTCTTGTAGCCCAATTTCATTCTGCCTATCCTGACAAACCTGCTCCATAACATTCATTTGGGGAGGTGGCAATATGTCATGTTACCCATTTCAATGTGCTGTTAACATTGTAACGTTTCACATGTCATCTTCTGTTCAGTGTTTCTTCACCCATCCCGGGTTTTTCCATTCCTCCACCCTCCGTTGTTTTGAGGTCTTGGAATGTATGTTTGGGTTTGCGCTCCTGCTCAAGGTTACTTTCCCAGGCGCGTCTAACGGTTCCTAGCACCTGGGAGGGGGTGCGCACTGACGCGGGATGGGGGCGGAACATGCTCACAGGCAATGCTTTTAAGTTTGTATTTGGCGCGCTTTTGCTCATTCTCAGCTTTCTCTGTATTTGCATACTATTCCTTTAATAAATCAGTTATCTTTAAGCCCGAGCTTGTGAGACTGAGTATTTGGGATTAGGCAACCATTACACCCTCCTGGCTGACTGCAGCAAAAGCAATGGGAGCATTTGTGCCTGAGTCCAACCCTGGTCTCACCCATAAAAGGCCTTCTCTTGGTAGTTACTTCTTCTTGGAGCAGCACTGCACTTTCTGTAGACCACCCTTTCTCAGCCAGGTTTCTTCTAAGTGTGCTGGGGTTGCAACATTCAAAATGTAGCTATGGAGTCCAAGGAGAGGCACACATGTTACCCAAGCCTTGAAAATGAAAAAGTACTGATGTTTAAAAAGCACGTAAATAAATTTGGCTCACTTTTGAACATTCCTGTATGTTCATAGTTCGCTGTGTTTGTCCATGTTGTCTCCAGGTTTGGCCAGTTATGACTGTCCTGTGAAGCCAATCCCATGTTCTACCTTGGTGCAAAAATCTTTTTACCTACCCTTCTCCAAAAGGAAATGACTTGCTAGCAATCTCCTTGCTCCACCTTCTATGAACCGTGACTTGTCTACAGCACGTCCAACCAAAACTTTGGGAAGCCAGATTAAGAAAGGGGTGCTCTGTGCTGGGTAGACCTGGTAAGGGTTCAAGGTGTAGACAAACAAGAACCAAGGAAGATTCTTCCAGGAAGGGATTGTCTCATCTACCTTCTCCCTCCCCAGAAAGATCCAAATACAACCTCAACTGTTCTAGATTATCACAATTTTCCTTCAGCCAAAACAAAGGCGCCACTGTGGTATCCAGGTCCTTGATCCACCTCATTGTTAGGGCTGAGATAGCAGCTGAAAAATAAGTGCTAAAGAAACTGACCTAGAAGGCCTATATAGATAAAGCAATGTTATTTCCCCAAGTTTCATTAATCTTCGGTATTTTCAAAATACCTTTTGCTCCCTCTCTGAGCATTAGCAAAGGGGAGGGGGGACTTGCCTTCAATAACAGCTGCATGCTATTCCTTGGAAAGGCACCAGCCTTTGATTTCACAAGAAAATCTTTATTCCTCCATCAGACATGTTTTCCCACCAAGTTCTCGTATTTCAGCCACAACAGCGGGCAAAAAAAAAAAAAAAGGCTGGTGAAAACAGCATTTGTTCAAATGTTACCAAAGGCAAGGGGCAGGGTTAAAAATCATCTTAGCCACACTAGACCTTGTGAACCACGATAGGGGATTATGTACAGAAGCAGTAAATAATTTCTCAAACACAAATGAAGCATCCCGTTTAGTACAGTGAAGTGGAAAGAAAATCCATGCCAAAAAATGTACAATTGTATTCTTTGTTGTGCAATATGTCATCCTGCCCAGCTTTTTGTGTAGGGTTCTGTCCCAAGCTACCTTAAATTCTGCCTTACCATCAGTTCCACCCAGAATGACTCACTATTTCATTCAGAATTAATAAACTTGAATATATTCATATGGATTTCTCTAATTGACCATCTGATTTTATCTATCAACACTTCTAGAAGACCAGTCAATCTGTCCATTGATTTTGGAATTTTTTAAAAAAAGGGTTTGAATGAGGTGGTATCATCTTCTTAGGTTCCAGGACCCACCAGACAATTCTGTAGTGCAAGTCTGCAGTAGTCACCAAGAGCCTACTTGGTCAAACACAGCGTGCCCCACCTGGCCGATAGATGAGAGAGATATCTCAGTCAATCAATGTTCAGCTATTGGATAATAATTGAATCTACCATTCCCTTCAATTCCACTAAATCAGAAATCAAATTTCTTCCATTACCTCCAAAAGCAGTGAAAGTAAATAAAATTAAAAGCATCACCCCAGCTCCTGGCGTGACCTTTAATATGGGCAATTTGCCTCTTTTTTTCTATCCTATCTCCTTGCTTTTACCCCAGGAGCTATAAGATGGCTTGAAACAGGGGTCCCTCCAGAGGGATCCAGACCACCCCATGTGGGCCAATCATGGCCCCCCTCACTGCTGCAAATGGAAACTGTCTGCAAAAAACAAAGTCCCTGCACAACTGCAGCAACAGGAAGAGGACCCAGCATGATG
Organism: Candoia aspera; assembly: GCF_035149785.1. Classification (NCBI taxonomy): domain Eukaryota; kingdom Metazoa; phylum Chordata; class Lepidosauria; order Squamata; family Candoiidae; genus Candoia; species Candoia aspera. The sequence continues at coordinate 10,550,878 of NC_086157.1, forward strand.
GACAGAATACAATTAATTGCTAGGAGGTTCAACCCACTCTGCAAGTGGAAATCCACCTCCTGTAGTGCCCTCTGCTTCTTTGATTTATACCTAAGTAATGGCACGTGTAGGACCAAAGCATTACCATATAGTCCTATGCATGTTACCTTAGAGGGTTTAAATCTTATTCTGACTACCAATTTAGGTATTACACTTGTTAGGCGCTTAATGAAGAATCATAACCAAGAGCAGAAGTTACATTTCAGCTCAGATCAGTTCTGTAAGCCACAAAGGAGGTGTCCTTACTGCCAAATTTCCATAGCTGATGACATGTAAAGAAGCAGCATCTGCAATTAAAAAAACAGAGATGCTTTTCAGAAAAAAAATTGAACAGCATGGAAATTGAAGCTAAAGTCTCCCTTGAATTGAACTTTACTCCTAGCTAAAATAACTGCAGTTACATGAACATCTAACCATCATACTGTTTGTTTAAATAACTTCTAATAAGCTACGGGTTCATTAAAAATAACCAAGTAGAAGTCATTAAAAATAACCAAGCAAAGGATTCAAAGGATAATTTCCATGTGTTGTCTCTTCCCAAGACCCGTTGGTCTTCAGCTTCATGCTTAATGGTCCACAACTGGGTGGTGCAAATGAAATGTCTTGCATTTCTTTCTAGTATTGTAGTTAAAATAGAAGTGAAAATAAAGAAGGGGGGGTCATATAGAATCACAGAGAATAAACAACCCTACAATGAGCAAGCAGTTAGACAGCTAATCTAGAAGGTCCCATTTAGGTTAGATGTCCAACAACTCTCTGCTTATTGAAGGAATCCACTAAACCACTTCTGACCGATGGCCACCCAGCCCATTTGAAGGTTTCCAGCAAGGGAAGATTTGCCATTGCTCTTGACAGAACTAAGGGTATTCCTCCAAATATTCAGGCTGAAATATGGTGTAATGAGATACAGGTTCAAAATACACAGTGCGCCCAAGGGCCATGTTCCAAGCTATAGGTAAGAGGGACTGAAATATACACTGGGTCCTCTGCCACCCCACCTTCCTTTGGGTTTACAAGATACCCAAAAGTCTCCTTAAATCAGAGCATGTTTGCCTTCACCATCCATGCTTCCCAAACATATTCAGATGATGCAGAGCTCACGGGGAACACTGTCAGCCTAGCTTTCATCTCCCTGAGTTAGCTAGTAGCTGAGCGCTGAAGTTGCTTCCGATGCTCTGTGAATCAAACCGCATCCCAAGAAGATCAGGAAGGCTTTGTTTCCACCGTGTCTTTATTCCAGCAAGCCTTGTGAACTATTTTTGCTCAGCGGATCCTGTAAGTCAGCAAACGAAAAGAGCTTGTGTTTTTTTTTTCTCCTTCAAAGTAGCACATTCCAAACCCTTTTTTGCACCTCGAACCATAAAACTGCACCGGGAAGCAAGCAATCTACTGTATTTATTTACTGTATTTATTCATTGGGTAAGTTTATATAGCCGCCTACGTGATTCTGAGAAGTGTACAAAGATATAAAAACACACACACAAAAACAAAAACCCAATGCAACAAAATAACAAAAAACAAAAAAAAATCATTAAAAAAAATTAAAGCAATAAAAAGCATCTATCACACCTCCCCAAATGTACAAGGATCTTGCTTCCATCCATCTCTGAAGCAAGGAGGAAAATAAAACCTAGTTGTAGCAGTGTGCTGAGGAAGCGAGGTTGTAACATGCAACCCTGGTTTGCTGCTGCTGCTGCTACTATGAATTACCCTTGTCGGATGCAGTGACAGAGGTGTGCCAAAAGCTTTCTGCAGTAGAGGCCTACATTCAAAGAAAGAAAATCTACTGCTCATTGCTTTTGACTGTTCTTATTAGGGCCCTGCACACTGGCTTTATCTGCAGCCACTCTTCCTGCAGAATCTAGAAAACACCTCTTTAGACTCTGCTGATTCATTCAAACACGAAAACAGGACTTTTCTTAGTGAAATATATACGGAGTGGAAAGTTACGCCCTGAAATTCTTCCGACACCATAAATCCTGGAAATCAGGGCAAAATTCCTACTGGCTGCCAGGTTGTTGTTTCTTTATGTATATGTATATGTATATGTATATGTATATGTATATGTATATGTATATGTATATGTATATGTATATGTATATGTATATGTATATGTATATGTATATGTATATGTATATGTATATGGACATGGACATGGACATGGACATGGACATGGACATGGACATGGACAGGAACAGCAGAAAGAAAATGGGAGGAAATTGTTGAAGGGAACATTGTTGGCCCAAAAATAAAGAAAGGAGTCCATGCAGTGGGTGAAGGATGCAGAAACCAAACGAGAAGAATGGAGAAACACAGGCGGCGGCTGGAAGAGAACAGTGGTGCTTTTAAAGTTGGACGAGGAGGAAGAGGATGTGAAGGGGTGGACCCAGGGATGATTTTCTTTTGGGAGATAATTTTCTTTTATAAACGATGTTTAGCCCATTTCAGAACTTGGAGGATCATGCTCTGGTTTTATAAAGAAACTGCCAATGACGTCCGGTGGCATGGTTTAGAGGGAGTTCCTGAAAAAGGACTTGCATGTTGGCCGTCCTTGATGGAAAAAATATAGCTAGTCCTTGACTTACAACCACAGTTAGGACCAGAACATCTGTTGCTAAACGAGGCAGTTGTTAAGTGAGTCAAACCCAATTCTATGACCTTTTTTGCCACGGTCGTTAAGTGAATCTGGCTTCCCCATTGACTTTGCTTGTTAGAAGCCAGCTGGGAAAGTCGCAAATGGCAATCATGTGACCCAGGATGCTGCAACGGTCATAGATACATGCTGGTTGCCAAGAGCCTGAATTTTGATCACATGACCGCAGGGACACTGTGATGGTTGTAAGTGCAAAGACTGGTCATAAGTCACTTTTTCAGTGGCATCGTAACTTCGAACAATCACTAAATGAATGGCCGTAAGTCAAAGCCTACCTGTATTGCAGTGCTTATCTCACTACAAGGGAATGTTGAAAGCATGCCTGGGTTTGATGTGTGCATCACACACAAAAAATAGGCAGAGCTTTGATTGTACCATCATGACTGCCATCTTGACTTTTTTGACCATACCCTAAGGACACTCCAGACTTATTTTCAGCAGGCCTTTCAAACAGAGGGATAGATGCATTGACATTGTGAATCCTTTGTCCTTGAAAAGGCATTCACATTAGCCTATTTCCTTTTGACATCAGTGAGCTTGATGAAGTGAGAATTAGAACTGCTGGAGATGTTGATAATTCTAAATTCCCCTCGGTTTTCAAAGCTCTGCAGGATCTGTTTTCCCAAAAAAGTGCAGACGTAATGTTGGAAGTCTGCGTAATTCTGACAGCAGTGTAAAGTTAGCCCTGAGGAGGGCTGAAATGAGACAAAAGCAATACCACCATTTTTTATTGGCAGAATTGCCCCCAAAAGAGGTGCTGGACTCTTGGGCACAAAGGTGCCTCTCCTTACATAACAGCATTATGGGTTACAGATCCAGATGATATAAGAAAATGCAATGTATAATATATGGTAAAAAGGACTGTAGTGATATAGCCTATTTTGCTGTCACAGCACATGAATGCTGCAGGCTACAGATACAAACTTTGCGACAGCAAAATTAACTTGGGATCTTTATCTACCCAATGAAGCTGCACATAGACTTCTTCTGTCAGAGTTGAAAATAGGCTAAGAAGAAGGGGAAGTAGCTGAGTGCAGTAGCTCAGAGCAGATGTCTCAGTAAAAATCACAATAAAGCAGAACATGATAAAAATGGGACTCAATATTCCCATTTTTACAAAGACAAAACCTAGGGGATGTTGCAGTAATTCCCCCCTAACATTGCCATTGGTAGGATATTAAACCACAGTAGTGTAAAGGCCCTCAAAAATGTATTGTTTTTAAGGTGGTCCAAATATAATATTGACTTGAAATAAAATTTACTGTGACCCAGTTTTGCTCTGGGTGACATCCTTCTATAATCTGTATGAATTCTGTATCGGGAATTCCTTGTCTAAGAATTACCACTTTCTGATCTTGTCCCAGAATGTCAGCACCTTCCTTGAAAATCCTAATTTTTGTAAATTTGTCTTTTATTCAGTGCTTCTAAGAGAAACAATATTTGTCTTTCTGAGTGAGGTGTACCCAAACTTGAGGTTGAAAATGAGCTTTTAGCCAATATCTAAACACACACAGCTATGCCCTCATTTGAATTTTTATAAGTCCTTTGTGCATCTAAAAGTGATCTTTCCTGATCACTCTTGTTGCATGCAACTTTGCCTTCTTGAACTGTCCTTGACTTTCACTTCTGCATATTAAGTAGCCATTGCATACATGATGGGTGAGGGAAAGGTTGATTGAGGTCCCGCTGCAATAAAGGAGGAAGACTTTCTTGTTTGTTTGTCTGGAATATACGTATCTCACCCACATATTATTAACATCAATTTTAGAAGATTAAGCAATGATAATCATAATGATAATGGACTAGAAGAATTAAATGGAATTGTAACAGATCAAAGCATTGTAGGGTTGGAAGGAACCACAAGGATCACTTCACCCAACCTGCTGCAGTGCGTAGGAAAACCAATTAAACCATCCTTGAGTGGTGGCTTTTCAGCCTCTTCTTAAAAACTTCCAGAGATGGAGAACTTCCATAAGGTAGACAATTCCACGGTTAGCAACAAACCTGAGAGGCCCAGAGATTCTTTGAACCAACATCCAACTAATGTGATCTCAAAGAGAACAAAATTGTGTGTTGTGATCGTAGGCTGAAGACAAAGAATGTGGAAGAAATCAGTTCTCTTCGTTCCTGGGGACACAACATAAATACACTTCCCACCATGATTATAAACTGTGAACAGCAACCCTGGACTGTTGAAATGGAAGAGGATACCACACGCATCATGCTGCCAGTATGCAGATAGCATGAAATATGATGCAAATTACACAGAATCTCAGAACTGTACGGTTCAACCACACAGATCATCTAGTTCAACCCTCTGCAATGTGCAGGAAAATCAATTAAACCACCCTTGACAGGTTGTCTCTTCAACTTCTTCTTAAACGATGGAGATGGAGACCCCGTAACCACACTAAATAGACTGTTTGACAGTTATATAGATCTTGCATAAGGACATTTTGCCTTATTTGTTGTTTATTCGTTTAGTCGCTTCCGACTCTTCGTGACTTCATGGACCAGCCCACGCCAGAGCTTCCTGTCGGTCGTCAACACCCCCAGCTCCCCCAGGGATGAGTCCGTCACCTCTAGAATATCATCCATCCATCTTGCCCTTGGTCGGCCCCTCTTCCTTTTGCCCTCCACTCTCCCTAGCATCAGCATCTTCTCCAGGGTGTCCTGTCTTCTCATGATGTGGCCAAAGTATTTCAGTTTTGCCTTTAATATCATTCCCTCAAGTGAGCAGTCTGGCTTTATTTCCTGGAGGATGGACTGGTTGGATCTTCTTGCAGTCCAAGGCACTCTCAGAATTTTCCTCCAACACCACAGTTCAAAAGCATCGATCTTCCTTCGCTCAGCCTTCCTTATGGTCCAGCTCTCGCAGCCATATGTTACTACAGGGAACACCATTGCTTTAACTATGCGGGCCTTTGTTGTCAGTGTGATGTCTCTGCTCTTAACTATTTTATCGAGATTTGTCATTGCTCTTCTTCCAAGGATTAAGCGTCTTCTGATTTCCTGACTGCAGTCAGCATCTGCAGTAATCTTTGCACCTAGGAATACAAAGTCTTTCACTGCTTCTACATTTTCTCCCTCTATTTGCCAGTTATCAATCAAGCTGGTTGCCATAATCTTGGTTTTTTTGAGGTTTAGCTGCAAACCAGCTTTTGCACTTTCTTCTTTCACCTTCATCATAAGGCTCCTCAGTTCCTCTTCACTTTCAGCCATCAAAGTGGTATCATCTGCATATCTGAGATTGTTAATGTTTCTTCCAGAGATTTTAACTCCAGCCTTGGATTCCTCAAGGCCAGCTTGTCGCATGATGTGTTCTGCATACAAGTTGAATAGGTAGGGTGAGAGTATACAGCCCTGCCGTACTCCTTTCCCAATCTTAAACCAGTCTGTTGTTCCGTGGTCTGTTCTTACTGTTGCTACTTGGTCGTTATACAGATTCTTCAGGAGGCATACAAGATGACTTGGTATCCCCATACCACTAAGAACTTGCCACAATTTGTTATGGTCCACACAGTCAAAGGCTTTAGAATAGTCAATAAAACAGAAATAGATGTTTTTCTGAAACTCCCTGGCTTTTTCCATTATCCAGCGGATATTGGCAATTTGGTCTCTAGTTCCTCTGCCTTTTCTAAACCCAGCTTGTACGTCTGGCAATTCTCGCTCCATGAACTGCTGAAGTCTACCTTGCAGGATCTTGAGCATTACCTTACTGGCATGTGAAATGAGTGCCACTGTTCGATAGTTTGAACATTCTTTAGTGTTTCCCTTTTTTGGTATGGGGATATAAGTTGATTTTTTCCAGTCTGATGGCCATTCTTGTGTTTTCCAAATTTGCTGGCATATAGCATGCATTACCTTGACAGCATCATCTTGCAAGATTTTGAACAGTTCAGCTGGGATGCCGTCGTCTCCTGTTGCCTTGTTATTAGCAATGCTTCTTAAGGCCCATTCAACCTCACTCTTCAGGATGTCTGGCTCTAGCTCACCGACCACACTGTCAAAGCTATCCCCGATATTGTTATCCTTCCTATACAGGTTTTCTGTATATTCTTGCCACCTTTTCTTGATCTCTTCTTCTTCTGTTAGGTCCTTGCCATCTTTGTTTTTGATCATACCCATTTTTGCCTGGAATTTACCTCCAATGTTTCTAATTTTCTGGAAGAGGTCTCTTGTCCTTCCTATTCTATTGTCTTCTTCCACTTCCGCGCATTGCTTGTTTAAAAATAATTCCTTATCTCTTCTGGCTAACCTCTGGAATTTTGCATTTAATTGGGCATATCTCCCCCTATCACTGTTGCCTTTTGCTTTCCTTCTTTCTTGGGCTACTTCTAGTGTCTCAGCAGACAGCCATTTTGCCTTCTTGGTTTTCTCTTTCTTTGGGATGTATTTTGTTGCCGCCTCCTGAACAATGCTGCCAACTTCTGTCCAGAGTTCTTCCGGGACCCTATCTACTAAGTCCAGTCCCTTAAATCTATTCTTCACCTCCACTGCATATTCCTTAGGAATATTAGTGAGCTCATATCTAGCTGATCTGTGGGTCTTCCCTAATCTCTTGAGTCTGATCCTAAATTGTGCAAGAAGAAGTTCGTGATCTGAACTACAGTCAGCTCCAGGCCTTGTTTTTACCGACTGTACAGATGTCCGCCACCTTTGGCTGCAAAGGATGTAATCAATCTGATTTCGGTGTTGTCCATCTGGTGAAGTCCATGTATAAAGCCGTCTCTTAGGTTGTTGGAAGAGAGTGTTTGTTATGCAGAGTGAATTGTCTTGGCAAAATTCTATCAGCCTGTGTCCTGCTTCGTTTTGTTCTCCCAGGCCATACTTACCTGTAATTCGAGGTGTCATTTGACTGCCCACCTTAGCATTCCAGTCTCCTGTGATGAAAATAACATCTCTTTTAGGCGTGTTGTCCAGTAGGTGCTGCAGATCCTCATAGAACTGTTCTACTTCAGCTTCTTCAGCATTTGTGGTTGGGGCGTATATTTGGATCACTGTGATGTTAGATGGCTTGCCCTGAATTCGAATTGAGATCATTCTATCATTTTTTGGGTTGTATCCAAGCACTGCTTTAGCCACTTTACTATTAATTATGAAGGCTACTCCATTTCTTCTGTGGTCCTCTTGTCCGCAGTAGTAGATCTGGTGGCCATTTGATGTGAAGTGGCCCATTCCAGTCCATTTCAGTTCACTGACGCCCAGAATGTCTATCTTTAATCTTGACATCTCACCAATAACCACATCCAATTTGCCCTGGCTCATAGATCTTACATTCCAGGTTCCAATGGTGTGTTGATCCTTAGAACATCGGATTCGCCGTTCACCACCAGCACCGTCGGCCGCTAGCCGTCCTTTCGGCTTTGAGCTAGCTGCGTCATCACGTCTGGGGCTAGTTGAGCTCATCCTCTGTTCCTCCCCAGTAGCATTTTGACCATCTTCCGACCTGGGGGTCTCATCTTCCGATGGTATACCGACATATCTCTGGTTGTACTGATCCATTTAGTTTTCACGGCAAGAATACTGAGGTGGGTTGCCATTACCTTCCCCAGGGATCGCATTTAGTCTGACCTCTCTGTCATGACCTTCCCGTCTTGGGTGGCCCTTCACGGTTTAGCTCATGGCATCATTGAGGTGCTCAAGCTCCAGCACCACGACAAGGTAACGATCCTTTGCTGAAGATTTTGCCTTATATTTAAATGAAATATAGGTACCCACAACCTATATAAGAACAGCCAGTATAACAAATATGTAATAAAATATACAGTGATCTGCCCTGAATAAATTGCTGACTGTATAGTAGAACTAACCTTTTGTTGTTTATTCGTTTAGTCGCTTCCGACTCTTCGTGACTTCATGGACCAGCCCACGCCAGAGCTTCCTGTCGGTCGTCAACACCTCCAGCTCCCCCAGGGACGGGTCCGTCCCCTCTAGAATGTCATCCATCCACCTTGCCCTTGGTCGGCCCCCCTTCCTTTTGCCCTCCACTCTCCCTGGCATCAGCATCTTCTCCAGGGTGTCCTGTCTTCTCATTATGTGGCCTAAGTATTTCAGTTTTGCCTTTAATATCGTTCCCTCAAGTGAGCAGTCTGGCTTGATTTCCTGGAGGATGGACTGGTTGGATCTTCTTGCAGTCCAAGGCACTCTCAGAATTTTCCTCCAACACCACAGTTCCAAAGCATCGATCTTCCTTCTCTCAGCCTTCCTTATGGTCCAGCTCTTGCAGCCATATGTTACTACGGGGAACACCATTGCTTTAACTATGCTTTGTTGTCAGTGTGAGGTCTCTGCTCTTGACTATTTTATCGAGATTTGTCATTGCTCTTCTCCCAAGGATTAAGCGTCTTCTGATTTCCTGACTGCAGTCAGCATCTGCAGTAATCTTTGCACCTAGAAATACAAAGTCTTTCACTGCTTCTACGTTTTCTCCCTCTATTTGCCAGTTATCAATCAAGCTGGTTGCCATAATCTTGGTTTTTTTGAGGTTTAGCTGCAAGCCAGCTTTTGCACTTTCTTCTTTCACCTTCATCATAAGGCTCCTCAATTCCTCTTCGCTTTCAGCCATCAAAGTGGTATCATCTGCATATCTGAGATTGTTAATGTTTCCTCCAGCGATTTTAACTCCAGCCTTGGATTCCTCAAGCCCAGCATGTCGCATGATGTGTTCTGCGTACAAGTTGAATAGGTAGGGTGAGAGGATACAGCCCTGCCATACTCCTTTCCCAATCTTAAACCAGTCCGTTGTTCCGTGGTCTGTTCTTACGGTTGCTACTTGGTCGTTATACAAATTCTTCAGGAGGCAGACAAGATGACTTGGTATCCCCATACCACTAAGAACTTGCCACAGTTTGTTATGGTCCATACAGTCAAAGGCTTTAGAATAGTCAATAAAACAGAAATAGATGTTTTTCTGAAACTCCCTGGCTTTTTCCATGATCCAGCGGATATTGGCAATTTGGTCCCTAGTTCCTCTGCCTTTTCTAAACCCAGCTTGTACATCTGGCAATTCTCGCTCCATGAATTGCTGAAGTCTACCTTGCAGGATCTTGAGCATTACCTTACTGGCATGTGAAATGAGTGCCACTGTTTGATAGTTTGAACATTCTTTAGTGTTTCTCTTTTTTGGTATGGGGATATAAGTTGATTTTTTCCAGTCTGATGGCCATTCTTGTGTTTTCCAAATTTGCTGGCATATAGCATGCATTACTTTGACAGCATCATCTTGCAAGATTTTGAACAGTTCAGCTGGGATGCCATCGTCTCCTGCTGCCTTGTTATTAGCAATGCTTCTTAAGGCCCATTCAACCTCACTCTTCAGGATGTCTGGCTCTAGCTCCCTGATCACACCGCCAAAGCTATCCCCGATATTGTTATCCTTCCTATACAGGTCTTCTGTATATTCTTGCCACCTTTTCTTGATCTCTTCTTCTTCTGTTAGGTCCTTGCCATCTTTGTTTTTGATCATACCCATTTTTGCCTGGAATTTACCTCCGATGTTTCTAATTTTCTGGAAGAGGTCTCTTGTCCTTCCTATTCTATTGTCTTCTTCCAGTTCTGCGCATTGCTTGTTTAAAAATAATTCCTTCTCTCTTCTGGCTAACCTCTGGAATTTTGCATTTAATTGGGCATATCTCCCCCTATCACTGTTGCCTTTTGCTTTCCTTCTTTCTTGGGCTACTTCTAGTGTCTCAGCAGACAGCCATTTTGCCTTCTTGGTTTTCTCTTTCTTTGGGATGTATTTTGTTGCCGCCTCCTGAACAATGTTGCGAACTTCTGTCCAGAGTTCTTCTGGGACCCTATCTACTAAGTCCAGTCCCTTAAATCGATTCTTCACCTCCACTGCATATTCCTTAGGAATATTAGTGAGCTCATATCTAGCTATCTGTGGGTCTTCCCTAATCTCTTTAGTCTGATCCTAAATTGTGCAAGAAGAAGTTCATGATCGGAACTACAGTCAGCTCCAGGTCTTGTTTTTACCGACTGTATAGATGTCCGCCACCTTTGGCTGCAAAGGATGTAGTCAATCTGATTTCGGTGTTGTCCATCCGGGGAAGTCCATGTATAAAGCCATCTCTTAGGTTGTTGGAAGAGAGTGTTTGTTCTGCAGAGTGAATTGTCTTGGCAAAATTCTATCAGCCTATGTCCTGCTTCCTTTTGTTCTCCCAGGCCATGCTTACCTGTAATTCCAGGTGTCATTTGACTGCCCACCTTAGCATTCCAGTCTCCTGTGATGAAAATAACATCTCTTTTAGGCGTGTTGTCCAGTAGGTGCTGCAGATCCTCATAGAACTGCTCTACTTCAGCTTCTTCAGCATCTGTGGTTGGGGTGTATATTTGGATTACTGTGATGTTAGATGGCTTGCCCTGAATTCGAATTGAGATCATTCTGTCGTTTTTTGGATTGTATCCAAGCGCTGCTTTAGCCACTTTACTCTTAATTATGAAGGCTACTCCATTTCTTCTGTGGTCCTCTTGTCCACAGTAGTAGATCTGGTGGTCATTTGATGTGAAGTGGCCCATTCCAGTCCATTTCAGTTCACTGACGCCTAAAATGTCTATCTTTAATCTTGACATCTCACCAATAACAACATCCAATTTGCCCTGGCTCATAGATCTTACATTCCAGGCTCCAATGGCGTGTTGGTCCTTAGAACATCGGATTCACCGTTCACCACCAGCACCGTCGGCCGCTAGCCGTCCTTTTGGCTTTGAGCTAGCTGCGTCATCACGTCTGGGGCTAGTTGAACTCATCCTCTGTTCCTCCCCAGTAGCATTTTGACCATCTGTCGACCTGGGGGTCTCATCTTCTGATGGTATACCGACATATCTCTGGTTGTACTGATCCATTTAGTTTTCACGGCAAGAATACTGTGGTGGGTTGCCATTACCTTCCCCAGGGATCGCATTTAGTCTGACCTCTCTGTCATGACCTTCCCATCTTGGGTGGCCCTTCACGGTTTAGCTCATGGCATCATTGAGGTGCTCAAGCTCCAGCACCACGGCAAGGTAATGATCCTTTGCTGAAGAGAACTAACCTAAAGATGGATAATAATGATTCAACGAGTATACAATAAAATAACAAGATTGCAATGTATTGCCATCATCGTTTTTATTGCAGAAAGAATAAAATTCTAATGCCAAAAGAAGAATAACAAGAAGAAAGGAGTAGATCACAGGGGGCAGAAGAAAAAATATACAGTGAGAAAAACGAGGGAGTGGTCACTGGGCTGGGGTCAAGGATGTCCATGGTGGGGGATTAAAAAATCAAGATGGTGCTGCTTCTTTCCTACAGGGCCTCGACTGCATGGTTGCAGCTGCCATTTTGACTTTTTTGACCTAAACCCATGGACATCCATGGCTAGGATGCAGAGAGAGAAAAGACCTATCGTGTGAAGAGCCGTTGGATTACAGTCTCCTTTATCCTGGGACACAGGCCATGCTGCTTCGGGCCAAAGTGAGTTGTGGTCCAGCAGTGCCTGGAGGACCCCACAACTAAGAAAAGGGGATACTATCATAGCAAGGGTTACAGGTAGTCCTTGACTTATGACCACATTTGGATTGGAACTTCCATTGCTAAGTGAGGCGGTGGTTAAGTGAATCACACCTGATTTTACAACCTTTTTTGCCATGGTCATTAAGTGAATCACCATGGTTGTTAAGTGAATCCAGCTTCCCCCATTGACTTTGCTTGTCAGAAGCCAGCTGGGACAGTTGCAAATGGCAATCGTGTGACCCCCCCCAGCCACTGCAACCATCATAAATACATGCCAGTTGCCAAGCGCCTGAAATTTGATCATGTGACTGCAGGGATGCTGCAATGGTTGTAAGTGCGAGGACTGGTCATAGGTCACTTTTTCCTGCACCATCATAGCTTCGAACAGTCACTAAACAAATGGTTGTAAGTCAAGGACTACCTGTACATATAACACAAAGAGAACTTCCCTAAACTCAAGCAAAAGATACGATACACATTTGATATCTTTTAGGTTCACGCTTAGCCTAAAGACACGGCCTTCTTGAGTCAATAGGTGTAAAAGTCACTCTCAGAAGTACTAATGTAGTACTTTATGAAGTACTAATGAATTCAGACTGGCAGGGTCGAGGAGGAGAGCCTTTTCTGCTATGGCCCCCGCCCTGGGGAACATCTTGCCCCCGGAGGTGAGGTCGGCCCCCACTCTTCTGGCCTTCTGGAAGAGCGTCAAGGCCTGGCGCTGCCAACTAGCTTGGGGATCTGAGATTGGTAGGCAGACCTGGGGATGGCTGGTGGTTTGAAGACACTCTCTCCACCTTTTAGCCTTTTAGCTTTTCACTCTGTATACTTCTGGAATGGTTTTTATGACCTTTTATTTGTAAGCCAATCAGAGTCCCTTATATAGTGGGATGGGCAGTGTATACATTTGATTACTAAAATAAATAAATAAAGTAAGTAAGTAAGTAAGTAAGTAAGTGCTGGATACCCCTTATGCTGACCATTTTTCACGTGAGATAATAAAAAGTATTTCTGGACTTCTTTTGCATTTTGTGCTTCAGTGTAAATGTCTTTAAGAAGGAAAGAAACTGGATGTCCCTTTCTCCAGATGCAAGCTTTATGTAGCATTACACACAGATTAAAGAAAAGCCAAGTTAAGCCTCATGCACAAATGTATCTTTCCGATACCGTGCGTGAAATGGCAAGAGCACGGAGAAACTCAAGCTGGTTCCTGTCATCATGGATTTGTTCTGAACGAGGCTTGCTGGGCTGAAAGCTTTGATCTGTTTCACTGAATCATTGTCCTCTAGCCGAGGTCTAATTCACTGGGTTTCTTTTCCCCAGAGAAAAATTGTCAAGCCTTTGTTCCAGCTCATGGCTATTAGCAGTTATTTTTCTTACCATCTCAGATCAAGGAGTCGTTAGGAGCAAACTTCAGCAAGTTCCCTTCGCAGCAGTGTCTACCCAGCTCCTGCTCACCTAGCAGTTCGAAAACATGCAAATGTGAGTAGATCAATGGGTACCGCTTCGGCGGGAAGGTAACGGCGTTCCGAGTTGTCATGCTGGCCACATGACCCGGAAGTGTCTATGACAACGCCAGCTCCAAGGCTTAGAAACGGAGATGAGCACCGTCCCCTAGAGTCAGATTCGACTGGACTTTACGTCAAGGGAAGCCTTTACCTTTACCTTAGATCACAATGTGGAGAGCAAGATCTGGAAAAGTTAGTTCTTGGAAGTTCCTAATGTTGTTTTGATGTCCTGTATGGAAGTTGACTTTCAATCCCATGCTTTGGGATTCTAAATCTCAGGATTTGTTTGACTCTTCAAGGGATCTCTATGGAGTCTTGAAGGATGCGCGCTTCTCTTAATTTCCTAGGAATCAGTTCCATTGAAGTTAGTGTATCGACTTCTCAATAGACAGATACCCAATTTGGCCATAAATTTCTCAGCAGGTGACCGAATTTATCTGAACCTGAAGCTAAGCTAAGCAAGTTCACGTTTGGATGGGGACTGCAGGAAACATCAGGCCTGTAACCTATACTCAAAAACAGCAAGAAAAAAGTGACAAACCACTTCCATACTGTCGCCAAAAAGGCGAAATGGATACCTGCATATCTATATTCCAGCTACATTTTACTGGAAGCAGTGCAATCCACATTTTGGAGAGCTCTGCTCCAGAGCCCCAGATGTGTGCCAAATGCAGCTTGGATCTGGAGTATGAGCCATCTAGGGTGGAGACTTACTCTCAACTCATGATATTTTGTTTCTGATGAAAGCTATCCTCTGCCCAGTGGGCCTGGCTCCTCTAACAAACCTGAATAAATGTCAGTATGTGTGATAGAAACCCTGCTTGAACAAATCACCACCATTTGGTCTTTGATCAGAGCTCTTCCTATTAATGTTATAAATGAGCAAGAGAGACTCTAAAGCAATTAATTTTGGATGTAGAAATGCAAAGTGAAATAATAGTTTCCAGTGGACTTAGGGATTGAGTTTGGGTTGTAATATGGAGCCCTCTAACTATCTGGTTGCTCAGAGTAGTGTTTCTCAACCATGGCAACTTTAAAATGTGTGGACTTCAACTCCCAGAACTCCCCCTGGCTGGGGAATTCTGGGCGTTGAAGTCCACACATCTTCAAGTTGCCAAGGTTGAGAAACACTGGCTTAGAGACTGCAGAACATTTCTCAAATCTACGTGAATGTCTTGCCATCTGCCTTACTGGAAGGCTGGTTTAATTCCTTATAAAGCGAAGAGGGACTGAGGAGCCTTATGATGAAGGTGAAAGAAGAAAGTGCAAAAGCTGGCTTGCAGCTAAACCACAAAAAAACCAAGATTATGGCAACCAGCTTGACTGATAACTGGCAAATAGAGGGAGAAAACGTAGAGGCAGTGAAAGACTTTGTATTTCTAGGTGCAAAGATTACTGCAGATGTTGACTGCAGTCAGGAAATCAGAAGATGTTTAATCCTTGGAAGAAGAGCAATGACAAAGCTCAATAAAATAGTTAAGAGCAGAGACATCACACTGACAACAAAGGTCCGCATAGTTAAAGCAATGGTGTTCCCTGTAGTAACATATGGCTGCGAGAGCTGGACCATAAGGAAGGCTGAGAGAAGGAAGATCAATGCTTTTGAACTGTGGGGTTGGAGGAAAATTCTGAGAGCGCCTTGGATTGCAAGAAGATCAAACCAGTCCATCCTCCAGGAAATAAAGCCAGACTGCTCACTTGAGGGAATGATATTAAAGGCAAAACTGAAATACTCTGGCCACATAATGAGAAGACAGGACAGCCTGGAGAAGATGCTGATGCTAGGGAGAGTGGAGGGCAAAAGGAAGAGGGGCCGACCAAGGGCAAGGTGGATGGATGATATTCTAGAGGTGACGGACTTGTCCCTGGGGGAGCTGGGGGTGTTGACGACTGACAGGAAGCTCTGGAGTGGGCTGGTCCATGAAGTCACGAAGAGTCGGAAGCGACTGAATGAATAAACAACAACAAGGTATGCCCATGTAGGGCAGGTGCAGCTGAAATAGCTAGCCATGTCTTGCTACACTGCAAGTGTTATAGATAGATCAGAAGCAAGTCTATCTCTCCCAGTTAATCAACATTTTCAGATCATGCAAACAACTCAAAAGCCTCCCTTCTGTTATCTGATAGGCACGCAAGTATTACACACAATGTATTATGCAATCTAATTCCATGCTGCAGCATGTAGAACCCAACATGTGATAATAGTTGGCTCTTTGTAGTGTCTTTAAAGAAATCTAATGAATCTGGGAACATGTGACTTCAATACGGTCATTGTGTTTTTGTCTGACTTACTTCAGTGCTGCTGATCTTGGATGGTAACCATGCTTTCATCCACCTAGCCATCCATAAAGTAAAGATAGGCAAGCGTTTCATTCCCAAGAGTCACAGCAGCACCAGACGCAAAGCCAGGGGTGGTACATGCAAGCTTGTGCGGTAAAGATCTGAAAACTGAAAAAGGATGAGTACAGTACGGGAGTTGGAAAGAGCAACAGAACTACTCAACTCTTATTTTGTCTCCTCTTTCTCCAAGAAGAGCAAGTGATCCACCACACAACTCTGGGGAGTAGGACTGAAGCTTAAGAATGATAAAAATCAGTGCCAGGAAATCTCTCTTTATTTACTGAGTTCATCCCTCCAGGGAGACCAGAGGAATTGAAATCTAAGGTGCTGGACAAACTTGCTTGTGGTCCAACCAAACCTTTGGGTCCTGTCTGGAGAATAGAGGAAGTGCCAGGGGAATTCGAGGAATTATAAATTAGTCCATCTGATGTCAATACCTGGAAAGATTGTAAAGCAGAATATAAAACAATGGGTTTGTAAGCAATTGAAAACACTGTGGTATGTATTTATGGGCCCATGGATTATTAACTGATTGCTTTATCAAGGCTGATATGCTTTTTTTTTTTAATTGTATGGCATAGCATACGTATGCTGCTTTTTCTTGCTGGGAAATCCTTGTGAGGTCCAGCAGCCAGGTGCGTGGACTATTTAGCTGTGACAAGTCACGTTGCCCGGGGTGCATCCCGAGGAGGCTGGTCTCCATTGCACCGAGTTGGGCTGAGAGGGAGTGACTGCCCCAAGGTCACCCATCTGGCTTTCATGTCTAAGGCAGGACTAGAACTCACAGACTCCTGGTTTCTAGCCCAGCACCTTAACCACTAGACCAAACTGGCTCTTGGCTGATATGCTGCTAATGTCCAAAACAATTCTGAGTGGCTTACAACTCCAGATCAGAATACAGATTAAACAATATGCAGATAAACCAGATATAATAATTTATAACCACAAACAATTACAAGTATAGCACTGAGAGACCTAACACCAGTCACAACACCTCCTATTTTCCAGGAGAGAGCAGCTCATAACTTTTTCCCAAGATGCTCTAAAAAAGCCAGCATTAATGGCTTCCCAGAAGATCAGCAGTATCAAGACTGTTTTGATTTCTGCAGGCATGCTGTTCCAGGGAAGTGAAAACCTTCCCCTGGGGTCTCTGATGATAACGTTTCTGAAGGGTTGAGATCAAAGTCAGCCTTCTCTTCCAGGTCGTATCAGAAGGGCAGACATCACTGGCAGCAGGCAGTCTCCAGATACCCAGCTCCTTTGCCATGGAAGGCTATGAAGGTAATAACCAGCAGCTTATCAGAAGCCAGCATGAGTTGGTCAAGAACAAGGCTTGGCAGACTAAGATCTCATTTTCTAATCATGTAATTTCCTTAGATTGTGGGAATCATAATTTCTGCAAAGCACTCAACAAACTACCCACTGACACTCTGATTAGATAGCTAATTAAGTGTGGGCCAGCTGGCATGACAACTGTGACTTTGGACATTACCCTTCAGATAAACTACAAACAATTCAAGGAAGGACAATCAAGATGATCATAGAAACAGTCCTATGAATGGACAAATGTTTAGCCTTTGGAACAAAAGATGGATAGGTCTTTTCAAATTCCTGAAAGGAGATTAAATAGAAGACCTGCTCTTTAGGATTCCAAGACGAAGGGCATGGAATATTTCAAATGGAATCTGAGCATGGGGTTAAATTTGATCACCTGCATGGACCTTTCCAGCTGTATGATTTTAAAATTCTGCAGTTCTACACAGGCTGTATGTGTTGGTGTAGAAAAACCTTTCAGTCTCACTAAGCCCCTTGAAAGCTAATTTTAAGTTTCTAATTGAATTGAAATCATGGATGTTCTGAGATGGGGCAAGGCCTGCCGAACCCTCAGCTGAGAAGTAACACTGTGTTGGTTAGGAGGTGGTGTAAGTCCATCTTCAGGATTTCTGATTCTGATTGAGGCATTGTTCTAGAAAACTGGAGTTCTGCTCCCCTCCTGTTACACAGCATAGGAGAAGCCTAAGGGTAGACACTTACAAATGTTTTTTGAATTTGAAAGAAATAGGTTAAAGTTGCAGGAAAGTTAGATCTTAATTAGGGAATGAAGTACATCAGAAATCAGGGAAGGGGTGATCTCTGAACTGTAGAATTGCTCACTCAGACCACGTCTCCAGCCTTGTTAGTAATTCGTTGCCTGCACAACTAAATGGGGAACCTCTTCTTACTTGCCTTTAATCTCTGGTGACATTGCCAAATACACCAACACAGAGTCACACACAACACAGAGATCCCCAAAACTGACGGAGTTTTTAAATGTTAATAAAAGAACTCCAAGCAGCTAACAGCAATCTTGCAGAGTAGGAGCGTGAACCAAAAGAGAACTTGCACATTAAGCTTAATTACATTCAGAAATAAATTCAGTCTTCACACAGGAGTTAGATGAAGAAAAATAGAGACAGCTTACTTTTCTTCAGTAGATCTGGATACAGGTAGATTCATAGTAGAAAGCACCTAATCATCACTGGTTCTTGGTAGCAGAGGATGGTTGGGGGAGGGCTGCATTCCTGCAGCATCTCCTGCTTGCATGTGTGCCCCCGAGGTAATGGAGACTGTTAACCCCCAAGCCCAAGAAGAAGGAGGAAGTAGAAATCAGGTGACCCACAAGACATCCCACAAGCACAATAGAGATGCGATTTGCTAGAGTGACCACCTTATGCTTATGAGACAATGCTGAGTTAATCCCTGATAAGCCCCTTGAAAGCTAATTTTAAGTTTCTGTTGAATTGAAATCATGGATGTTCTGAGATGGGACAAGGCCTGCCAAACCCTCAGCTGAGAAGTAACACTGTGTTGGTTAGGAGGTGGTGTAAGTCCATCTTCACTATTTCTGATTCTTACCTGCCTTTAATCTCCGGAAAGTTAGATCTTAATTAGGGAATGAAGTACACCAAATTTCAGAGAAATCAAGGAAGGGGTGATCTCTGAACTGTAGAATTGCTTACTCAGACCATGTCTCCAGCCTTCTTAGTAATTCGTTGCCTGCACAACTGAATGGGGAACCTCTTCTTACCTGCCTTTAATCTCCAGTGATGTTGCCAAATATACCAACACAGAGTCACACACAGCAGAGAGACCCCCAGTGTGATGACTGGAACACTTGAGCATTCACTCAATTACGACTCATAAGCTTTTGCTTATAAACCCATTTAATGAAGCGAAGCATTCAGTACAGAGAAAAAGTTGTGAATGGAATTTCCTGTTCGTTTCTATGTTTTAAAATCACAGTAACTTCAAATTCCCCACCACTGCCCTCTTAGGTATGTGCCCCTCCTTCTCATGCCAGCCTCTAGGTTCTTCCTAGATGACCTTGGTGCAAGGAGCAGCTAGCCCAAACAAGATGATTCCCACTCCAACCATGCTCCCCCTCCCTGCCAGTCGACTCACAAGTTGACACGGGTTGCTGGAAGATGGATGCGAGTTCGATAAGATGGTCTGTGAACATTTAATCAGGGAGCCTGACACCCAAAATAAGATGGGGGAAAATCATTTTACCAGGGCAAAAGGCAGGAAGGACACACACAGACACAATGGTATATTATTTAGAATTATTTACACAGTTAACAAAAGTAAAACTCATAATCAGGGATCTAATGTATATGTTTTTCAGGAAGGATAAATAGATGACTGAAGAGGACTAAGTAAAATAAACCATAGAACATAAACATCATTATCTTAACAACATTTTAAAAAATGGAATATGTTGTGAGAGACTAGGAGGAAGGAAAGGGATAAAAAAGAAGAATAAAAAGTTGAGTAAACTAACTAGTTGAAAGAAAATCAATCTCATTCAATCTTAAATTATGGCTTATACCACAAAAAATACTATTTTGGACTTCTTGGACCCCATTATATTTATACCAAAAAGGAATGAGTAAATCATCACGTGGTTGGAGATGTAACCAGAACGATGCTTAATTAAAACTTATGCCTTTGCAATGTCCTAAAGTTACTATGTTACTTAATAGAATAATTTGACTTAAAAACAAAGTTTAATATTTTCAGATGCACACGTTCTTTTGACTACATGCCTACTACATGGAAATTGATAGGTGAACAGCAGAAATGGATTCTCTATGCCTTTATTATTGTCAAGAAATTAGATCTTCAACATTGGGAAGGACAAATTTATTGCCCCAATTGCCCAGTAGATTGAAGACCTAGTATTATTTGAGTCCTGTGAATGAATAGATTATGGACGGACAATTTCAATGAAATATCATTTACTGAAATGTTTGTGTTAAAAAGTTCGTATGTGTGTATGCATGAGAAGCCCTTTTATGTATATACATCTTGTGATTGCATTGTTTTTTATTTTTCTCTTTTTTGTTATTTTTCCTCCCTTTCCTCACTCTGTTTTATTAAATAAATAGATAAATAAGCCCACCACTGGAAGCAGTTGTCCCACATTTTAGGGTTGTGTCCCCAAAGGATGCTGATGATACTCAGCATAGCTTCTTCTCTTCAGATCTGTCCAGCCACCACCACAAAGGTATTTGTGGTGCCAGTTTGCTTCCAGGTCCAATTCAAGGTGCTGGTCATCACCTTTAAAGCCCTACATGGCATGGGTCCAGGTTACCTGAGGGACTACCTCACCCCCATTGCATTGACCCAACCCACCTGGTCAGACAGAGAGGACATGTTACAGGCCCTGTCCATGAGGGATTGTTGATTGGCAGGGTCCAGGAACAGGGCCTTCTCTGCCGTGGCCCCCGCCCTTTGGAACAAGTTACCCCCAGAGGTAAGACAGGCCCCCACTCTCCCAGCCTTCTGAAAGGGATTGAAAACTTGGCTTTGCCACCTCGCTTGGGGTGGGAAGTGGAATAGTCTGTCATGGGGGTGATTGGCACCTTGATGCGGCCCTGGGAAATTTTATCAAGACTGTGGTCTGACCATCTTTGATTTTATATCTCATATTTTACACCTTGGAGTTTTTTGCATATTTGTATATTTATATTTCATCATGTATCTCTTGTAATGCTATTTAATTCTTTTATTGTTTTAATGCGCTGATAAACTGCCCAGAGTCATTTGTACGAGATGGGCAGTGAAGAAATGCAGTAAATAAATAAATAAGTTTGAGAGGAATACAAGACAGAATATTCTGTTTGGCCCTTGCCTACTTCTGGTTGTTTCTGCCAAGTAAAGTCAGTGAGATTTCTCTCTCTTGCCCATCTGCGGACAAGCAATCGCATTCAGGTAAACATTTGACTTTACACGGCTTTATCTGCTGAGCTCAGTTTAACTGATTTGATGCTGCTTCTTTTTATGACATGTTTTGAATGGTGCAGTGATTGATTGGTTTATACTCTATTATATTTCTGCTTTATCTTGAAAAGGCAGGATTCGAATTTGATAGATGAATACCCTGGGCACTTTTTCTGCTGAGTATTTTATATATAATAATCATTTATTTAAGAAACGGGTACAGTATGGTGTCCAATTTTAGTGACATTTCATTCCTTAGCGGATCATTACTTTAATACTTTCCTGTGCTTGCTAGTTGTACCACCTCCAGAGAAAAGTTGACTAACGCTTTTTTGTTTGGAAAAAGGATGTATTACCATAAATTTCAGGACTGCAATAATGCTTAATATACTATGTAGCATTTGAGCAAATGGTAAGACAAGTTTAGTAATTAAAAGAGCAGAAAGTGCCTGCTCTTTTTTGCATCTGTCATGGCAATATAATGAAAAAAAGATGAAGGTAACTCACTGATTCCAGATTCTGAAAAGAGATGTATGTTTTTCTAATTATACCACAAAAATAACCTGACCATGAGAAATGCATTCACCCAAAAAAGAACTATTGGGTATAGTTCTTTTTTTAATTATTTCCCTTTTTCTTTCTTTCTTTCTTTTTTTTTGGGGGGGGTAAGTAATTCTTGTTAAATTTGCTCTGTTTATCTATTTTGTTTCCTTTTATTAACATGTATTACACACACACCCACACAGTAACATTAAATTTAAACAAATAATAACAATACAAGGGAGACTTTAATATTAAGTAATCACCTTAAGATCAAAACCTCTTCTATTTAACAAATACTTTGATGTGAGTTGTACTGGCTCTTCTTCAAAGTTATACTCAACTTCATCCAACTTTGGATGAAACAGCCAAATAATTTTACACTTGTAATATTGACACCTAAATTGTAATCAACATCGATAGAATACTTTGTCTTTGTCTTCTCAATATTCTAAGCTATCTAAATAATAGAATGTTAATAATTTTCAATCATATTCTACAAACATCAGATGAAACAAGACAATATGCGCTTGTCACAGTTTATTAAACAACTTAATCAAAAGGAAAAAAGAAAAAGAAAAATACATTGCCTTGCTATCAGTCTCCTGTACATGTTGCAACTGAGCCATGTGAAAGCAACTGGATTCTTTTTTAAAAGAATTCCTGTATTCAGTATTAATTTCTATATTTCAGATCTTTTGACCAAAAATGTTTTTTCCCTAATATCCGTAAATAATGGAGCATCTAACTTGCATCAATGTCGTTTTAATTCTTGTTTTGTTACCAGAAAATTGTGAAGAAATGCTGAGGCACATTTGGGGCAATCTGCCCCATTCTTGTGGGCTTGGCCATAACTCATCCTTGGCCACAGCCCCAATGATCACGGGGGCAGTGAGAAAGTTAAGGGGATGAAGATGTTGGTTTTAATTCCACTTCCCCCATTGTCCTTTCCAGGAAGGGTCTCCAGACTCTAAAACAGAGAAAAGGAATCCCCCCACCATCACATTCCAGAAGCTGTCTTACAGAAGGCAGGAGTTTGGTGTGTCTTCCGCTCGACACATGCTGAGCTCAAACGCTGAGTTCGGAACAAAGCTTGGCCTTCTGAACAGCGGTGTTTGGAAAGCCCGCCTGAAACCTGCCATTCTGACCTTGAAACGTGCTGTTTCTAAACCACAGTGTTCCTAGAGGTTTTTTGCAAGAATAGGACAAACAGTTGAGCCATTTTAATTTTAATTTATTTGGGGGGGAAGGGAGGGGAGAACTCTCTAAACATCTTGGCACTTTGGGTGGAACATTTTGAGTGGGACTGTTTTGTTCCAGCTCGAAACAAGACACATTTTGCATTTTGTACAGACTTCTGCTGTAGCAGGAGTGTGTGTGAAAGTAGTGCAAAATACCGCCACCCTTCCTCCCTTACACAAATTCAGCTTCTAAGCTAGATGGTTGTTGTTTCAGAAAGAAGAATCAAAAAGCTACTCCTTTCCCACCCAATTATAGAGTAGGTTTTAATAGAGGAAGGAAGGGCACTGGGTTATTAATGAGGCAGAGGACTATGCTATTCTAGGTTTGAGGGATCAACAATTCTTGCCCTTTTACAAGGTCATTTCCAAGTTTGGTGTGTTACTTTTCCCCACATCTAAAACAGCAGATGCAATCCTTTTCTCCCTGTTATTCCAGCTTACAGTCCGGCTGAACACAGCTGTGATACAGAAACAGGGAAAATGTTAGCTTTTGTTTTAGGTGAACATATTTCACTCCCTTACCAACCAAGCGTTTCTGATACTTTGACATTGTTCCTCCCCATTGCCCACTAAAACAGGAAATGTTGGACTGCTTTGCTCAGAGAGGAAGCCACTTCCAACTTAAGTGCACTTAGGCCTCCTTAGAAAAGCTGTTTCCCAGGCACATGAGGAGGAAGACAGTGAAGACAGACTGAACCCAGAGCTTTTAGAATTTGGTTCATCAGAAAGCTACGGGCAGGCACAGAGAGGAGCAACAAAGATGCTCAGCATATGTTGAACTGTGAGCAGAGAGAGATGAAATGATAGCGCTGGTTAATACTTGACAGGGTATCCACACAGAGGAAGGTCAAAGTCAATCCTCTGTCATCCTACAGTGCAGGATATGTCTGGGATACTTAAACTGGATCCCTGCACTGAACAGAGGGGTGGGACTCAATGGCCTAAGAGTCGCTTTCCAACTCTGTGATTCTACGATCTAAAAATAAACCTCACACCATTTTTGTGTCTCCCCCACTCTAACTGTTCTTCATAGGATTTAGCCTCCAAACCCCTCACCTTCTGGTTTTACTTCTTTATAGTTCCCCAACGTCATTCTTGTATTGTGGCGACCAAAACTGGACACAGATTCCAGGTGTCTTCTGATCAGTACAGCGTGGAGAGAAACTACCCTTATTCCTTGGGTGTTAAGTCCAGCTGAACTCACAAGCACTTATTCTGAGTAAACACAGATATGTAAATGTTGCTGCATTTGTATAATGTTTATAACCTTGAGAAATAATGCAGAAGAATTTTCCACCTAAACAACAGCTGAACACTTGAGACTGAATAACTGGGAAAAGTTGGGAAAGTCATCCTGCCAGTATTAATATTTCCAAATATTTCTATCTTTCACGGCAACATCCTCCAGTGAAAAGCTCTTTTCTCCTTAATTACCAGGTGTACTTTGAAGCTCCTATGAAGTCCTAAATTTCCAAGATTGAAGATAAATGTAGTACTTTCCTATTACACTAGTTCTAACCCTATCCCAACTCTGGGTCAGTGTTTCTCAACCTTGGCAACTTTAAGATGTGTGGACTTCAGCTCCCAGAAGTCCCCAGCCAGCTTCTAGGAGTTGAAGTCCACAGATCTTAAAGTTGCCAAGGTTGAGAAACTGTCATGAGTACTGATGGCGAGCAGGAGGGGGCCCCTATCCAGGGGGGGAAACACATGCGTAGTACTAAGGAGTTAAGCAGTCATTCAAAGAGACACAGATCAGATCCGCCTTGACTTTTGGGGTTTATCTGTCTGGGTTTGCCCACGCTTCTTCAGTTTGTTAGGATTTTCTGTCTAATATAGCAGTAATAAAACACTAGAGACCTATTCCTTGTCTCAGCGTGGTTCCTGACTGTTAGGACAGAAACACTGCTCTAGGTCATGCCCTAAGGTTCCTTTCTATCAGGAAGCAGGCTTCCCAAACTGATTTTGGTGTTTTATAGTTCTTGTTTTAATGACAATTTCAACATGGTTCTAACTGCATTTTTGTAAGCTGTCCAGAATCGTTAAGCAACTGGGTGGCATATCTTCATTTTCTAAATCAATAAATACAATAAAGTGCAAGCTATGATCCTCACGGGTTTAGCATATGGAAGCAAACGCCAGTATGGCCAAGGCTCTAATTTTATCTGAATCTTACAAAAAATTAGATTTTGTGCATGAACAAGTTTGTTGGCATTGATGTAGATGGAAAACCAATGGGTTGTCTTAATTTGAGGGGTCACACTTAGTACTGTGAAACTAAGAAGCATAAAGCAGTTGAGATTGCTTTATGTATATGGCACAGAGCTATTTAGATGGCTAAATAAACGTGGTGTGGGCAAGGAGCATTTTTAAAGTCCACAGAGTTGTTTTTTTAATGGCCACACACCTTATACGTTGCTTGTAAGGAGAATGTTCTTTATTTTACTTCTTCAAATTCAACTCAGCAAAAGGTTCAATAACTGATGTTGCCCAAACACAGTGCAAGTCTCCAACAACATTGTGCTGAAAACACATCCAATTTATTGCATTGGTAGCCAGATTTATTATGAGAGACAGCAAATAATGTTGTATCTACCATTCTGTTAGGGTTTTTTTTTCATGGAACCCCTTCATCCATTTGTAACTTTCTAAAATCAACATTTTAACCACCCTGTTGCTGTTTATTAAAAAAAAAAAATCTGGGGAAGAAATGGCGGACTGAAGATGGTTCCAAAAAGCAAAGCTGATGACTGCAGCAGAATGAAGAGAATCTTCAATAATTCCTCTCTGGACAAGGAAAGGACTTGAGATCACCCACAAGTGCTCCGGACAGCTTCTCCTCATGTGGAGACCACAAGACAGCGGTCTCTGGCAGGTTTAGAGCTCTGGGAAATGAGGGAACAGCCATCTTGCTCAAACCACAATCGGCGCCTTTAAGGACTCTGGGTTCACATACTTCCCTTTCTAATCACTTTCAGAAATTGCTATTAGGAACCTCTGGATCAACCAGTTTTACAGCACTGGGTAAGTTTTATTCAATCCTCAGTGAAAGAAGTTTTAACTACAACTTTAAGAACTTAAATGAGATTGAGAGGGATTTGTGAATGTTTGTAAACTGACTATGATAGTAGCAATGAAGTGACTTGGGAGCAACATAGCGTTTCTTGTGTCTAGCAGGTGTATCCATTACCTTTGCCCAGGTTTCCCAAGCTTGACAACTTCAATATGTGTGGAATGTATGGAATGTATACCACCTAGAATCTATTTGGAGAGCCAGTTTGGTCTAGTGGTTAAGGCAACAGGCTAGAAACCAGGAGACTGAGAGTTCTAGTCCCGCCTGAGGCATGAAAGCCAGCTGGGTGACCTTGGGCCAGTCACTCTCTCTCAGCCCTAGGAAGGAGGCAATGGCAAACCTCTTCTGAAAATCTTGCCAAGAAAACTGCAGGGACTTGTCCAGGCAGTCGCCAGGAGTCAACAGCTGACAGGGAGGGAGGAAGGATCTATTTGGTTTCAGGCATTCTCCCAGAATTCTCAGCAATAGGATAGATTGCTTGAGAAATTCTGGGAGTTGAAGACCATACATCTGAAAGTTGCCACAGTTGGGAAACACTGTTGTAAGTAAAGATGCCTGTCCTAACATACTATGTCCTACAAGCAGGAAACATAGTCTATTGTCTCTAATCTTATATTTGTTTACAACTGAGCTTCCATGCACAGCCTTTCAACCTTCTTCCTTTGTAAATTTGGTAGGAGGGGACTTCATAAAATTTTAAGTTTTAAAATATTCCAAAATTTATCTTGGCTGTAACCAACAGGAGTTAGATAGAAAAAAATATCATATATATTTGGTATGCTATACCAGCTTGCTTGCTTGCTTGCTTGCTTGCTTGCTTGCTTGCCTTCCTTCCTTCCTTCCTTCCTTCCTTCCTTTCTTCCTCCCTTCCTTCCTTCCTTCCTTCCTTCTCTCTCTCTCTCTCTCTCTCTCTCTCTCTTTCTTTCTTTCTTTCTTTCTTTCTGTTTATCATAATTTCTGCTGGTACAGTGCTATAAATATCTAGAGCTTTAATCTGGTGCTCAGCCCCCCTCTCTATTTATTTGCAATTTAAAAAACATAGAAAAAAATGAAAAAAAAAGTTTTTAAAATGGTAATATACACCCATCCAATAGATGATCTAATGAATTGTTAAATCACAATACCAAAACAGAGTCCTCCAAGAATAAACAAAATAGCAAACAAACAACCCTATCAGTCTTTGGCCTCTCTGAGCCAAAGTTGTGGGCTAAACCTCAACCCGGTTTTTGTTTTCCTTCTTGCCCATTGCCCTCCAAATGAAGAGTTAGATTTCTTTACTAATCAGGTTCCCTTAAGGGATTGATTGACTTCTGTCTGGTGACCACATGTTTATGGGACAGTGGCCATCTTTTAAGTAGTATGGTAGAAGGAAAGCTGATCCACCCCACCACAGATAAGAAAGGCAGGAAACAGGAAGCCTTTGTAAGAAAATACTCCATCACTGAATTTTCTTTCTGCCTCTGAAATACTGGCTTAGAGGGCAGCTCAAATGCAACACGTTCTTATTTGATGGCCTCTATCCACCTTCAAAAAGTAAAGATGCCCAATTACTGGTGACTATATTGACACATTCATGTCATTTCTGTCTTCTGGGATGTTCTCTGACTTCCCAGTCTTTCCTACAGCCCTGGAATTCCCTGATGGTTTTCTATCCAAATACTAACCAGGTCCAATTCTGCTTACCTTTCTGAGATCAACCATGCTATCTAAGTGCTGTAACCTGAGCTGGGAAAATATAGACTCCCTTGAGTTGAGTTTGACCCCTGGTGTCATCTACGCAGCATTTTTTGGCAGTCTTATGGAAACATTTTTCTTCTTCCAGGATATATATTTTTTATTTTGTGGGCTAGCCTGTAACCTTGTAATTCCCTGGAGGCTTCCACCCCAAGTACTCACCAGGCCAGATCTCAGATAACCAGATGCTCATCTGCCATGGCATCTTGCAAAGAGAGAACAACAGATTTGGCATGTCTGAGAATGGTTTGAAAACGCTTTGGCCACTGCTATTCCATCACCACCTTTCTGCAACAGAGTCCAATTTCCCACCTTAATCCACCTTTAATATCTACTGTAGGCTTCCACACTCATCCCATACCGTTCAGGATATATCCCTCTATTGAAACTGTCTTTGGGTCCTTGGACATGGGTGAGGTCACTGCCCATCTTTGCATTTGGTTTCAATGTGCTTTATCTGTATACCAAAATGTTATTCTCTCTTTTCATTTTGTTTTCTTTTTAATACTACTACCACTGTATTTGCTAATTTAAAAAGAGAGAGAGAGAGAAGGAAAGAAGGAAGAATTAAGTAATGCCTCTATTCCTCAATGAAACAAAAAGGGACACTCTGGCAACTTAGTGAAGAAATTAACAGGCCATCATTCATTCCTCAGCTAAGATCAAGAGGAAAAAACAGTGGACTCAACTTGTGACAGGAAGCTCAAGATTAATTATATTCTACCCTTTAAAAGCCTAAAGTTACAGTTCTCCTCAGTGTAGGATCGATTTCTGAGTAGATATGAGTAGCTATTTTCTACTGTGTCTGGAGAAAAGTGGAACAATACAAAAAATACAGGATTGTAGCAATTTGAGGATGATATAATCTCGGTGCTTTCTAGGTTTGGAGAAAGAATACCAATTCCAGAGATAAGGACTAAAAATCTAAGAATGTAAAAGTGCCCTGTTATTGTTGGAGGTCCTGGCAAATCCAGCATGCCTCATTAGCATGTGCATTAGCATGTAAATTGAGTTTGTCC
Organism: Candoia aspera; assembly: GCF_035149785.1. Classification (NCBI taxonomy): domain Eukaryota; kingdom Metazoa; phylum Chordata; class Lepidosauria; order Squamata; family Candoiidae; genus Candoia; species Candoia aspera. The sequence goes on from NC_086157.1 coordinate 10,579,777, forward strand.
CATGATGCTTGGTAGAGGAAGCTGTTTGTTGCCGCTCCCACTTCCTCCTCTCTCTCTCTCTTCCTCCTTCTTCCACCAGCTGAACAGGCAGCAGTTTGTCAGGGCCACGTACTTGGGCCTTGAGGAAGAATTCTGCCCCTATCTTCCACACAGCCCTTAGCAGCTGTAGGGCTAAGGGTGAATTATGTTTAGGGACAAAAGAAGAACAAAGATTTCATCTTTTCCACCGAACGTGGATGTAACCGAACCAAAAATAGATATTCTTTTTATTTCTTAACCTACTCTGTCTAAGCATGGATTCTTTATGCTTGGGAGGGCTGAGTGTGTAAGATCAATAACCTGTGTTTCTCTGGCATGCTCATTAAAGCTATCTAAGATAATATTCTTTTTCTGTGTGCAGCTTCTCAGCTGTGTTAAGCTCTGCTCCGTTTCAGTGGTTCTAGCAGGCCACTAAATGGCTTCAGTTATATCACTCCAAATGTCCATGTTGCACAGTGCTGGGTTTCTCCCTGTGATCAAACAGGTGGTCTTCAGAAGCTTGTTATTTCCCAGTTACTCAGATTCAGAACTTTGAATATTATTTCTTCCTCTAGCCGCCCTATCTAGGAACCCTCTTTGATTATCTCATCCATCAAGAAATTGTTAATCTCCTTCTAAAGGTCTCTAAACTACCATGAAAACCAAGTCATCTGGCTAATATTTGAAAGGAAGGACCAGTCTCTTGTGCAATGCCTGTTCCAAGTAATGCCTCCAGGGATGGGATCTCTTTAGCTGCAACTTAGTATCTTCTAAATATCTTGTAAATAGCTAAATGTCTTCTGAAAGGAGATGTTTGATTAATGTTCTGATGAAATGTTCAACACTAAGATACGATATATAGCTATATTTATATAGAATGAACTCATTATGCAAGCTTAATGATTGTAATGAATTTGGGGAGACAATATAAGAGTATTTCAGTTGATCTGCAATAACATTCAAATGTATTTAGTAGATTCCTGGAAATTAAAAAAAAAGTTTCCCATCTGGAGTAACTTTTATAATGCGTAATCATTTGTATATTTATAATCTAAAAAGTATTGAAGATATACTATCCAATGTTCTTTGTCCATGGGAAGCTAAAACCTGTCAGTTTTTTTCTTCTAACCAGTTAAAGAAATGATAAATGTAAAAAAACTTGTAATCTAAAACTGTTTGATTACTATTTCCCTTTCATTTTAATATGAAGGCCCATCTCTGATGTAAATCTCATTTCTGTTGGAGATTTGTGCTGGTACAGTCCTGGTTTACTATTTTTAGACCTAGACACAAGAAAGCAGGGTACCTAGTGATTTTGCAGTAAATGGAAAGAAAATGATACCCTTCTGTTCAATTCAAATTCTTCTGGAAGTTATTTTCCTCTGGGAAGGTTATAATTTTCTCCTACTTCCTTGGTGGATAATTCTTAATCAACTTAAAATGGATGTTCAGAGGCATATGGTGCTTAGAGCTTTACTTGCTTTTTCAGTAGCCCACTTCACAGCTGCTTGAGACACAACCTATCTTTTGGAGTCCAAATAGACATTTTGTCTAGATTAGATCATTTTCTCATCATGTTTGATGTTCATGCTAGGTCCTACAGTTGATAATACATCTTTTACACTGTCCCAGAGGTTGTAGTGCAGCCAAAACATCTTCACTACTATTTCATTTGCTCACCAAAATCCATTTAGGATTTTTGCAGTAGTGAAAGTCTTACCTGTGCATGGCCTGAAATGTAAAACAAGGACATTTTTCAAGCTTCCACATAAAATTCCTCAAATCACAACCTGGATACCATAATTGTGTGTGTGTGTGTGTGTGTGTGTAACACAAAGGGAAGATATTGCTGTTTGCTGGCACCAAGTTCCCCCTTCAGCAGCATCCACAGAGTGGGATGTCAAAATTGGCAAGATGGCTGACGAGGCAAGCCCCACCTCTTTTGAACATGTGTGTGATATCAACACACATATGAAAGGGGCAGGGCTTACAATGCTTTGCTCTGTCCGCCATCTTGCCAATTTGGCCCAATCCCCTAATGGCTAGGCTGATGGTATGTCCCGTTTTTTTAACAGTCCCATTTTTTTAACATTTCCAGACCGTCCCATCGTTTTAATATAAATGTCCATTTTGTCCCGTTTTCTTAAAAACCTTACTTAAAAATTTGAAAGTTCCCATGAACCTGTCAGAATGCAGTCTGACTTTGAGTAGAAGGAGGGGGAGCTCAGCAGAAACGGTGGGAAAAAAGCCACAGAACTCAACCCGGTGGGAAACCTAAAAAGAAAAAAACAGGATCAGCTGATAGGCGGTGATCAAAGGGCGAGCCAATTGGCTCCTGCCTTGCAACGGCGGGAAGAAAAGAACGTAAAAGCACGGCCAGAGGAGGAATGGCTTGTCGGGGACAACCTTTCACTAGACTCTCCAGCCCAGCCTTGCCTTTTGCAAATGAAGGAATCTGAAGATTCCCAGCCTGAGAAAACCAGAGAAGTTCCTGCCTGCTGATCCAGCCCGTCACCCAGCCCTGCCCCATTTTGCCATCCCAATGTTCCATTTTTGTCTCAAGGAAATATGGTCAGCCTACTAATGGCCAGCATTCCAGCTACTGGTCTGGAACTATAATGGAGACTCTCCTAGTCAACCTGATGGATTATTTAATATTTACACTGGAGAACGGTTCTTCTGAACTTTTCAGTAACATATCACTGTATTTTTCTGGGCCACCCAATGCAAATGAGCTTAAAGTAGACCTTCTTGTATGTCCACCCTCCGAATGATATTCACTGCTGGCACACGGGGAAGATAATTTTTTTAGGGTTGTCTCCAAGCATATAGAAATTTAATTTCAGTAAAAACTCCAATGGTCGCATCACCCAAAACATTCTCTCAAGTGAGAGTTAAATATCTGTTGGGGTTTCTTTTTCTTAACATTTTCTTCTTTGTTAAATTTGTATGCCACCGGCATTAATTGACTCCAGGCAGTTTATAACTCATGATAAGCAACAAGAATGTTAATCCAATGGATTAACTGTAAAATCATGGCACCAAGCCAATCATTCATTTAAAAAAAACAAAAAACCTTTAGGCTTCAAGTGTTCCACAGAAAAGTTTCATCTTGAGAGCCTTTCTGTAGGTTGCCAAGGTTATCTATCTATCTATCTATCTATCTATCTATCTATCTATCTATCTATCATCTATCTATCTATCTATCTATCTATCTATCTATCTATCTAAACAATGTATACAGTTGCCCATCTCACTACTGCAAGCCTGGGCATAAAACAACAAAACTAACTCAAATTCATTAAAAATAAATAAATTACAACCACAATCAATCAATATCACATGCCAGAGGTCCAAACAGATCACTCCATCTTACAATCAATGAGAAAAAACTACCATCAAACCAACAGGACTCACCTAACACATGGGCCCACCTGCATGTGGGATCAACCAGGTCTTTAGCACCTCAGGAACACCCAACAGGGATGGGGCCATCCAGATCTCCAAGAGAAGACTGTGGCAACACAACAGAAGAGGCACATCTCCTGGCTGGGCCCCATAAGTTGGCAGTGCTCGATGGAAGCCACCTAGAGCAGATCTACCCTGTTGGTTAACGTGAGGTGAGCACCACCATTTGTGGTTCAAAGCTCAAGGGGAAGGCTGTGGCATAAAAAGGGGGCTCCCAAGGAAAAGCACTGCCTTCACCCCATCCTCACCCCTTTTACCCAAAGCATCTCCATCTGGGATGAGTGCACCAGAAGGGTCAGTTCCAACTGGAAAATCTTTGGGAGTTGAACTAATTACGCAGTTTTTAAAAAATATGCTCTTAATTAGTTGCCTGTTTATAGCAATTGTGTTGAACTGGACACCAGCGATGCTATTTATTCTGCAATTCTTTTGTTGTATTTTTTGTTACTGCTGTTTCTGTGCTGCCATATTGCACTTACGATTTTTTTTTAATCATGAGTTTGTTTTATCAAAGACAGACAAGCCATCTGCCAGATGCTTTCAAGGAAGCTACAAAGGATCTCTTTATCATTCTCCGGCATATAGACTCTGAGATGGAAGTTCCAATCAGAGATCCTGGTTCCTTGAAAGCTATAGTGTCCTTTCCGCTCCATGGAGTTGGCTTGTTTACTATCTGTATGTATCTTTCCTTCAAAAAAGTGCATCACCCCTCCTGATAACAGGAATTGTGTAAATGGCTTAGTTGCCTCAAGGTTATTCAATGAAATTTGTTGGGTTGGCTGAAATAGCTGAGTTAGTGATGCTAATCGGTCTTGCTAATAACTAAACCACACTGTCTCTTATCTCATTTTAAAGCTAACAAAAACAAACAAATGGGTCATAGAACAAATCAATCAGAGTTCTCTTTCCAGGCACAAAAAACCAGGCTCAAGTTATCATATTTTGGACACAATATGTGAAGACCTAGCTCTCTGGAGAAGGCTGTAATGTTTAGTAAGGTGGAAGGAAAGAGAAGAAGAGGATGACCAGCATCAAGGTGGATGGACTTGACTATAACAGCAATGACTGCACTGTTTGAAAGTATGAAGGGCCAGGTTGAGGACAGATCATCTACAGTATCTATGTCAGCCTTTCTCAACCTTTTGACCCTGGAGGAACCCTTGAAATATTTTTCAGGCCTCAGGGAACCCCTGCACATTCAGGCTCAAATATAGGCCAGAAGGTACAACATTATTATATTTGTTTCATGTGTAGGCCTGTATATATGCCTTAACAGCGTTCTTAAACTAAAAATAAAGAGTGAAACTTACCTCTTTAATGTGAAGTTGCCTGAATTTGAAATATTTTTAAAAATAAATCATGATCTCCCAGGGAACCCCTGGTGACCTCTCACAGAACCCTAGGGTTGCACAGAACCCTGATTGAGAAACCCTGATCTATGTGGTCACTAAGAGTTGACACTGGCTCGATGGTCCAAAATCAATCAAATTCATACATCTTGTGCTAGCTAAGACTGATAATGTGCTGGAAATTGTATTATGGCCTTAAGGATTTCAACATTCTGAAAGAGATAAATTCTCTGTGTCCAGTTGTCTCTTATCAGTCAAATTATCAGTCAAAATCAACCCTATTTTGTCCGTCTTTTACTTAAACATTCCAGTTAGTTTCCTTGTAAAGAAGATGTTCCACTTTCATTATTGTTGCCACTTATCAACAACTGTAGTGTTCACATTTTTCCATCAAGGCACTGTACATGCGTTTATATAGATGGCGGCTCTTCTCATTTAAGTCCTTGGCAGATATTTACTTGCATGTGTGTACTGCACCATAAGGAAGGCTGAGAGAAGGAAGATCGATGCTTTTGAACTCTGGTGTTGGAGGAAAATTCTGAGAGTGCCTTGGACTGCAAGAAGATCCAACCAGTCCATACTCCGGGAAATAAAGCCAGACTGCTCACTTGAGGGAATGGTATTAAAGGCAAAACTGAAATACTTTGGCCACATAATGAGAAGACAGGACACCCTGGAGAAGATGCTGATGCTAGGGAGAGTGGAGGGCAAAAGGAAGAGGGGCCGACCAAGGGCAAGGTGGATGGATGATATTCTAGAGGTGACGGACTCGTCCCTGGGGGAGCTGGGGGTGTTGACGACCAACAGGAAGCTCTGGCGTGGGCTGGTCCATGAAGTCACGAAGAGTCGGAAGCGACTAAACGAATAAACAACAACAAAAGAAGCATGTGCACAGTTACTAGAATATATCCTATCAGGCCTTCTCTTTGTAGATAAGTCATCAGTATGAGAATCAGTATCAGTCATCACTCGACTATGCCTGGAACCTCTTTTTGGATCGGTGTGCTAAACAGATCAAGTCCTTTGACAGCAATTGTATGTGTGGACAGGGATATTTATATGCACCCATCTCCCCAAATATTATGCAAAGTACAGCCTCAGCAGATGGAAGGATTTAGCTGTCCTTGGCTGAGCTGGTTAAATGTTTAAAGGGGAGGGGAGTCAGATTTGGCTAGTATTTAGAGACCAGGAAAGCCTAGGTCTGTAGTCTAGGTTGAGAAGTTGAAAATCTTTCCAGATGAAAGCAATAGCAAATTCATACAGACGGTTGTTGTAGCCCACTTACTTACTTACTTACTTACTTACTTACTTACTTACTTATTTATTTTCTATCCCAACTTTATTATTTTTATAAATAACTCAAGGCAGAGAACATACCTAATACTCCTTCTGTATTACAATTGTTGATCAGCAAGCATACCTGTACAGTACATTTTCGTATGTAATGCAGAAGACATAGGAGAGTTGAATGAAAAGTAATACCTTCTCCTCCATAACTTTAGTTTAAATAGGCATAAGGTTGGCAGATTCAAAAATATCCATGTGAATAAGACCATCTGGGCCCTCAAAAACTAACCCTTAATGAAGCCTTATTTTTTATTTTTATTTTGCAGGTGAAGCCTCGTTTTTGGACATAATGAGCCCATGTTTCATTGGCCGTCACAATACTGTGAAGAAATTCCTCATCTTCATTCTCATGGTGTGACGACAATTGCCAATAAATTTCAACTCTTGAAGCTTTCATCTCTGCAAGGAACCCATCTTGTGCAAACTTTCCAATATTAAAGAATACCAGTAATGTGACCTACCCATTCCTGTGAAACACCAGGTTTGACAGCAATTTCTCTTTGAATGATTATCATTGTTCTTAATTAACCATTCTGATGAGAAACTTGTTGGTTGCTGTCAAAGGTCATCCCTTTAATTGCTGAGCTCACAAATCAGCTCTTCCACGTTCACTATCTTTAGATTTTTTTGGCCCAGTGACACACAACACTCACATCAACCCAGTCATCATCATAAACAACTTGCATTTGGCACTAAATTTTAATTGGAGGGATTTCTCAGCAGTCAAAAATTAAATCACAGTGCATTGCTTAAAGGACACTGATGAATACTCATTGCAGGCGTCCATTTCACAAACAATAGCAGCAACTTCCTAAAACTGAAGTGAAAAAATAGATACTAAACAACATGTCAGATCTTCTAGTGTCAGCACTGCCATCTGTGCGAGATTTATAACCCTGGAGGCCCTGTTTTTTCATTCAATCCTTGTATGTTCATTTTGGACTCCATACAGCTACTTCAATATTCAAGTCTCTTGATTAACAAACAAAAGAAACAATAAGCACTTGGTAAATTAAATAAATGGACCATCTGTTTTAATTCATACAACTGCTAATAAAAGTACAGCTACTATTCTACAGAAAAATAATCCCTTTTATTTTTAGCAGGATTTTCATAGGATGGTCTTCTCCGAAAACATTACTATAAATTGAGGCAATTAAGTTATGCAGAAGCCTACCCACCAAAACACTATTTGTAGAAGAAAAGTGCTACCAGGGAATAAAAAAATATATCCTGAAAAAATGTATTTAATGGGGGGATGTTATATGGAAGAGATGGGGTACCATTATGAAAACAATGCTTTAACCAAAACAAAACAGCCTAAGTAAAAGCAAATGGCGTCCAAGAAATCAGTTATTCATTAACGAATAATTAAGAGTCTCTCAAATCTGTGGTTATAACATCTTGGACTGCCAAAAAATGCTAGATCTTAGCTTGTTCATTCTTTGGCAACCAAGTCTACAGTTCTTGCTTCTTTTGTAGTTGCTGGTCTCTCAAAAATTCCTTCTGCTTTTCTTATGGCAACACCTTATTGCCAAAAGATGATCACACTTTATTTGCTTACATCTGAGCCCAACAGCAGCTTTTGCAGCCAGTTTAAAGCTACGTCTGTCACATTTTTCCAAATGAACTTTCTTCCGTTCCGATTCCAGTGTGTGCATTCCAGAGGCAAAATTCCAAGGGTAAAGTTACAGAGTTCAGTTTATTTTAAAGTTACAGACTTTAGTTTATTTTAAGATGTCATAAATCGTTAGTTCTAACAATTTATGGCATCTTTCAAAAGAAGTACAGTATTTACAAACATCAGGGGGAACATATTGAAGACAATGTGTTTTCAGAGAAAGACATTCCCAAAGCACAGGTGGGCATCCACCATTTGCTCTCTCCACAGCTTTAAAAGAAGCAGCAAGCAGAAGGAAATCTGTTTTTTTTTTCCTGGTAGATCTCTGAGGGCTTGACAATGCTTTTGGATGCTTACTTGCCTAATAACAGAAGCAGCAAAATGACTTTATATTATATACTTTATATTATATATACAGTAAATATATGAATATTACATAATATATACTTTATATTATATAGCTGCTGAAATAAAGAAAACCAGGACTTTAGGATAAGAAGACTGTAAACTCCAATTTGGATACTGAAAATAAATTTCTAGCAGTTGATTTTCAGTGTATGCCATGTTCAACTGGGGTCCAAGTTGAAACAAAACAATTCCAATTTGTTAGAAATCTGTCTATTCCTGCATCCGATTGCCAAAGAGAGCTGCTGTTTCCCTTCCAATGTTCTCCTCACACCAGCCATGCCGGTTGGGGAATTCTGGGAGTTGAAGTCCACACATCTTAAAGTTGCTGATGTTGAGAAACACTGCTCTAAATACTTACCTTCTGCTCCCATCTCCCTTTCTTTCTAGATTTACAGGGGCTATAAATACCTTTTTTCTTCCTTTGGTAGATTTGATCACATTCTGAAAGAAGAATAGTGAGAGAAATATTCCAGCCTTTAAAGGAACATTCTTTTGTGGCAGTTTCTGATTATTGGCTAGCGAGGTAGCAGCATCTAATGAATATTGGTTGAACTTGGAAAGCTAAGCAGGATGGTCATAATTGGTACTTGAATGGTGGTCCTTTTGGGGAAGCAGAAAAATCTCAAAAAAAGGCAGCAATAAATTATTTCAATATTGCAGCCCAGGCAACCACATGGCTGTGTCCATGAATCTGAACTCAGCTTAAAGGAGGCGTCTTACCTGACTCACAGTTAAAATACAACAATTCAAACAATCCCACACTTCCTAAATGCAAGTGATTTTCTGCATGAGTTTTACTTCATCTTAAAATGTTGGCTTGTTTAACAATGTTTAATGAATTCATGGAAAGCTGTCAAGAGGAAACAGAAAGGAAAAACTTCAGCAGTCACCATGGACAATAGACTCCTGCACTCTGTCTGCTGGCCGTATGCAAGACATTTCTGGTATTAAATGGCGTTATTTATTTATTCACAAAATTTATTCAGCCACCCCTCTTAAATAAATAACTCTGGGCAGCTGTAAAGTTAAGTACTGCCAATTTCCACCTACCAATAATTTTTAAAACGTTCCCCTTTTTCTTAATTGCTAAATGGCTAGTTCAGGTCTTCCTTCTGTATCTGAATTATGGGGCACCACAACAGCTGGCTTCAGCACAAGCCAACCCTCGCCTAGAACCAGACATTAATTCATCTCATGGAGCTGTCAAAAGGCAGATGATAGCAGCAAAGGCCAGAGAGAACACAAAGAGAACATGAAATATTCCCCATCTAACTTGGGAGATGCAGCAGTTAATCTCAGCTTTTGCCCTATCTCCCACAACTGAGGCAGCTACCAGGCACCCAACAAGACGTCCAAAGACCAAAATATCAGCTTGCAAAAATGAAGGATGGAACCCCCTGTTTCCAATCTTTTTCATTTGGGGGCGCTCTTACCCATCCTTCCTTCCAGTTCTTCATTAGTCTACAAAAAAAAGTAAAGTCCTCCCCTACCCATGTGTCTTCTCCAAAATGCTCATCTGAATATGCATGAATAAAAATAGTTACAACACCATTACTCGTATTTCATTCATAAAACACTCCTGGATCAGGTTACTAGCATTGTTTTGCACTGGCAAAGCCACCAAACATCTCTCTCTCTCTCTCACACACACACACACACATATATATATACACAGTATATATACATATGCATATACATATCCCTTCTCACCCCTATGGGTGGTATGTGTCTTCCTCAACCTCAGGTCCTCTGCCAGAGGCCTGGGAGTTTGAGGGTTCTGCGCAGGATCTTGGCTGTTCCTAGCACTGCACTCTTCTGGGCAGAGAGCTCTGAGGTTGTTCCTGGGGTCTGTTGGAGCCACTCTCCCACCTTAGGAGTCCCAGCCCCAAGTGCCCCACCACCACCACTGGGACCACTTTGGCCTTCACTTTCCACATCCTCTCTAGTTCCTCTTTCAGGCCCTGGTACTTCTCCAGAGGCTGGATAGCATAGTGGTTAGAGCTCCACCTTTGGAGCAGGAGACCGGGGTTCAAATCCTGGCAGGTACCTACCTTACCAGTAGGGGTCCTTGGGCAAAGACCCCCTAACACTTCACCTGCCTACCTCAAAAATATCAGAGTGACATGGACTAAGAGAGTTGTGCTGGCTCGGATGTCACCCAGATTAACAAGGTCTGCGTCAGACGTTGAGGAACCAGGACAATCTGAGGATAAGTGGGCTACTGGAACAATCCATACATGGACTACTTATGTGTGTGTGTGTGTGTGAAATTTATAAAAAAGTAAAAACCATAAGAGAAAATAAAGATGATAAAGAAAAATAGTAAATAGTGAAAAAAGAAGACAGGAAAAGAAAGTTCATAGAGAAGCGGCTTCTGATCTTCTTGACACACTTATAGATACATTTATATTTTGCCCTCTCTCTCTAAAGTTACATCATGATTTCCTTCTTTCCATAATTATCCTTTCTAATCTTCAAACCCATAAATCACAAGGTTTTTTTTTCTTTTTTCAGCAAAAAGTCCATCAGGGGTCCTAAAGAGCTAATCTTGAGTTTGGGATGAACAGTTTGTTTCTTTTAACAGCAGGATTATAATCAGTAGGGGGAGGATTTCTATGATCTAAAAATGTTAGAAATATGCAAGCATTTATGACCTTAAAACCGCTTAAATGTGGCCAATTAAACCAAAAATATGACTTTTAAAGCAAAAATATGACTTTACAATTTTTCTGAAATTAGCACCCAATTTTTATAAATCTGTGCTTACACACACACACACACACACACACATTAAAAGGTTTATTCTTCTTCACTTCCAGTGCAGAAGTGCTAGTATTGAAGGAATCAAATGAACATTTTGAGAGTAAAATGGTCATCCCTGGATTAATTTTCATTAACAGCAGAATTGCATTGGATGATCATGTGCATCTTGAGGTTATCAAACTCAAAACTCCTTCTGTTGTCCACCAGTATGTTCTTGTATCTGGAGAAACTCCGTTCAATATCACAAGAGGTTATAGGAACAAATTTGAAAAAAGCAAACTCATCTGGAGAAAATTCTGGCCCAAAGTCTTCAACTTTTGCTTCGAGTCCATTTAGAACGTTACTTATTTTGCAAAGTGTGGAATAACCCAGATTAGATTGCAGCACTCTTTGCAGTTGATCACTAATTTTTTCAGCCACTTTCCCCTTTGCTTGCTTTAAATCACTCTCAGTTTGTTTTACAATGTTCAGTGCATCACTAAGTTCCATTCCTACAGTTTCAAGGCAGGTGATCGCTCTTGATAATCCACTGAAGTTAGTTCCTATATATGCTAAGTTTCCAGCCAAGGTTTCAGAAAAGGAATCTTGCACAATCTTGATGGAGGAAGTTTCACAACAGTCAAATTCTTTAACTATCCGCAGTAAGGAAGCATAATTTGTGAAATAATACATAGCTGCATCCAGCCAAGTCCCCCAACGTGTCACGACAGGTTGGGGAAGGAGAGCCAAAGTAGGAGCAATTTCTTTGAACTTTTGTACTCGAAGTGGAACTTTAATGAACATTTTTTTCCCATTCGAAATTATCTTATCTACATCAGGATAGTTGCTTTGAATCTCTTCGGCCACTCTGTGTAAACCATGTGCAAGGCATGTGATATGGATCATTTTTAGATAAAGAAGTTTAAGCCCCTTGGCTGCTTTAGTCATGTATGGAGTAGCATCTGTTACAAAGAGAAGGATATTTCCCCTTTTTACACCATCCGGCCAGAGTAGTTTCATAGAATCATCAGAGGATAGCAATAGTGGAATTGCTTACTTTTTGTAGAGTTTCACATGTTAGAAGAAATACTTCACCAGGCTTGTCACACTTCAGAGTGCCAATGATAACATTGGCTACATATCTTCCGTTTTATCTATTGAAAGCCTTATCTTATTGTTGTCAACAGCAGATCTTATCTTTTCTAACACATCTTCATAGCAGGCAGAGATGTAATTTTTCCTTACAGTTGATTCATTTGGAATCAGGTGACTGGCGTACTTCTCCAAAAAATGCCTGAGGCTACCACTACCTAATTTCCTTAAGGGAATATTTGAAGTAACCATCATTGTACAGAGATCCTTACAAAATTCTGACTGGGTATTTGATGAACCTGAAGATGAAGAAGAAGCTCTCTCGAAAAGGAGACATTGCCTGTTCTCAGTGAGGGTAAATCTTGCTAAACAACTCCTGTGTTTCACAGTGTCACTATGTTGTTGAATATTAAAACGCTTTTGGGCCGATACCTTAACTTCACACAATTTACAAAATGAAATATCACCATCATTACTGAAAATCTGATCCCCAAATTCTTGAACAAGATGCCATAATTTCACACTCACTGATCATCTACTTTTAGGCATGTTGAAATCAGATTGCAGCTCTAACATGACTCCACCACCTTGAACACACTCACACCTGAGTTGGGGAGCAAATGAGAAAAAGAAAAAAAATAGGCAAATTCTCACTCTTTTTTTCAGGCCTGGTCAGGGGAGAAGCCTCTGCCTGCTGAAATCATTTCAAAAAAGGTTGCTCTCCCTCTCTTAAACACACACACACACACACAGCCCTGAGTTGGGGAGCAAATAAGAAAAAGAAAAAACAGGCAAATTCTCACCTTTTTTTTCAGGCCTGGTCAGGGGAGAAGCCTTTGTTCCCACCTCTCTCTCTCTCTCTCTCACACACACACACACACACACATCCCTGAGTTGGGGAGCGAATAAGAAAAAGAAAAAGAAAAACAGGCAAATTCTCACTTTCTTTGCTGGTTCAAACTTGCTGGCTTATCAGGAAGGTTGCCAATGACCAAAATATGATGTTCGTTACAAAATTAAGCAGAAATATGACATAACACCTTTAAAAAGTCAAAATATGACTTTCCAGGCAAAATAAAAAGCATCTAATTCTCACCAGATTACTCTAGAACATGTTTACTTACAAATTCAAATAAGGGTTCCAGAAAAAGTATGGCCTATCATAGAAATCCTTGCCCTAATAATCAGTGTATTTATTCTGGAGTTACTGTATAGGTGTGCTTTTTCTTTGCTGCCTGAATTTCATAATTTTCTTTAAAGTAAAATGGATTTGTAGGCTTCTCTAGAATAAGAGTGGATGTTTAGACTAGGTTCACACATTGCATTAAGCCATGGCTGTGAAAAAGCAACAATTGCTGGAGTCGGTTTAAAATAGGCATGTTGTGCAACCCAAGCTGATTGTGGTTAATTCAGTAAAATATAGTTAAAGGAACCATGATTTTACTAAAATTGCTTGTGTGAAAATGCTGATAATTAGCAATACTATACTGCTGCATGCAATTCTATAATTGCTTTAACTGGCTGTATACAGTTACTTACATTTTATCTTGGATCTGATTCCCTGGTGTGCATCATTATTTCTTTTCAGAGCTTGTATTGCAGATGGTAGCCCATGATATAGTAATCTAAAATGATCTGCAATACAAACAGGCTTTCCTCTAGCAATATTTTGTATAGATACATAAGTTAGCACATTTTTAACAAATAAAATTGCTTTGACTACTATGTAAGTTTAAAAGAATTCATTGTGAGGACGTGTACAATTTAATTAGGTTTTCAGAATATTGGAAGTACTTAACTATGAAGCTAAAAGCTTTTTTGGGAACAAAAGATGCCATTTCATAAGTGGGTTTCCATCACTGGTGCCTTTCTCAATAGGTCTTAATTCACGAACACACTTGATTACAGCCCAGTTGAACTGGAAACAGAGAGAACAACATCCATGAGAAATCAGCTTGAACTTAATAACTTGCAGACATCTGGGAAGTCAGACAGACTAATTTTCAAATTAGTCTGCACTGAAATTCTTAAATTGCTGACAGTTTTCTGGCAAGACACTGGCGAATGATGAAATTGTCCAGACTTAGCAAAAGTTGTGGTGGAAATTAGCACAGTAAGTTGTATTTAAGCCCCTTCACAGTCCATCCATCTTGAGAAGGGTAGCAAAAATTGTTGGCCACACTGCGCCAAAGGCAGTATTCATCACATCCATCAGAATCATCTCCCCATTTTATAACAATCGCCATCAAAGACCGCCGAGAACATCGGAAGAATTCTTGTTGCCTTTTTAATTATCTTCTCTATTTAGATTCTGACACATGTCGGCTATTCCAGCTATTAGGAAGACTCAAACTGCTGGCTCAGGTAACTTGTATGAAGCATGACAGCAAATTGTTTATAGCTGGCTGTAATTAATATATTATTAATAATAATTTTACTGCCAGGGAAGAATAGAGCTATTGGTAGGATTTTTTAAAATAATGATAATGATGGCAATGACAGTGATTATGATGACATCTCCTCCTCAGATGGACTTGAAAAGCTTAATAGCTTGGGAGTGTCATGAAAAATACTGTCTATTTTGCCCACCACTGTAACAGGAACAACATCTGAGAAAGGAGACACTCAACTGCAATGTTAATTTGAGAAATAATTTATACTGAGACCATTCAAAATCATTTAAATTAAGCAGGGGATGTATAAGAAACCCTTGGGTGAGTGAAATCATATGCTATTCAATTCTCAATTAAAGAAGTCAAGAATTTTGTAGCATGCACTTCAAGATCTCATCAGAGCAAGGGAATGTGAATCTGCTTTGATTCTTATGAGACACAAGATGCTTGTTTAGTGATACACATTCTTTTTTCATATATATATAAATATATATATATATGCACGTGTTTGTGTGTATGTGTGTGTGTGTGTGTGTGTGTGTGTATGAAAAAAGAATGTGTATCATTAAATATTATAATCAAAATTCTTAATAAAAATTATAAATATATACTATACACACACACACACACACACACACACTGTGTGTGTGTGTGTGTGTATAATTTTTATTAAGAATTTTGATTATAATAGTAAGATCTAATGCAAACTAAACTTAAAGAAAGAATAGAGAGGAGTAAAAAGTGCAAGAAAAAAGGAAAAAAAGAAAAAACAGAAAGAGAGAAGAATATGATAATGAAAGAGAAAAGAAATATATCAAGAAGTGAGTTCCAACCTTCACCACAACAAGTATAAACAATTTTAGTAACTCTTCACCCCCTAAGGTTAGGGGGGGGGGTATCTCTTCATACCATACCTCTTCATCCTACATCCCATCTCTTATCTATAAACAAATCCATAAAGCATCAGCAGAAAGTCCATAAATGGTAGCCAGAAGTAACAACATACCTTGTTTTAACCTTGATCAAATAAACCTACTTTATATTCCTTCCTTTTACTTTCCTTTTGCTTCTAACAGTCTTAATCTTTAGTTCATTCAAATATTGTCGTAGGATTTCATTTCTCTTCATTTCTTCTTTGTCCCATCGCACAGAGTTCTTCAAGGATTTAACAAGCCTCTTTTCTAAATCCAGTAGGAAAAAATTGTCCTGGTCACTCTCTTGATTTGTCATTTGTATTTTGCTTTTAAATTTTAAAACTTCAGCCAGTTTCTTTTGTAGATCCAGTGAAACATCCTTTTCTTCTCTTGGCCTGTCAGTCGTAAACCCACTTTTGATACTATCTCTAAATTGTCAGATAAAGTTTGTTCTTCATCTGACATTTCTTCAATGACATCTTTTGGACATAGTCTATCCATAGAAGCTGACATCATTACTGACATTGTTGATATTGTGGCTACTATTTTCAGATTCCATTCTTCAAAAGTCTCCTTCAGTATTTTTACTGTCAAAATGTTTTGCATCATCTTACCAGCTTGTATATCTTTCCTCTACCTAGAAACCTTAGTCGTCCCTAGTATCCAGTTTTTGAAATCATGAGATTCCTTATCTATGTTGTCTCTTATAAAAACCAAAACAGGATCTATTTCTCACAAGAAACTCTTCGTACT
Organism: Candoia aspera; assembly: GCF_035149785.1. Taxonomy (NCBI): domain Eukaryota; kingdom Metazoa; phylum Chordata; class Lepidosauria; order Squamata; family Candoiidae; genus Candoia; species Candoia aspera. The sequence goes on from NC_086157.1 coordinate 10,595,882, forward strand.
TTATAATTAAGTCCACAATCTTATTGTAGAAGTGTCAATATTCCAATTTTATCTGGACCCTTAGTCCATTTATAACTTTCAAAGATCAAAATCTTATTTAGGTTTTTGCTGTTTATTTCAGATTCTTTAAATTCTTAAGTTTATGATTAAAATTTTCTTTTGTTCAGGACTGAAGGCAGATTCACCTGGCATTTTCAAACTTGTCCTTCTGAAGGTCTCTAATAGCTTAGAAGTAGTTAATGAGCAATTTCCAAAAGTGATTAGAAAGTGAGGTTTGTGAACTTAGTGTCCTTTAAAAGTTTCCGCCGTGGTTGCAAGCAAGATTTATTTTATTTATCAAATTTTTCACCACCCATCTCCTCTGAAAAGATGGCTAATCCTGTCGTCTCCCGGTGCTCAAACCTGTGGAAAACAGCTGTCCTGCAGTCTCCTTGCAAGGAGCAGCCATCTGGAGTGTGTGTGGACAATCTCTTGTCCTCTTGTCCTTATCCAGAAAGAGTCTAAGCAACCAGTCTACTCACTGGTTCCTTGATCTTTGCCATGGCCATGGCTCTGCTTTGGCAGAGCCGTCTTGTCCACCATACCTTCCCCAGTAGTCCTTTAATATTACACATTTCATTACCAGGCTAAGTAACATCATCAATACATGGGGGAATGAGGCTTGTTGGATGCTTATATATCATACCTTGTCCTACCAGCCTTGATTGAGTGTTGCTTCTTCCTGTTTATCTGGGTGTGGGTCAGTGGGTGTATGAGGAGGAAGGATGTGCTTAGGGCTGTTTGCCTCCCTTCTTGACCTTTAGTTGCTACCTTTTTTGAATGGTTTATCGATGGAGCTTATCTCAGTGCGTCTGTTAATGGCTGATTTGTTAGAGTGACAACCTTTAAGAATGCTTTTGCATTTTTGGAACCAGCTGGGTCTAAAATGCCTAGTTTTCCAACTGAACTTGTAATTGAACTTGTCAGTGTGCTGTGAAAGTTTTTAATCCTGTCTTCTGACTGCCAATAAGACAGTCTGCCAATCTTCTACCTGTTTGCCCTACAGACCGGTTTTAATAGTACTTGCACTGGATGGTGTAGATGACTGTAGTTTTGTCTTCTTTCACTGTTGGGTCTTTAGATTTGCTTAGGATGCTTTGGAGAGATTTTGTTGATTTGTAGGCTATTGTGATGCCAAGGAACACTCTTCCCCCAGAGTTGGGCTCCCACTCTCCCAGCCTTCCATTAAGGAGTGAAGACCTGGTTCTGCCACCTCACATGGGGCGTGAGGAGGGGTAACCAACCTTGGGGGTGGTTAGCACCCTGAAGATGCTCCCTTGGATCAAGAACTTATTTACCATCTATGACTTGGAATATATTACTTATTTAAGAATATTGTGTTATTGTATTTTAATTAGTATCTATTCTTGTTTTACTGTAAACCACCCAGAGTCGCTCTTTGAGTGAGATGGGAGGTGATTAAATTTGGAAAATAAATAAATAAATAAATAAATAAATAAATGGGGTTGTGATAACCTGTTGGCAGTTTCTGAAATGTTTTTGATGTAGCATACAGTTATCCTTTGCATGGACTGTGATTGGCTGTGTGTAGAGAACTTTTCTTGATGGGTTTCCACTGCCATGGAACATGTTATAAAAATAGACTATTTCTGCTTTTAGGAGTTCTGGGTTATTGCAGTGTGTTTTTGCTCATCTGAAGAGGGTTCTTACCCGGCTGCTTTTGTGTACTGTTGGTTTGTTGCCATGATGGCTGAGTACTTGATGAATGTGGGTTGTTTTGCGATACATTTGGGTTGCAGTTGGTCATTGTTTTCTCTGATGATGAGTAAGTCCAGGAAGAGAAGTTCTTTGCTGTTCTCTTCTTCTCTTGGGAATTTAATTCCATAGAAGATGTTGTTGGTTGCATGGGATTCTGTAGTTGTTCTTTTTTGATAATGATCAAAATGTCACCCACATAATGGATCCATATTTGGGGTTGTATCTGTGGGAGTACTACTGTTTCGAGACGTTGCATCACTGTCTGCGCTATGAATCCCAAGATGCATAATTTGCTTGAACTTTTCACACTTGTTTTGTTATTCCTTGTTTTTCTTGTTTGGATTCAGTGTATTTCAGCTCCTCTTCAGCTCTCATTCCAATCCATTTGCTATCCCACAGACTATGAGGGAAATCACTAGACTTTCAGTGCACCCAGTTCAGGGGCAGATTCTGCCACACATGACAAAAGAGATAATTTTGAGTGGGAAAAGAGCCAGTGAGGTATTTTCTAAAAAACAAAGAAAAGGCATTGATCTGAACATACCTGCCAATTGAGCTGTCTTTGATAAAAGAATGATAACCGTGGGTTGAGTTTTCATGAGACTAAGAATATAAAATTCTTTACAGCTCTGTGAATTGTGTTAGCATTTTTTAAAATAATAATAATAATTTAGGCAATATGAATACATTTTAGACAGTCGACAATAGAATATCCTATATTGCCCAATCAATGGCTTCAGGGTTTAAGAAATGTTAGGGCTGAGCTCAATTAGCTCAGGAAAAAATTATCCTTATTTTATTTATTTATTTATTCGATTTCTATGGCCGCCCATCTCAACAAGTGACTCTGGGCAGCTTTAGGATGTTTTGGTCCCTCAAAGAATGTTTAGGAATGGTGGCCTCTTTTCATTTCTGTACAGAAAACAAATCTGAAGGAACTTTAGAACACGTTACCGGTAGGTCCACTTCCAACTGCGTATTAGTTAGATATTAGTACTTTGGGGAACTAGTTTCTTGGAAGACAGTGAGGGGTTAAATATATTAATGTTTTGTTAAACTGTATCTCTGAAATCTGGAATCTTTCCATCTCTGAAGAAGATGAGCTATATTGAGCGTGGAGTGTTCCAAAAAATGCTTATACTCTTGGGAAAATGCCCCTGTCCCAAACTCTAAAAGTTGGCTTCACGAAATTGGTCAGCTCTCATCCTTTGAATTATCTTTCTACTAAAGGAGAGGCAAGTATGATCCCGTATGATTTAGGTGTAATTCACTGATAAAAAAGTCAAAGGCTTGAGATGATAGATGAGATGATAGAGAGGTAGAGGGATAGAGATAAATAGCTGATGATGGATGGATGGATGGATGGATGGATGGATGGATGGATAGATAGATAGATAGATAGATAGATAGATAGATAGATGATATCAATGGATGTTAGATAGGTGATAGGTAGATAGATAGAGATAGATAGATGATATCAATGGATGTTAGATAGGTGATAGGTAGATAGATAGAGACAGATAGATGATATCAATGGATGTTAGATAGGTGATAGGTAGATAGATAGAGACAGATAGATGATATCAATGGATGTTAGATAGGTGATAGGTAGATAGATAGAGACAGATAGATGATATCAATGGATGTTAGATAGGTGATAGGTAGATAGATAGATAGAGACAGATAGATGATATCAATGGATGTTAGATAGGTGATAGGTAGATAGATAGAGACAGATAGATGATATCAATGGATGTTAGATAGGTGATAGGTAGATAGATGTCAGAGACAGAAATAAATAGATGATAGATATAGATGATAGATAGATAAAGGAAAAAAACATATCAAACTATATGGGGGGAACAGAAAAAGGAAATAAATCCTAGAAATTCCATTATCTATCTATCTATCTATCTATCTATCTATCTATCTATCTATCTATCTATCTATCTATCAGTCTATCTATCTATCATCTATATCTATCTATCATCTATTTATCTCTACCTTCATCTATCTATCTATATTATAGTCAGTGCTTTTCCACGAAATGCTAACTATAATGCTTTTAAAGCTTAATTAAGAAATATTAAGAAAAAAACAATTAAGAATTCTGTGGCTCCTGCATTCACACAGTCCTGGACCGGTCTCCATTATCTTGACCAGTGGGTGACTCTGACTCATAAAGAGAGGAAGAAGATAAGTAACTACACAGGAAAACAATCCTTAAAAGGTTAAACATTTTAAATAGTAGACGTCACAAGCTTCATAATGGTTTTGACTAAATATACACATGCAACACAAAGCTATTGGTGAGCTTCATCACCAGGATCAACTGTATGGCTGAGATCCAGAGCTGGAGGCTGACACAATTGACTGTAGATTTGTCCAAAAGAACTGAAATACTCCTGTTATCATTGCTGCATGATTAATAATTTTATTTATTCATTGAAGAACGCACCATTTCTATAAAAATAAAAGGTTTTGAGAACTTGGGATGTTCTGTAGATTTCCAGCTCCAGTGCTAGGGTTTTGCTTCTCTTGAATCTTGTTTTAAACACTAGACGAAAAAAGAAAAACAGGGTTTCCTGCTGTTCCTACCGCTAATTAAACATGAGGGCTAAATCTCCCTCTCGCTTATCCAGGTGCAGCTTCACTGAAGCAAACGTAAAAAGAGTTTTGCCCTGCATCTGTGGCAGCTCCTCTTTTGTGCTGCTGAAGAATGCTGCAATTCAGCTGTTCCTCACACTATTCATTTGGTGTGTTGACCTGGATTGACCCAAACAAAATATCCTGTACGTGTGTGTGTGTGCACATGCTATACATGAATGTGCCTACTTGTGTTTGGGGGCACGGGAAGCAGGAAATACTGTAGGTTGACTGGTTTAATCTCCTTGTGCTTCCTTTGTGCCAGTGTGTCACAGCTCGCAAGGAGCTGGCTGACCAAGAAAGCTGCCTTGTCATCATTTTGCTTGGGGAAGATTTCCTGGCATTTCAGTTGTGTTGCCTCTTACAGGTGAGATCAAAACCAAGATTCAGAAAAAGGGAGATCTGGGCTGCAAAAATCCATGTGCCTCCTGGAGAGCAGCAAAAGAGTTTTCTGGGTCTCTTGAATTTTTGACACCCACATCTGTTGGCTCTCTACCTTAATTTTTTTTTAAAAAGAAGGTATGGAAGATGTCTCCATCACTAGCAACAAGTCAGATGCTAACCTGAAATCATTCAATAGGACAGGACAAGCTGGGTTTCTCCTGGGCTGAGCTTCCCACTTCCACTTTGGCTTCCACTTTCTGGCCACTTCTAGACATCAAGAACACCTCTGTATCATCACCATCCCATTCCCCGGCCCTCAAAAGCTATCTGAAAAGGATCCATAGTCATCTTCATACCTGCTAATCCTGAAAGGCTAAGAACATGGAGTAAACATCAGGGGGAACCAAAATAAAATATATTGCTTGCACACCCACTATATACAGAAAGTAGTTCACACATGTTTGGGCACATACAAAAATCGAAATCTTAGTGGCTCCTACCCCCATCTTCAGCCTTTAAATGGAGAAATTGACTTCCTACAAGAACCACAGAGATGCATGATGTTAAATAAAATACTGCACTAATTTTACTGCAGATTCAAATACGCTGAACCCAAGCCAGAAATAAATCAGCTGAGCTGATAAATGAAGCCAACGTCATTGGACTAAAGAGGACTGGATCTGCTTTCAAGCTGGTCCAAAGTCCTTGTGTGGAAATGCCCCCATACTCAAGTATATTCTACGGTACTGCAGAGATGAGCAAGCTTGTTCTCTACGGATTTCCAATTTTCCATTGCTCACGGTGACATGGTGAGTGATTCAGAAACATTCCAGGGGGGTGTGGGGTAGAGAGCTGAAATGTTCAGCTAAATATAAGGGATTTTTTTGGGATCCTGGTGGAAAACAGTATGTTAAGCCTAGCAGAGAAGGAAAAGAAATCCCAGCATCAAAAAAGCCTCTCTATTTTGCTACTCAGTTTCATTGGTATGATATTGGAGCATTTAGAAATGGCCACAAAGGCATCTGTGGGACAGAGGCGGAGCTCAAAAAGTCAAGATGGTGACCATGACTGTACAAACATGACTGACCTCTTTTTTACACGCATCACAATTATTTATTTATTTATTTATTTATTTATTTATTTATTATTCAAATTTAATTACCACCCATCTCCCCCAAAAGAGGGACTCTGGGCACATGCACAGTGCATGTCAAATCAGAGTGAGGCTTCAATTGTGTACTCCCAACTAACATCTTGACTTTTTGGACAACCCCCCATGTGGACATCCTTAGAAATGGGGCAGAGAGTTGCAGATTGCTCATCCCCTGACTTCCAAGTTCAGAAGCAGAACAATGGAAGAGCCAATTCTATTCCTCCATGAAGCCACTGCTTCTTACAGTTCTTATCTAGGCCCCTATCCAAAACCTTTATTCCCACTTGGGATATCCATGGCCCATTTTGGCCTGCTACCAAGCCAAGAGATTAAAATCTCCAAGTTCTTGAGTATAGAAAGAGTTGGCTGTTCTCAAATAAAAGAGGTACCTACTCAGGAGCTGAATGGGTGTGTACCATATAATGCAAGCAGTACTTTCTGTGAAATTAGTACATAGATGGATTATTGTTCCACAGTATGCATAAAACTTCAACTCAATCAGAACTATGTCTTAGTTTAACAAAAACTCTAAAAAAAACACCCTTTGAAGCTGCAAACAGAGAACATAAGTCATTGGGACAATTCTGCATTTTATGCTTTTAATTACAATCCCCTTAAATCAGCTAACAACAGTGTTTTTGTTCTTCCAATCTATTTCCTTTGTGCCAAAAATGTCTTTGTGCCAAATAAATCTTTCCAGAGAAAACATGTTAGTTTCCAGAGTCCTAAATTTAAAAGGCAGAAACATTATTTCTCTATAAGACAAAAATTTGTCCTGCTAAACTTTTACATATTACCCAAGAGGGCCTGTTTCATTTGTGAGAATGAGAAGGAGAGAGGAGATTATATAGAAACACTTTCAGTAGCCAGTTGCTATATACAACTGGTATTAAGAAGCCTTCTGCCTCTGCAACTGGCAATGTTATAAATACCATGATTAGCAGCCATTGATAGCCTTTTAGCCTTACATCAGTGGGCTGAATTCCCTTTGAAAGTTCTGCAAGTTGGCAACCATCACCATAAATTCTATTCCTTGCCAATGGTTGTTTAGCACAGCATACCTACCCAAAGTCTACTGGACCATAGTTCATTCAACTGAAGTTTATGGATTCACACAGAAGCCTGAATGAACCGTAAACACAAGCGCTAGGTTTATACAACATGCTGAAGAAGAATATAGTTGGTGAGTTTTCCACCCAGTGGAAGTCCCAATGTTAGGTGCACTGGACAATTATGGGACATGGGGGAAAATCCACTTTTCTCAATATGCTTAATTTCAGTAGGCTCAATAGGGTTGAAAGGTTTGTCTCGTCAAGCAAGGATTCTCAAATTCTGCTTAGCTTCAGCTATTATTGCTTGCTAGAAGATGGCCCCAGGCCCCAGTGTATTGTAATGAAAAACAGTTGAGTTTCTGGAAGTCAGAATGGTGTTACACAGAATCCCTAAATTCTACTATTTCAGGAATAGATATTCTACATTTAGAAGCTTTGTTCTGGTCTGGAGAAAGTATAGGAATAAGCTGTTCATTATTCAAATGTACAGTATGTTTAGAATATCTCAAGCAGAGCTAGATACCTGACTTTTAGGGATCACTTTTCTGGTGAACTTTTAATCTTCTGAATGTCTCAACCTGTCTGTTGTAATACTTGCAGAATTGCACTTTTTTATGTCCTAAAGCCACAATAGTAATATTTTATGTTGAGTCTGAATTTTGTATAAACCAGATGGAAGGAAAAAGATTAGTAAGTGATTTTTACTCTTTTTAAATCCTATAAACTTTTTGATATCTTTTCAAGCATCCAAACCCAAATATTATAACCTGGACTAGAGGAAAATATATTTCAGGCCTCCAGTGCTTTCCTCAGAATAAGGCCCACCGATCTCCATTGATTAATTTCTGAGTAAACATGAACAGGCGAAATCTTGTTTTAATGGGCTACTTGGGGGAAGGGAATGTCCGTTATTCAGAAAAGTCTGTTAAATAAGACTGTTAAATGTCTGTTAAATAAGAAAGTATGTCATCCTGGTGACTCCCGTCATTTGCAAGATGATATCACTGCACAAATGATGTAAATCATAGTGGAAACTTAGCCTCTGGCCTGCCAATCTGTGCATTCAAGTCCATTAAAGTGAGGTTTCCCTATATCAGATTGCTTTGTTTGAATCACCTCAGAAAACAATACAAATCAGCCATTTTAGATTAAAACCTATCACATCCCTCTGCTGTGTCTTTTTGATGCTGATCACACTAATAGAAAATTGGGCCTCTAACCAAGGACAAACTACCATGTTCTCATAGTTGTGATGGGGAACAGGGCAGGAAGTTGTTGCAAGCAGACTAATAATAAGACTGTTCATAATCTTCTAGAAAACAGTTTTACTTCCTTCTACACCTGTGCCTGGGAAGTAGCCCCCTTTACTTTTCAGTTGATGAACCAAATCTTCATTGTAGCGTCAACTCCCAGACCATGGTTCTCACACAAAAGCACATTACATCACAACAGGGAGGGAAAATGGGCTGGATTTTCTGAAAGCATCCAAACTTTCTTGTGCCGATGTAGCAGAAAAAGGACACCTTATATATCACCTCACCAGTAACTAGGGGAGGCTGAAAGACACAAGGTCACTAATGAATAAATGGATTTAGTTAGGGGCTGTTTGTGTTTGTCTCTGTCATGTAAGCCATTAGGAAGAGTACTTGTCACCACTGAGTCCCTGTGGAAAACACATAAAACAACTATGGGAAAATGCATAATGCTGTAAACCCCTATTGCTAGGGAAGGATTCTCTTCCTTCTTTCTCTGGTTGCATCTGAAAATCATTTCTCAACGCCACTGAGGGAGAACTTGGTTTTATTCCATTTTTATTACTAGATCTTGAGAGGAAGGAGCCAAGGTGCACCATTCTTCCAAACCAAAAAGGTTCTCCAAGATTTTTCACTTCTTTCAGGCCTCTTCTGGATCCTAAAGAACCACAGTGTTGCTTCTAATGTGCTCAGTCTACCAGTGAAGAGCAACTGTGTCTTTGCACCAACCTTTACTTTCTATGTTTAATACAGTAGGTCATTATTAACTCATTTCCTCTGACATTTTTCTCTGTCACAGCAAAGACCTGCACAGTCAGAAGAAAAACCCTTCTCTGTGGTTCACCTTCCTTCACAGAAATGTTCCAAGTGTTTTCTCCCCACAGCACACTCACTGTCTTAAAATCCTTTGTTTTCCCTATTCAGCATTGTTCCTCCAAGCTGTTTCCTCACTTCTCCTTGGCAATTTATATACTGTACATGCGTGCACACTTTTGTTAGGAAAGCACCAAATGCACGTCTCTCTATTTCATCTCTCTATTTCCCCGGGGAATTTTAAGGCTAACATCTCCTCCACTTCCATTGAAAGCAAGTCTGTGCTTAAATCAGAACTCTGCAACCAAGGCATCTGTGCTGCATAGGAGGCCCGCAGAAACCTTTTTGTTAGGCCATAATGTGATTTGTTCCATTTTGTGACTTGTAAACCTTGGGATTTGTAAACCATGGTTTAGGGTTTAAAATGCTATGCAAACTAATCCAAACAGGGTTTATTCAGTATCCCATAATTAAACGCCCCCCCTTAATCAATCAGTCAATCTTCATTTCATACCTACCTCACCACAGGGTACAATAGGGTGGCTCAGCTAATGATTTTCTAGGATTGGAGGGTTCTCTGCAACTTGAAGTAGTGGACTTGAGAGGTCCCCTAAGGAAGAAAATCCTTCCCCTGACCTGCATCATCACCCTGCTGCTACAATCTGGTATCTCAAAGGGGTTACGCCCCTCTTTTTTCTTCATGGGGGACATAAGAGACCCTTCAGTCCACTTTTTATTCATTTGGCATTCATTTGAAGGGAAGACAGGAAATAAATCCTTTGATTAAATATCCCAATAGCCTCCAGACAGGGGTGTCCACAAGGGTGGTGTCAAAAAAGTGAAATGGTGGCCACAAACACGCGGTCAATATGCATTATGACATAAAAAATGGGCAGGGCTTTGATCCCATGCTTGTGGCTGCCATCTTCACTTTTTTGACCCCCTACAGATTCCCTGTCTCTGGATTTCAGCTTTCCTAAAGGAACTTGTGTTATAGACTATCATAGATGCTACCATGTTTGGGACCAAGATGACAGTTTGTAAAGATCGAGTTGGCATTTGAGAGCCAGGTTGGTGTAGTTGTCAAAGGTACCAGGCTAGAAACCGGGAAATCAGGAGTTCTAGTCCCGCCTTAGGCATGAAGCCAGCTGGGTGACTCTGAGCCAGTCCCTCTCTCTCAGCCCCAGGAAGAAGCAGCAAGGGCAAACCACTTCCAAAAAAATCTTGCCAAGAAAAATGCAAGGACTAGTCTAGGTACTCACCAGGAGTCAACATTGACTCAAAGGCACCAAAAAAAGTACTGATATTGGAATTACACACTTATTTTATAAGTTACTCCTTTTCTTCAAACATTTGGACTGCTCTACTATAGACAGGAAATACTCACTCAGGAAGAGCTTTTTCAGAAATTTCCCATCAGGATACTTACCTTATCTCTAATAAAAGTAGTTTTTCTTTCTATTTTAAGAGTTTGCACAACGTCCACAAACTCTTAAACTGGCAAGGAACAAAGAGTTTGGTCTGAAGCCCATACATGCAATACATCATGACCCAAACATGAGCAAAACATCTTTTGTTTAAGGTCAGTAGGTTGCAGGCTACATAAACCCACAGTGACATTAATTCCCAGATGTTGAAACAGAAAAACATGGAGTGTATAACTTATTGCTTAATATAATTTGCTTGTAGTACAATAGCCAGACAGTAACAGAAACATTAATCGGATTCAGGGAAGAGGGTTTTGCTCCATTGCAGAAATCAAGTTAGTGCCAGTTGAGGCTCAGATGGTGACCCCAGCAACACTGTGAAATTCTGGATCTGTTTGGATTTTACATGGCTGGACCTCCCCAAAGATGCTGTGTTAGTCTAGAAGCCTGGTTCCAACACTTAGTAGAGCAGTGGGAAAGTAGAAGTAAAGGAAGACTTTAGTGGCGTTGCGGTACCTGCATTAAACACTTTTTACACGCTAAGTATTTACAGGATATTTATATTTTTTTCCGGTTACTTCATATTCCCATTTCAGGGAAGCCCTTCCACGAAAATGTGCATTAGAAGAAACACTAGGAGAAAGTGTTTCAGGTGTTACTAAACACACACAGGACAGCAGAAACAGACGTGTTTCCACAGAGCCCATTTCTGTATTTCCCAAGAATCTCTTTAGCAAAAGTCTCACTGAAATGAGCCTTTGTTGCTTAATGTTCAGGGCCTCATATTGATGAATGGAGGTGGCATTTGGATTGTTCACATTAAGCATCAAAAATGTTTCAGTCCAATTCTATCCCTCTTTTCATTAATTACTATAATCAAATACCAGTGTTGTGTAAATATGATATGGAGCACACAAGTTAAATTGTTACCTTCAGAAGACTGAGTCTTAGAAGACAGTGTTCCTTAAAAAAAATATCTCTTACGCATTGCAAAAGATACAGGATGAATCTCATGACAGATTTCCACACTAGACGGTTCCGTGGGTGGTTTGCGAAAAATGCCATGTGTTGAAGTTAGTCTGCAAATGGAAGAATCAGAAAAGGCTGAATGGATGGATGAACACATTCTAAATTGTGAAAAAATATTTATTTATTTATCAATTTTTTATCACTGCCCATCTCCCCCCAAGGAGGGACTCTTGCAAAAATGGAAAGCTGAACTCTTGATAGTCTTCTCTCCCACCATAAAAATAGTTGGAAAATGTTCTGTGGAAAACATCAAGAGAAATTATGCATTGCAGTTATTTTCCAGATGGGGGGCAGGCTATTAAAAGAACAAGTTTTGTTGACATCTCTATTGTGCAGAAGTTCAAACCCTTCAGGTAAGGTTTTGGAAAAACTGGAACTCTGCAGGCTCCACTTCTGCCTTTGCAGGTGTCTCTCTTGATATCTGTGTGGGTGTTTTGAAAATCTGACTTAACCACCCACTCAAAATCCCAGCTGCTTTTCAGAAACTGGGTGGAGGTTCTCTTTGCTCACTGGGCTGCCAAGAAATTACACTGTGCAAATAACAGAGCATTTTTGGCAGCCTCTCAAAAGGGGCTCAAGAAATGCCACCAGTTGGGAAGGGAGTTTTCAAAGAGCCAGCCTTAAGCAAGTGATGGAAGGCATTAGCATTGCTGATCTCCTGCCAGCTGCGGCTTTGGAAATCCAGCCCTGTAGCTATTCACAGTTGATTACTTCCTGGCATACAGTCTGAAAGTCGACAGCAGGGAAACCAAATCTAGTGAGGATTTGGGGGGGGTGGAGGTATGTGGAGCAGGGGGAGGAAGGATTATTCAAAATCACTTAGCATGGCTGGAAGAGTCTGTGCGTGATGTTCAGAGTTACAGTTCTGGTCACAGCCCAATGCTGAGCCAGCAGTGATTCAAAGCTTCAGGAAGAGAGGACATCTGAACCTTACATGTTGTTTAATCTATAGGCACCAGGGCTGAATTAGGTAAGCAGGATGGGACTTTAGTTTGCAGAACCTACATCCTTGACCTTTGGGCCTTTGCAGAGGAAGAAGAGGGAGTCTCAAAACATGGGTTTCCAGTAGGAAGAAATATTTGTAATTCTATTTTGTATCGTGCTGGGATCAGTTTGTTTTTACCATCCATATGAAAGAGAGATTTCTTACAATGAAAAGTGTTGGGTTCTCGCACATTGAGTGCAATTAGTAAGATCCATAGGACAGACCTAAATTAAGCCCTGCTACTTGTTGGAACTATCAGGGGTCAACTCAGCATTGTCTCATAAACATAAAGGGGTCTTTCTAGTAAACGCATCTCTATTGTGCTTGTGGGATGTCACATGGGTCACCTGATTTCCACTTCCTTCTTCTTCTTGGGTTTTGTTTGTTGTTTATTCATTTAGTTGCTTCCGACTCTTCATGACTTCATGGACGAGCCCACGCCAGAGCTTCCTGTCGGTCGTCAACACCCCCAGCTCCCCCAGGGACGAGTCCGTCACCTCTAGAATATCATCCATCCACCTTGCCCTTGGTCGGCCCCTCTTCCTCTTGCCCTTCACTCTCCCTAGCATCAGCATCTTCTCCAGGGTGTCCTGTCTTCTCATTATGTGGCCAACGTATTTCAGTTTTGCCTTTAATATCATTCCCTCCAGTGAGCAGTCTGGCTTTATTTCCTGGAGGATGGACTGGTTTGATCTTCTTGCAGTCCAAGGCACTCTCAGAATTTTCCTCCAACACCACAATGCAAAAGCATCGATCTTCCTTCTCTCAGCCTTCCTGATGGTCCAGCTCTCGCAGCCATATGTTACTACGGGGAACACCATTGCTTTAACTATGCGGACCTTTGTTGTCAGTGTGATGTCTCTGCTCTTGACTATTTTATCGAGATTTGTCATTGCTCTTCTCCCAAGGATTAAGTGTCTTCTGATTTCCTGACTGCAGTCAGCATCTGCAGTAATCTTCGCACCTAGAAATACAAGGTCTTTCACTGCTTCTACATTTTCTCCCTCTATTTGCCAGTTATCAATCAAGCTGGTTGCCATAATCTTGGTTTTTTTGAGGTTTAGCTGCAAGCCAGCTTTTGCACTTTCTTCTTTCACCTTCATCATAAGGCTCCTCAGTTCCTCTTAGCTTTCAGCCATCAAAGTGGTATCATCTGCATATCTGAGATTGTTAATGTTTCCTCCAGCGATTTTAACTCCAGCCTTGGATTCCTCAAGCCCAGCATGTTGCATGATGTATTCTGCATACAAGTTGAATAGGTAGGGTGAGAGTATACAGCCCTGCCGTACTCCTTTCCCAATCTTAAACCAGTCCGTTCCGTGGTCTGTTCTTACTGTTGCTACTTGGTTGTTATACAGATTCTTCAGGAGGCATACAAGATGACTTGGTATCCCCATACCACTAAGAACTTGCCACAATTTGTTATGGTCCACAGAGTCAAAGGCTTTAGAATAGTCAATAAAACAGAAATAGATGTTTTTCTGAAACTCCCTGGTTTTTTCCATGATCCAGTGGATATTGGCAATTTGGTCCCTAGTTTCTCTGCCTTTTCTAAACCCAGCTTGTACATCTGGCAATTCTCGCTCCATGAACTGCTGAAGTCTACCTTGCAGGATCTTCAGCATTACCTTAGTGGCATGTGAAATGAGTGCCACTGTTTGATAGTTTGAACATTCTTTAGTGTTTCTCTTTTTTGGTATGGGGATATAAGTTGATTTTTTCCAATCTGATGGCCATTCTTGTGTTTTCCAAATTTGCTGGCATATAGCATGCATTACCTTGACAGCATCATCTTGCAAGATTTTGAACAGTTCAGCTGGGATGCCGTCGTCTCCTGCTGCCTTGTTATTAGCAATGCTTCTTAAGGCCCACTCAACCTCACTCTTCAGGATGTCTGGCTCTAGCTCACTGACCACACCGTCAAAGCTATCCCCAATATTGTTATCCTTCCTATACAGGTCTTCTGTATATTCTTGCCACCTTTTCTTGATCTCTTCTTCTTCTGTTAGGTCCTTGCCATCTTTGTTTTTGATCATACCCATTTTTGCCTGGAATTTACCTCCGATGTTTCTAATTTTCTGGAAGGGGTCTCTTGTCCTTCCTATTCTATTGTCTTCTTCCACTTCCGCGCATTGCTTGTTTAAAAATAATTCCTTATCTCTTCTGGCTAACCTCTGGAATTTTGCATTTAATTGGGCATATCTCCCCCTATCACTCCTGCCTTTTGCTTCCCTTCTTTCTTGGGCTACTTCTAGTGTCTCAGCAGACAGCCATTTTGCCTTCTTGGTTTTCTCTTTCTTTGGGATGTATTTTGTTGCCGCCTCCTGAACAATGTTGCGAACTTCTGTCCAGAGTTCTTCCGGGACCCTATCTACTAAGTCCAGTCCCTTAAATCTATTCTTCACCTCCACTGCATATTCCTTAGGAATATTAGTGAGCTCATATCTAGCTGATCTGTGGGTCTTCCCTAATCTCTTTAGTCTGATCCTAAATTGTGCAAGAAGAAGTTCATGATCGGAACTACAGTCAGCTCCAGGTCTTGTTTTTACCAACTGTATAGATGTCCGCCACCTTTGGCTGCAAAGAATGTAGTCAGTCTGGTTTCGTTGTTGTCCATCTAGGGAAGTCCATGTATAAAGCCATCTCTTAGGTTGTTGGAAGAAAGTGTTTGTTCTGCAGAGTGAATTGTCTTGGCAAAATTCTATCAGCCTATGTCCTGCTTCGTTTTGTTCTCCCAGGCCAGGCTTACCTGTAATTCCAGGTGTCATTTGACTGCCCACCTTAGCATTCCAGTCTCCTGTAATGAAAATAACATCTCTTTTAGGCGTGTTGTCCAGTAGGTGCTGCAGATCCTCATAGAACTGCTCTACCTCAGCTTCTTCAGCATCTGTGATTGGGGCGTATATTTGGATCACTGTGATGTTAGATGGCTTGCCCTGAATTCGAATTGAGATCATTCTGTCGTTTTTTGGATTGTATCCAAGCACTGCTTTAGCCACTTGACTATTAATTATGAAGGCTACTCCATTTCTTCTGTGGTCCTCTTGTCCACAGTAGTAGATCTGGTGGTCATTTGATGTGAAGTGGCCCATTCCAGTCCATTTCAGTTCACTGATGCCCAAAATGTCTATCTTTAATCTTGACATCTCACCAATAACCACATCCAATTTGCCCTGGCTTAGATCTTACATTCCAGGCTCCAATGGTATGTTGATCCTTAGAACATCGGATTCGCCGTTCACCACCAGCACCGTTGGCCGCTAGCCGTCCTTTCGGCTTTGAGCTAGCTGCGTCATCACGTCTGGGGCTAGTTGAACTCATCCTCTGTTCCTCCCCAGTAGCATTTTGGCCATCTTCCGACCTGGGGGTCTCATCTTCCGATGGTATACCGACATATCTCTGGTTGTACTGATCCATTTAGCTTTCACGGCAAGAATACTGTGGTGGGTTGCCATTACCTTCCCCAGGGATCACATTTAGTCTGACCTCTCTGTCATGACCTTCCCGTCTTGGGTGGCCCTTCACGGTTTAGCTCATGGCATCATTGAGGTGCTCAAGCTCCAGCACCACGACAAGGTAACGATCCTTTGCTGAAGCTTCTTGGGTTTGGGGATTAACAATCTCCATTACCTTTTGGCACACCTGTAGGCAGGAGGTTCTGCAGAATGCAGCTCTCGTCCTTTCATCTCACTTGCACGCAGACATTTCTATTTCCATAAGAATGTCTACAAGGAACCAGTGATGATCAAGTACCTTCTACTATGAATCTACTTGTATCCAGATCTACTGAATAAATGGAAGCTCTCTCTGTTTTTTTCTTCATCTAACTACTGTGTGAAGACTGAATTTTATTTCTGAATGTAATTAAGCTTAATGTGCAAGTTTTTGGTTCATGCTTCTACTTTGCAAGATTGTTGTTAGCTGCTTGGAATTCTTTTATTAACCTTTAAAAACTCCATCACTACTAAGGGGGTGGCTTTCAGACAGCAGGAACAAGGTTACAGTCCCAAGGACGGTGGAGGAAGACAGACAGAGGCTTATCCTCTACATCACAATAGGTTGTGGGTGTCCATGGGGAAGGGGAATATGATGCCCCAGGTGTCATGACATCATACAACGACCTCATGATATGTGTGACCTCATGATTGCTTCTGCGAAACAATTATGCAATTAGATCTTTCACAACAGTTTAGATCAGAAAGAGGCCAAGAGGTTTTTTGTTTTGTTTTGTTTTGTTTTGTTTTGCTTGAGACAAATACATAAAAGAGAAACAGCATATTCATGGTAAAAAGGGATATGTTGCTGCTGTTACATTATACCCTAAAATATGCAATCTTGGAAGAAGGCCAGCTCATATGGAATACTTGTCTACTGAATTTATACGCTGTATTAATTCATGATGATGTTTTCTCAACATTATGTTGGGTTTGTGCCTGGTGTGCTCAGCCCAATTAATAAGCAAAGCAGGGATAGAGAGGTTAAAAACTATTTTTATTCTGCACAGACCGAAAGATGCCTGAGAATGCTTTCTCAAAGCAGGAAATTTTTTTTGTTTATTCATTCAGTCGCTTCCGACTCTTCGTGACTTCATGGATCAGCCCACGCCAGAGCTTCCTGTTGGTCCTCACCACCCCCAGCTCCCCCAGGGACGAGTCTGTCACCTCTAGAATATCATCCATCCACCTTGCCCGTGGTCGGCCCCTCTTCCTTTTGCCTTCCACTCTCCACTCATCAGCATCTTCTCCAGGGTGTCCTGTCTTCTCATTATGTGGCCAAAGTATTTCAGTTTTGCCTTTAATATCATTCCCTCAAGTGAGCAGTCTGGCTTTATTTCCTGGAGGATGGACTGGTTTGATCTTCTTGCAGTCCAAGGCACTCTCAGAATTTTCAAAGCAGGCATAGCCCAGACAAAATCCCAGCCGTTTTTATAAGTTGGCAAGACATGTAGCATTTAGCAAAACAAAGCAAGTGAGGTTTCTGAAGCCAATTTAATGGCCTGCTAGAACCACTGAAATGGAGCAGAGTTTATAATACAGCTGAGAAGCTGGCGCAGAAAAAGAAAATTATCTTAGATAGCTTAAATGAGAAACACAGGTTATTAATCTTACACATTCAGCCCTCCCAAGCATAAAGAATCACACAGACAGATTAGGTTAAGATAAGTAAAAGAATTCTTACTGACTCTATTCTTTGTTGTTTCTGTTACATCCATCTTGGTGGAAAAGATGAAGTTCCTTTGTTCTTCTTTTCTAAATACTGAGTTTTGCCCTAAACTCTCAGCCCTACAGCTGCCAAGAGCTGCATGGAAGAAAGGGGGATTCCAGGCCCACCTCATGGTGCCCAGAATGGAGGAGAGCAGCACACATCTGTGTGCCTGCTTCTGGTGGAGAAGAAGGAAGAGAGAAAGAGGAAGTGGGAGCGGCAACAAACAGCTTCCTCAGAGTTGCATTGTGGGACAACTCAATTTGCATGCTAATTCACATACAAATGAGGCGTGCTGGATTTGCCAGGACTTCCAACGGTTTCTTATTAGCAGAACAAGGTTAGACAGGTAATGAAACAAAGGAAGTGATGTTTCTTCCCAGTGAAACAAAGCAAGACAGGTAATGGTCAATGGTCTCTCATCAGCACAACAATCAAGTCTGTGCCAGGCATTTGTAGGCACCAGGAAGCAATAAATTAAGCACTTGCAGTGGGGTTATTTTATTTGGATGCAGGTGTCATGACTATCAGTTCAGCTGGGTGGATGATTTGCAAGCAACTTCTCCTGCTTACTGCTGAACACGCTTCCCACAAAAAGGGTGGGGAAAGTCATACTAACTGTTAAAATGGCTTTAAAGAAATACAAAATTCAAGTACAAAATGGCTACTACAAAATGGCTGAACACTGGCTCATCAGTGTCATATAGTTTGAGCTTAGTAAGATGTGTGAGTTTATTGTGAAAAGGAAAACGTACGGAAAATAAAGGAAGGAATGCTCACCAGCATTTCAAATACAGCCAATACAGTCAGCCTAACTAAACTAGTTTACTCATTACTTCCTTGAATAAGTTCTTGGTTTCAGCACAAACATGGTGGAGAGAGATAATCTGACCCTCCTGCTTGGATGTTTCTTTTATTTATTTATCAAATTTGTCACCGCCCATCTCCTCCCACCAGAGGGACTCTGGGTGGTTTACAACAATAATCAATAAAACGTTAAATATACAATAAAATTATAATATATAAAAATACAATATCTAAATATACAGTTACAAGTAAACAGCAATTATAGATAAAAATCTATAATCTGTGTTGGTAGGTGAGGCCCCCTTTTTCCTGTCCTTGCATCTTTTTTCTCTTAAGCACTTATCCATATTTGACAGAAATATGATTGCAATCCTGATTTTGTGAAGTTGAAAAAAACTAACTTCATCATGCTAATTTAGGGAATAAACTCATAGAATAAAATTATAGAGATAAATTCCTCATTGCATCCTTTTCTCCTCCTCCTCCTCCTCCTGTCAAGTCCCTGTGCTCTTGGAATAAATTGTATTTATTTATTAGTGTAAATGAATTTTAGCTATGTTTCCTTTTCTTTTTGTTATCTCGTACCTTCAATTTATTTGGCTTGCTCCTCCTTACTCCTCTTCCAAGCTCTGCAGAACATGCCTTAGCCTGAAAGGGAACAGCATGATGCACAAGTAGCATTTAAGCATACAGTATATTATTTCTGTTTAACCATTTTAGCTATGGGAAAGCAAGTTTTTTTCCCCAATTAACTGCCTGGGGGGTGGGGAGGCAGTTATCTTCCATTCCCTGAGAACAGCAGAAACTGTCCAAAACAAGGAAATGGACAGGAGGTAGCAATATGTGCAGATGTTGCTGCTGAAAACCTGGATGCTTTTGAAGGTCAATCAAGGCAACTTGGAAAGAGTGATGATCGTCCTTCCCCGAGTGAAGGTTTATTCTTTTTATAATGCCTACCCAGGACTGTAGAGGAGTATGGAGATGGCCTTGGAGAAGAAATGGAACAGCCATTACAAAAACATAAGCTTAACCCAGAAAGACAGGAGGGGGTGAGGAAGAAACTCAAGATAGCTCTACCTTGGTTGTCTTTGGTATAAGAGGAGGAGAGAGGGAAGAACTCTGCCAGGCTTTCAATATTTGTTTTTATACCCTAAAACAATAGAATTCCAGTAGTTCTTGTGGTTTCTGTTTCTTGACATGGCCTTCCTCAAGGGCTGACAGGCTTCTGCCACTGTCTGTCAGCCTTTCCCTGTCCTTCCCTGTCCATCTCCTCCCCCTTATCTCATCTCCATCCAGTTTTGCTCTCCCCTCTCATTTTCCCAGGATACCAAACAAATAGGAGGTGCGGTGTCTCTGAGTAGGGGAGGGGGCTTGGGTCAAAACTGGCAAGATAGTGGACGCAGCATCACAATGCAAGCCCCATCCCTTTGCACATTCACTGACATTGTGTGGACATATCGAAGGGGTAGAAAATGTGTTGTGACATTCCATCTGCCATCTTGCTAACTTTGACACCCTCTTCTCCCTCACGCAGACACCCCTGTCTTCTGGTTATAGAAACCATTGATCTTGTATCTTGATGTAATATTAAAACAGGGTTCCACTGGTATATATGTGTAAAAATCCACTTAAAATAGTTTGTTTTAATTCTCAGTAACGTTATTAATGGCAGAGTGGGAAATAAATTTATGCCTATTAATTCTACCCTTGTACTGCCACCAGTCCAAGGCATTAGGAAGGCAAGTTCTTATATTTTGGTTGCTCAACCTGCACGAGATCACTCATAGTCAACAGTGACTTCAAGCAGAAATGTTCGGTCCCCAAGGGTGTTGCTTTGGAAACAATCCATATTTTTCTATGTATGTATGTATGTCACTTTCCTATACTACTTATTGTTATCTGCCTTAGACAAGTCAACTTCAATGGCCATCTCCGTAGCAACCAAAGCACAAATAACAGGTCTTACCTGGCTAATCTGTGATTCATTTTAGACAAGGAAAACGGCAGAAACAGTAATGCTCCTTGTACAGAGTTCATTTTCCTTTCAATCTGTTAAGAAAGGAGGTCCATCTATCCCCTGAAGGAAAAAAGCAGGATCTGCTATTTTGGAGATGTTAGAACACAGGCAGAGAATACTCTAGCATATTTATTGAAATAAAACATTGACAAGCTTGCAATGTGCTCTATCTGCAAAAACATTCTGCTTCCTTGTCTCCTGATACAAGCTATCATTTGCATGTCTCCACCTTTTCCCCTACTTCAGCATATACTGTGAAGACATGGCTGTGCAATATTTTTCAGAAAATCAAGGCCATGATTCATCCTGCAGAATCAGTTGATGGCCACATGGAGAGAGGCCGAAAGGAAGGGGATTTGGTCAACTCCTGTCTACAGTGAACGCCACATTTTCTTAAGCCTCATTCATTCAGGTTTGGTGTTGACCCCACTGTCTTCCACCTTAGCCCGTCTTACAATAACCAACTTTTAATTCATGTTAATGTACTTAAAACTGACGGCAGAGGAAGAGGTAGGAGCTGCTCCAAAATTCTTAGAGGACCAGGGGTTGAACACTGCGACATGTATATTTAGCCTTGTAAAACTTGTTCTCCTATTTACCTTCACGCTGGGAAATGCGTTGCATTGCGTCTGTCATGAAATGTAACCCTAGTCGGTATAAAAGGGGCAGAAGGAAACCATACCTTATATGGAAAACACACTTGGCACCCAACTGAGCATGGCAATGAGGCAGCTACAGGCAGGCAAAACACTGAAAGCCGTGTCTGTATTGAAGCAATTGTCAATAAACTGAGTTAATGTCTTATGGAAAAATTCCGGCTTGGTTATAAGGAATAAACAGGGTAGGATACTGTGATGTGCTTAAGAAATAAGAGCAGAGGAAGAATTGTTCTGTTTTTTAGGATCATCTGGTCGCTAGAAGTTTTCACAAAGCATTTTTCAGAGCCGAAAGAGAAAGGATGCCAATGAAAACTCTGTAAAAACAATCGAACGCAATGTAAATATTTGATTCTGGGTTCTCCTCTCCTCTGGATGTAAATCTTTCTTAGTGGTTTTCCACACAGCAGCTATATGCTGCTTCATTCTCATGAGTAAACCAGCTGGAAGTGAACTGGTTTCAGAAACCCCTCTCTGGATTTTAACTTCTCTCTTGGCTTTGGCCACATAATGGCCTGGTGTTCGGTCTGCATGGCTTGCAACGTGGCCCCCAATTGGTGGGTTCCTTTGTCTGTTTATTCCTCCCACCTACTGTATGCAGAAAAGCAAATGTCAATCACTTTCCCTTTTGTGGGTGTGGGTCTTTGTGGACATGTGGTTTCATCAATAGACATTTTGTAAGAACATCCTCTTGTGCTTGACACCTTCCTACCTGATGGTGGATCATAAAAAATGAAAAAATGACAACACAGTTTTATAGCTGAGCTGGAAGGAAGATGAGGGAGTTGTCAAGTTGACCTAGATGACCTGGGTGGAGAAGGAAGTTGACCTAGGTGGAAAAGGAAGATCCAGCATCACTCTTCCATCCATAAACTTTAAGGAAAACATGCTAGCCAGTCCACTAACCCAGGATAAATTCACCATGGAGGGCCACGACCATGATCATTTGAACTGGCACAAGATCAAAAATGCTGCATTTGACAAGGAGCAGGAAAAAATGGGAAGATGTTACCTTCCTGGAGGGCTGGAGGAAGACAAATAGAAGACAATATTGTGCATTCCTGCCCTGAGGTACTTACATTGAGGGAACATGATCATGCAGATCATTCCTTAGAAGTCCTTCTCAGTGGTAACTACCATTCATTTCTATACAGGTAGTCCTCAACCTATGACTACAGTTGGGACAGGAACATCCGTTGCTAAGCAAGGCAGCTGTTAAGTGAGTCATGCCCACTTTTTCAACTTGTTTGCCACAGTTGTTAAGTGAATCCAGCTTCTCCCATTGATTTTGCTTGTCAGAACCTGGCTGGGAAGGCCACAAATGGCGTTCATGTGACCCTGGGACACTGCAACCATTGTAAATACATGCTGGTTGCCAAGAGCCTCAATTTCGATCACATGACTGCAGGGACACTGTGATGGTCATAAGTGCAAGGACTGGTCATAAGTCACTTTTTCAGCACCACTGTAACTTCAAACAGTCGCTAAATGAATGGTCGTAAGTCAAGGATTACCTGTATGATATATATGTATGTGTATGTGTGTTTGTATTATGGAAAGTTGCTACCTCGAGTTGGCTCAGAGTTGGCCAAAGCTGCTCAGAATCTTGACATGGCAGGGCTAAATAATATCTGTGCTACTGACCTGACCTGAAGCCAGTTGATTGCCCTCTGTAAATATGAGAGTGAAGACCCTTTGACTGTCAGCAGTTTAAACCTGGTACTTCTTCTTCCTTTCTTTTCCAAGGCTTAACAGACGCTTTGTCTTTCTCCCACCTAGTGCTAGCTCGCAAGCAGCTGTTTACAATTAATTTGACATCTAGCTCACAACTAACCTCCCACATAATGCATTCAATAAATATCTGCAGTTTGGAGACAGAGGACTGGAACAATAACTTCCAACCTTTCACTAACAACTTTAAGAGAACATCTTACAGGCACAATATTTTATCTATCTCTATCTATCTATCTATCTATCTATCTATCTATCTATCTATCATATTTTTATCACTGCCCATCTCCCCCACACGGGGGACCCTGGGCAGTTCACAATGAAAACAATTTAAAATTCAATAAAATCATACACAATACCAATAATCAATAAATGTAAAATGCAATGAAATCCAAGTAACGGCGGATCTAATTCAACCCATAAGGGGATAAAACCGTCCCAGCAGAACTAGGGAACCAACCAGCCCCAAGAATGGCTCTTCCTCTCCCCACTCCAGGCAAGGTGGCAAAACCTTCAGCTGTTTTCCGAAGTCCAGGAGGGAGGGGGCTAACCTCATTTCCGGGGAAAGGATGTTCCAAAGGGCAGGAACTGCTGCAGAGAAGGCCCGCCTCCTGGACCCCACCAGGTGGAATTCTCTTACGGATGGGGTCTGTAGCATGCCCTCTCTGCATGATCAGATGGTAAATATATAATTTTTACGGTTTGATACACATGACAATAATCAATTGTCCAATGCATTGTCATTGTATGTATTTCAGGGTAAAGTTGCATAGATATCAATATTGCAAAAGGTCAAAAGAAAGTCAAAGGCCTTAGGGAGCAAACTGGATCTGCTTAGAAAAGATGATTGAAGGGGATCATGATAGACTTTTCAATGACCTTGAAAGGATGTCACACCGAGGAAAGTCAGATCTGTTTCCTGTCATTCCAGAGTCCAGGAATGATTTATCCTACTGAAAGATTTAATCTGCCCCAGGTCAGTTCCAACTGAACAGTAGAAAAAACTTCCAAAGAGAAGTTCAACAGTGAATCCATTGGCCCCCAAAGTTGGTAGATTCTCCTTCACTGAATGAATTAATCTGGTTTCTTGTACTGAGCCTGAAGTTGGATTCAGGAGGTTACATAACCTCTCCCAGTCCTACTATATGATTTCATCCATGAAAGGATGAAAATGTTGGGGAAAGAATACTTACAAGGGCACAGAAGCTTCTTTGGGGTCCTGCAAATAAATAAATAATGCTGACACAATTTCTCATGTACGAACTGTGGATTTTTTTTTGAAGTAGCTGCTGCTTCAGCTTTAATAACAAATTGGATTCATTCAGTTAACAAATGCAGGCACTGCTAAAAAAAATGTATACCTCCAGGGATAATTAGAGGGTGAGGGGAAGAGATCTGGCTTTCTGGCTTTTATGCACACAACTGAAGTTAACCAAAATTGTTCTAAGTCAGGTGGGAGTATTTGGACTGGTAACAAACAGAAGCTCTCAACTATGAAACGCTTTTACCTCAATTCTCTGGACATCCATGTTTCTTCTCCTGCAACAACGAAATGTGAAGAGAACCACATTGAGAAACACAGAAGAAGATTTGGGACAATATGCTTCTCAGGAGTTTAAAAAAAAACCTCTACCTTATTTTAAAAGCTGCCTTTTACTCCTCCCCAAGAATTTTCCCTCTTAATTGTCTTTTTTAGCTTGTGGCAGTGCAAAAAGATGAGCAGCTAAGGGGATGTAACTGGGCCTTCTCTTCTCTTGGCTTCCACCTCTTCTATCCAAAGTGGAATATTAAAATCCCTGCTTTGGTTAAATGAAGAGAAATGCCTTTTGTTCGTTAAAGCAGCATCCTCTTAACTTCCTGGCAAAGCGGGCAGAACAACTGGTTTGTGCTGAGTAGATTTAACACCAGCCATCTAAAGGGGAAAGGAAGCGAATCCAGCAGAATAAGGGACACGCCCTTCCCGCAATTGCGCCCATGACTGTGTGAGAGGAGGGGGGATACACCTGTCTCCCTTGAAAGGACCATCCCCAAATGGTCAGTGGACATCTGTCTGCAGTCTAGGGAAGATGAGGCAATATCTGTCAACCCAACAAGGTACACCAGTCTAAAAAACCAATGCCATGTAGGTGAGGACCACATTTATTAGAACAGAATTTTTATTAGTTACAGAATTTTGCAAGTCTGATTGTGCTTCCTCCCTCCCTCACTTTATTTTCTTGTGAACTAAGGCGGAGCCTGTCTGAGGCATTTTTGTATGTTATTTTCTTGACCTGAGCTCAAGCCCCTCTTATCTAGGCTGACCATATGTCCCATTTTGAACGAGACAGTCCTGTTTTTTTAACATTTCCAGACCATCCTGTCGTTTTAATATAAATGTCCATTTTGTCCCATTTTCTTAAAAACCTTACTTAAAAATTTGAAAGTTCCCGTGAACCTGTCAGAATGCAGTCTGACTTTGAGTGGAAGGAGGGGGAGCTCAGCAGAAATGGTGGGGGAAAAGCCGCAGAGCTCAACCCGGCGGGAAACCTAAAAAGAAAAAAACAGGATCAGCTGATAGGCAGTGATCAAAGGGCCAACCAACTGGCTCCTGCCTTGAAATGGCAGGAAGGAAAGAAGGTAAAAGCATGGCCAGAGGAGGAACGGCTTGTTGGGGACAACCGTTCACTAGACTCTCCAGCCCGGCCTTGCCTCTCGGAAATGAAGGAATCCGACAATTCCCAGCCCGAGAAAACCAGAGAAGTTCCTGCCTGTCACCCAGCCCTGCCCCATTTTGTCATCCCACTGTCCTGTTTTTAACCCCGTCCCGTTTTGCCATCCCAAAGTCCCACTTTTGTCTCAAGGAAGTATGGTCAGCTACTCTTATCTGACCATTGCCTTGGACATGGCTCTTCCTCCTGTCCTTCAAGGCCATTCCTTCTTGCCTCTGCAATATCAGATGGTGAATGAGGGGATCATCCTCACTGTAGGCACTTTTCTTGGCCCCCACCCAGGTCACCTGCCCCACCTGAATTAATTTTTAGAAATATTGTCAATCATTAAAAGACTTCATGGGAAGGGGGCTTCATTTTATTTGTTTATTTATTTATTTGGAAAATTTATACGGCCGTACAGCTTAAGTACATAATTCTGGGCAACTATTCTTTCCAATGGGTGCCATCTCGGCTGTCATGGCAGCCCCAGTGGTGCAATCGAAGCTCCAGCTGTTGTTAACGGGCATCATGTGTGCTTAAAATGCCCAGGTTCAAACCGCTTGCAATGCTGGTGAAAATTGGCAAGAAAATCTGTTTGGTGAGCGACTTCCTCTCCTTCCTTGTTGCTAGTGATAGTCTTACATCATCCTTCTAAACTGGAGAACCAGATATCAAATCTGTGACCCAGTGCTATTTCAATGATCTTGTGTGTTCAGTGATGTATCTCTTGAGGAAATAATGTAGCCTTCTCTTTTCAAAAATAATATGGGACTTTTTTTGTATTGTGTGCAACAAATGTTCCACATTAAAAGGGAAAGTGTGTGAAATTCCCTGAAGCTGAACACAAGTTTTGGTGGTTTCATTGACAGGTGCCAGTGTCATCTTCTGGGATGTTTTTCTGACTTCAGAGTCTGGGGTGCGGCCCTGGGATTCCTACTGCTATTCCCATCCAAGTGCTAACCAGACTCAGGTCTCTAGTTCTGAGCCTGGACAAGGTCAGCAGCTTATTAATTATTACTTTAAATTAGTATTTTAAAAGGAACCAGATTATCTACAATCTTTTGAAGGTAACTTGAATCATTCTTGAACAAGAACAGATGAGCCAACGAAGCGATTCTGCACTGAAGAAATATATTGCTTCCTTCCTTCCAGCACAACCTCATGAAAAATGGGGTTTCAAATTCATTCCGTAGGGAACCATTACAGAAATGAAAACAGACTTTTCTCTGTTTTCCCCTACATCACAGGGAAAGAATTATAAGCTATCGACATCTACTTAAAACGTTGGCACTAACAGCACAAATACATCAACACTGAAATGTGACAATGCCAACAGTGATTAACTTCCTGAGGCAACCAAGTTATTTACATTCTGGAAGAGAAAGTTGGCAAGACATTTCTGATAAGCCGGTACTGTCTGGGCGATTCTAGAAGGAAGAAGTTCCATTCTGAACAAAAAGACCCACAAGGGACTTTCTGGCATCAACCAGTCATCAATGAAGCAGTATGAAGCCTGTCTTCATTATTGTTATGTCTTCACAGTGATGATGGGTTGATTCTACAAGATGTTACAAAGCAGTGGTGGTGGTGGTCAAAACTGGCAAGATGGAGAATGGAGCATCATGAAGCCAGTCCTACCCTTCTTGAACATTCATGAGACCTTGACCAAGTACCACCATTTTGCAGATTTTGATACATACCATGGAGGCTGCTGGAAGGCATGTGTTTTATGCTGAATCTTGTAAGCTACCTTGGATATACATTTGTGACACTTATTTTGTTAATCTCTCTCTCTCTCTCAAAAAAAAGGCTCCCAGATCTATAGTTCTGTTTTGTTGCTAAGCTGCATCTGATAACAGAATAGATAAATAAGGAAGCTAACCATCCAATTCAGGGATCCTATAGCTGCATAGATGGTTCACAAAATGCAAGCATGTTAAATTTAGTTAATATCATGACCCAGCCTTAGATCTGAACAATGACCATGACTCCATATTCCTCTAAATTGAGTGTTAGGAAATCAGTGTTTGTTTCTTGTAGAGATCTGGCTGATCCAATTCTGTACAATTGTTCAGTGTCACAGTGATTTGGGATAGTTGCCTTAAAATTGTGATCAATGTCTTGCCACACAACTAGACTGCAGGAGGTGATTCATCTTAAATATATTTATACCAAAATATACAATCTTCTCCTATGACTGGCTCTGAGTCTCTCCCACCCACCCCCCAAATTTCTTAGAATTTTAGCTTATATAATTGGGTACCACATCCTTTCCTTTGCAGGTACATTTTCAGGGAACTAATTATATGCCCCCAATATATATCTGAATTGCCATTCATATGTATGTATGTATGTATTTAAGAGATTTATATGGCTGCCCAACTCACAGTGACTCCAGGCAGCTTACAAAAATAAAACCCCAAATACAAAACCCACTACACCCCCACTCCCCTGGCAGCAACAATACATTCAGACAAACCACTTGATGGGCTACGCATCAACCTGGGATCCCCAGGCCTGCTGGCAAAACCATGTCTTCAGGGCCTTTCAGAAGAGTATTAAGGTAGGGCTAATCTTATCTCTGTGGGGATGATGTTCCACAGGGAGGGAGCCACCACGGAGAAGGATCTTCTTCTCGGTCCCACTAGAAGGTCCTCCTTAATGGGGGGGACCCGTAACATACCCTGACTCCCTGATCTGGTGGGCCAGGTAGATGTGACTGGGGTAAGGCGGTCCTGCAATTAATCTGGCCCCAAGCCATGTAGGGCTTTAAAGGTAATAACCGGCACATTGAATTGGATCTGGAAGCAAATTGGCAACCAATGCAGCTCCGACAAGAGAGGTGACACATATGCAAATCTGGACTTGCACAAAACCATGCGGGCTGCCACATTTTGAACCAACTGAAGCTTCCGGATACTCTTCAAGGGCAGCCCCATGTACAGCATGTTACAGTAGTCAAGACAGGAGGTGACTAGGGCATGGGTGACTGTGAGCAGGGCCTATTGGTCCAGAAAAGGGTGTAACTGGCACACAACCCATAGTTGTGCAAAGACCCTCCTGGCCACAACTGCCACCTCCTGCTCAAGCAGGAGTCGCAAGTCCAAGAGAATGCCCAAATTACACTCCAGGTCCATCCAATTCCCCATCCAATTCCTTTTCTAGACACACTCTTATATAAGGTGGCACCGATTTTTGTCCTTCATGCTGAGAAGCTTCAGAGCGATAAGCCACTGATGAAGAGCAAGATGACCAGGACAGTTGATTTGTCTTTTCCCAAGCTTTAGAATTGGGAAGAGAAGCTACAGAAGAGAATGTCTTCTAGCATCAGCCAGCCATTGTTGGGGAGATATAAACGTTTCTGCTCTTTTCTGTCACACCAGGTCCCTTGTGAGGATCCTATTTTAGCATCCCAGAGAGTCCTGCTCTTATACAGAGACCCCAGGCAGCTCTACTGTGTGTGACCTGAAGGCTTTTGATAGCTGTCCACAATGGTGCAAAATCTCGCCCTCTCAGGTTCCTGCTCCCTTCCTTACAGTGGTGAGGTGCAGCTAAATTAACCTGGTTCTCAGGTTGTTGCTGTTTAAAGCAGACTTGGAGGACATAATGTGAACGTAGTTTATACGACTGGTCTTCTAAAGTGTTTTCTGTCAAACCAGCTGGTTGCTAGCCCAGTCAAGATTGAGACACACGATATGTGTATCTTCATTGCCTTAGGGAATATAGATATGGTGTTGCTTTTAGCTGAACAGAGTTACTTTAGTTGAAAGTTACCGATTTCATGACTCACTTTTAATAAACTGTCAATGTATCTTGACTGTCTGTGAGAGAATGAGTGTAATTTGTTTATGCAATAAGACTAAAGTTCTTCCTCACTCTAACCATCTTATAGTACAGGTAGTCCTCACTTAACAGCCACAACTGGGACCAGAATTTCAGTTGCTGAGTGAAGCGGTCATTACGTGAATCTGACCTGATTTTATGACCTTTTTTGCAGCGGTCATTAAGCAAATCACCGTGAGCGTTAAGCAAACCACATGGTTAAGTGAATCACATGGTTCCCCATTGATTTTGCTTGTCAAAAGCCGGCCAGGAAGGTAAAAAATGGCAATCACATGACTATGTGATGCTGCGACAGTCATAAATGCAAACTGGTTGCCAAGCACCCAAATCGTGATCACATGAGGAGACTGTGATGGCCGTAAGTGCAGGGACTGGTCGCGAGTCATTTTTCCAGCACCATTTTAAGTCCGGACCATCACTAAACAAATGGTTTTTAAGTGAGGACTACCTGTACCTTAGTGGTGTTTATTTATTATTATTTATTTATGATTCATTATTTATATTATTTATTATTTTTATTTCTCATTTGTTATTTATTACAATTTATTATTGTTGTTTGTTTATTAGTGGTGTTTAGAATGCTTATCACCTTTCTGTGTTTTCTGTTTAACAATGGGGACTAGCAGAAGGGAACAATATTGGGCCAAGGTCTCTTGATTCAGGCAGGATTTGAATTCAGTTCTCTTTCCAGATGGGGTGAAACTGAGACACAAAGAGGCACAAATTAGTTTCAAAGTTAGCCACAGCCAAACCCCTGGGATATAACTTTTCTGAACATGGGAGATGCATGGAGAGCTTGTTCATTGCTGTACTTTTTAAGCTAGACACAATTGTGAGAAAACTCCATGAAGATATCAAACTAATGAACTTACAAACCACCTGGGCCCTTGTTCCTAATCCTTCTCTTTCCAAACATAACCTTTGTGTCTAAGATGCCAGGAATCTGTTTATATAAGAAGCTCTCACCACAATCTGCAAACATTTTATAGGCTTTTAAAGATTTACAGCAGCTGTTTTTGTCCTTTATTTTAGACTGGTGATTTTTAGGTTATTTGTAGTGGTCTTTTTCATTCTTTGTATAAATATTCTCTGTTGTAAAGACACTCTTAGCGTCTCTTGGGCAGAAAACCAGAATATAACAATATTTTTCCCACATCAGTGGCCCTTGCCAACAGCTGCTTGTGGAAAAATGATATCAACGTAGTTGGAAAATGCTTAAAGGACATGAAGTTAAGAAATGCATTGGTTCAAGGTAACATTCAGATTTCAGATGAAGGCCATAGGTGATATCACAATAGGCTGAATTTCTTCAGCCCATTTTTAAAGGTGATTTGAGGATAGTTTGGGGTGATAGCAAAGGGGAGTGCAAAGCCTTGTGAAGACGAACCACTCTCACTCCATGGCCTGAAATTGCACCGCCCAAATTCTTCAACAACATTGCCAAATTTTGGCAATATCATTTCTAGATTGGAAGGGGTGGTTAAGGGTGAAAATGGGAGGCAGTTGCCTTCCAAAGGACCCCTGCCCATGTTGTTGTTTATTTGTTCAGTCGCTTCCGACTCTTTGTGACTTCATGGACCAGCCCACGCCAGAGCTTCCTGTCGGTCATCGCCACCCCCAGCTCCCCCAAGGTCGAATCCGTCACCTCTAGAATGTCATCCATCCATCCTGTCCTTGGTCGGCCCGTCTTCCTTTTGCCTTCCACTCTCCCCAGCATCAGCATCTTCTCCAGGGTGTCCTGCCCATATTTCCAGCTTAATTTGGAGAATGAAGCCCCCAAACCGCCCCTCCCCCAATTGGCCAATTTCAGCAGTGCTGGATGGTTGTCGGTCCCTGATCTACTTGCTGCTACATATTGGGGGAAAGGGAGAAGCTGAGAGACCATATACAGTACATTTGATCCATGTTTCTTTTACTCTTGTTATCAGTAATGGCGTATCTCATTCTTGAACAGAGCTCTGTCCTTGCAGCGACCGTCAAAGAGCACCAGCAGTCAGATTACAGTGTAAGGATCAATAATGAATTTACCAACCTTGCAGTGATCAGCCACAGCTGCAGTGCACTGTTCCTGCTTACAGGCCTTTGGTGTCTTCGTGCATAGTTGGAATGAGCTTACCGAAGCATGGAGTTACAGAGAATGGATGAATTAATGTTACGTAAATGTAATTTATGCGTTTGATGGCTTTTAATTGTCAATTTTATTGTAATCCGCCCAGTCCCCCTTTTTGGGGGAGATGGGCAGTGATAAAAATTTGAAAAATAAACAAACAAATAAATAAATAAATTAGGCCATAGATGCCATACTATTAGCACCTCACAAAAAAATAAAAGCAAGGCAGCTGAGTGACTCGAAATAGTTACACAGATACTAGGCTGGAATCAGCAGCCGCAGTTAAATCTTCAGGATGCTGAAAGAAGCAGCATGTTTTTCCCCAACCCAGGAACCTTCCTCCACTTGATTATTTTTCTGCTGTTCTTATGAGTTTTATTAATGGCCCCCAGTAACTAGATCATTGGCATGGATACTCTTTCTTCATTTCATTTCTCTTTGACTTTTCCATCAACAGTCCCCCAGCCTCAGTGGTATACATACTTACAACTCAAGATTACACTGGGTACACTGATGATGCAGACTGGAGTCAATGACACTCACGGCTTAATAAATTTATTAAAAGTCAAAATGTCCTTGAGTTCAGCTTGACCCCTGGTGACTATATCCATGCAGTTTTCCTGGCAGGGTTACAGAAGTGGCTTGTCTTTGCCTTTTTTGGGGTATTTTGTCTTCAACTTCCCAAGATGCTTTTTTATGATTAATATTAATATTAGTATTAATAAGTCACCAGGGGTCAAGCTGAACTCAAGGACATTTTGACTTTGATAAATTTATTAAGCCATGAGCATCACTGACTCCAGTCTGCATCATCAAACCTAGCTTTTAGTCTCGGGCTTCCCAAGCATCCCATCCAAGTACTAACCAGGACCAATCCTGCTTAGCTTCCAAGGTCAGGATCTGCTGAGGCAATACATTTGCTACTAAATAATAATAGCAAATAATAAATTTGCTACTAAAGCTTTGCTGCTCCCCAACTTCCAGTAAGTAGATGGATTCTCATCCAACTGCCTTACAAGAATATCTGCTAACTTGTGCATGCATTGCTAAAAGTATATCCTTCCATATTCCTTGCTTCTTCTTAGTTTCATTCATAACCTCTTTGAGGACAATACACATGGAGGACTAAATCTGGTTGTCACTGTGGCCGGAATGGTTTGGCCTCTTGCAGGGGAAGGTGGTATCCCAATAGATCTTGAACACTATAGCTGATGGGGAAATGTCTGCTAACTCCTTGGCAGCAGCCACACACGAGCTTTACAGGTGTCTAATTCTGAGGTTCTGAAATCACAATTGGTTCTTTCTAGGTTGGGATCCAAAAGAAAAAGTGGTTCCAGTTGGGTGAAGTTAGGAGAAAACACATCATTGGCTTATTGGCACAGTTATGGTTCCCTGAGCATTTAAGTTTCGAGGACATGCAGCCTGGAAATGTTTACTCTCTTCTGTTGACAGGATTCTCTTTCTTGCTGCCAATTCCCATGTTTGCAGACCATTTCTACCTCCATCTCTTCGGAGGTTAAGAGCTTCAGTTAGATCCTCAGTATCATTTTTTCACAAGGGCCCAATTCTAAATATCCGTAGAAGTGAAAGTAGGCAGTTAAACACTGAAAATTAAGATATCAAAGCAGAAAGGAACATGCCATTTCCATTTTTTTTCTAGGACTTCCGCTAATAATCCCATAGGCACTTGTGAATGACCTAGAAGCTGGGGAGGGAACACTGTGAAGGCATCGTCGCTGCTTGAGAGACTAAGAAGTATTTTTCTCCCATTTTCAGCAATTTAAGCCATCTCCTCCTGCTTCTTCAGGATACTTTTAAAGACCAACCACCATGCTTCATTTTCTTTCAGTGAACTCAAGCTGTGGATGCTGTAACTCAGGTGAGGCAATTTAACTAAATAAAATTCTGGGTTCTGAATTCACTTCTGTTTGGACTCCGTCTTCTGAAATCAATTCTTACAGCCATGAATTTTCAACAATTGCTTTAGGTTAATGTAGACTGTGTAACTAAGTGTAGACTTTTGTAACTAACAAGGTACCAATGTATAAACCACACATAAATGTTTTAGATTACAGCTGCCTTTTTATTTGCAATGTCGGTCAACAGCTAATGGGAATTGTTAAAATACCTGGCGATTGCCTGTCCTTTTTTCAGATATTGCAGATTTTCACAATTAATGTCTTACAATATTTGGTTTGCAACTATCTCACGTAAGCCTTTGTTTACTTCTAGTTTCATTACTTTTTCACGTTCTTGTGGTGGGGAATGAACAATATTTCTGTGGGTGGAGTTGAAATTCTAGTGTTCTAAAACCCAATGTCCCAAATGTATGGGGTCCCAAAAATCACGCAAAACTCAATTTGATTGGCCTGTAATGATATATTTCAGTCATGTTGAAATAAAAAAGCATGACAGAAGGATCTTTATTCATGCAGTGGAATTAGAGAACTAGACAAAACAGTTTTATTTCCAACTGCATTATTCCTGCAACATTTCATTGCAATCAAAGCTATCAGCAAAACTTTTTCTACAAATTATTGGTTAGCTACACATTCTGATTAGGTGTTTTGGTGAATCAGGCCATGATCCATCTAATAGATCCATCTAATAATACCACCTCTTCTTACAACAGCCAGAGAAAGCATGAAGGACTTTGCCCTTAAATATGTCTTAAGATATCGAAAGGTGTAAAGCTGCATAGATTCCTCTTAGCTATCAAGACAAGGTGAAGTGACTGATTTGTTCTCCATAAATTTGTTAATCCTTTTTCAAAGCTAAGCTTGTAGTCCTACAGCTCCTTGGAGAACATCTCAGGATGTTGTCCTCCAGCTCTCCCTTACCAGCCTTGAAGGAAAACCTCAAGAGTGCATTTGGATCTTTCCAGCAATGTTCTCAAGTACATGCAAACTGCTTACAGAGAAGAGAGGACTGTTTTAGTGAGTCCTGGCCAAAAAAAGGGTTGGAGAGTGTCAAACATGCCTCCACCCTGCAGGCTGATTGACTATAGGTAGAGATTGCTGACATACCTTGTAACAATGCTCTCCATGAGTTAATTGTGCATCTTATCCACAATTGACTCTTGCCTGTCAAATGTAAAAAAGCAATGCTTGCTCTAATTAGGTTTTGGGGGTTTTAAAAATAACATTTAGTACTGGTCTCTTATCCTGTACAAGAGATAGCAATTTTTCTAATAGTTTGTACAAGTGGTAACAACTGATGTAATAGTTTGTGCTAGATCCATTAATCCTTCAAAACATCCAATCATAGTAGGCAATTTAGACTGTGGTTGTATTTCTTCTTAGCAAAATCCCATAAATACATTTTTTCAGTTTTAGATTTTGGGTGTTTTTACCCTAAAAATTTAAGGAGGACTTATACAATATTTGTCATCATCTTCCCATTTTTTCCTTCTCAAAAATCTGTTAGGAGTAAATGATGAAACAGTGCTTTTGTTCATTTATTTATCCTGCCTTTATTATTTCTACAAATAACTCAAGGCGGCAAACATACCTAAGACTCCTTCTTCCTCCTCCTTTCCCCACAACAGCAACCCTGTGAGATGGGTTGGGCTGAGAGAGGAACTGGCCCAAGGTCTCCCAGCCGGCTTTCATGCCTCAGGCAGGACTAGAACTCAGCCTCCAGGTTTCTAGCCCAGCACCTTAACCACTAGACCAAAGTGGCTCTCCAAAACAATTGTGAGCCAGAAACAGGGCTACAGATATGGGAATGTATTTTTTTTTGAGGCTCACAAATCTTTTTGATAATTAGGTAAAATCTCATTTCAAATCAAGGTGACTTCATAGAGGTCATATTTTTTTCCTCGGGAAGAACACAGAAATGGCTTAGTGTGGCCTCTAGTCTTAGAACGTTGTGGTCTCCCATCAAAGTACTAATCAGGTTTGACCCAGCTTAGCTTTTCTTATTAAGCAAGGTTGACTACATGCTGCCACCTAGGTGGGCTAGATTTAGAGCACTGGAAGCAGTTTTTTTTTTACACTCCGTACCATTTTTAGCTCAGAAAATCAAAGCTCGCAGTATTTCCCACAAACAGTTGTAATCCCATGCTTGTCTCAAGTCTTTCGGTTTGAAGGATTCCAATCAGCATTTATTTGCATCCATATTATAGACTGAAGTTTGACTGCAGAAGCCAATGCTACTACGGTAGTGGAATAAAGACTTTTTCAATGGAATCAACAGATCATAGCAAGGACTTCATTGGGGTGCCTGATTCACGAACATGCACATTTAGAGAATTCATTTTTCCCCTGGGGTTCAGGAAGCAGGAATCACAAAATGGATCCAAATGCCAAGCGGTCCAGACTCTTTGGGACTAAACTCATAAAACAGATTTTTCTGGCTGGGGATTCAAGAACCCCAACACATGTTTAGGGTACCAGGTTGATGAAGGCTGAGATTCAAGCTTCCTGTACTAGCAAACTAGGATCTTCCTGAACTTCCATATTTGGACAATAGTCCATCAAATGTTGGCTTCTCAGTATATCCCACCCAGAGGACCAATGCATAATTATGAAAGAAACTGTCCCAACTTTTCTTCTGGATATGGATTTGCTCCTTGCAGTACCTGGTATGAAACTGAAATGCTGAATTAGCTGTACAGGAAGTTCCTACCTAGACATTGTATTCTGTTTGCCTGCCTGGAGAGAGAGGGAGGGAGGGATTGAGAGAGGGAAAGAGAGACTGAGATTCCAGAAACCAACCTACTGGCCCAATTTAGTTGAACATACTTCTATACTAGGCACATTAGCAATTCTGGACTCTCCTCATCAAACATCAACGTAGCTTTCTCCACAAACAGATAAACTAAGCAACTGATTCAGCCACCAACTTTATGGACAGATTTGGACAGGCTCTTTATAGATTGTGGGCTGTTTACATTTCCGATCCCCCACTACCACAAGCATTTTAGTTCCGTGGAAAAATGCATGGGGAAATCCTGTTTGGATGGAAATAAGAAAACAACTCTGCTTTTAGAGAGTAAGCACAGGGAGTATGAGGTTATGGTACTGAATTCTGGCAAATTCAGTATCACAAAGAGTTTTAGTGAGAAACGCTAAGGGCCTAAGTCAGTAACACTATCGAGCCACAAGTTCCCTGCCTCTAGGATATAAGTACTCTCCTTGAGTTATGTCAACAAATACAGAGTATGATGGACATACAGAATTCACATAATTTTTCTTTACTCCACCCACCCTGCCCTGATGAAAACGGTATCAGGCCTT
Source organism: Candoia aspera (assembly GCF_035149785.1). Lineage (NCBI taxonomy): Eukaryota > Metazoa > Chordata > Lepidosauria > Squamata > Candoiidae > Candoia > Candoia aspera. The sequence continues at coordinate 10,632,678 of NC_086157.1, forward strand.
CTGTAATTTTCTACAGAAAGAACAGTTATAGTTTGGCAAAAAGAAATGTGTGTGAATGTAAAATTTAATGTCACAGGTGAAAATGCAGAATAAAAGCATGTTAGTCTTCGCTGCAGTCTCACTTGAGCCTGGTGTATTAGGAAGCTATTTAACAGCACAGAATAGAAATCTATCAACAGAGCTGGAAACTGTATGTATCTGAGACATGCTTGGAAAAGAAAAAAAAATGCTTGCTGCTAATTGCTAAATTTTTTAAAGTTGCTCATAATTATGAAAGTCAAAGAGTTAAAAGACTTCGCATAGGAAACACCACTTTAATTTCAGCTGGTTCTGCCCTGTATCACTGAAGCTTGCCTCTTTTTATCTTTGTTGGAAAGTAATTGGCTTTGGAGTAGCTACTAAGCCTTATGAAGAGCAATTGAAGCAGCAGGGTAAATTCAGTGGAAAGAAAACTCAAGAGGGCTCTTCAAATGCCTCAAAGGATGTGCCATAGAACAGGGTTCCTCAAGCTTGGCAACTCTAAGCTGTGTGGACTTCAGCTCAGCTTTGCTGACTGGGGAATTCTGGGAGTTGAGTCCGCGCAGCTTAAGAGTTGCCAAGCTTGAGGAACCCTGCCATAGAAGATAGTCAAGATTGCAGTAATGCAGTAATTACTTGCAGCAATTGTTCCAAGGCAGTGTTTCTCAACCTTGGCAACTTTATGAAGCGTGGGCTTCAATTCCCAGTTAGTTGCCAAGGTTGAGAAACACTTCTAAGGTACAGCAAGACCAATGTTGATATTTATTAAAAAATATTTCTAAATAGTAAGAACTGTTTGACAGTGGAACCAAAGTCCCAGAGAGACAACTGGGTTTTTCATTGGACACGTTCACTTGACTGAGTCAGGTGGGGTAGTGGTTAAGACACCAGGCTAGAAAATGGGGGACCATGAGTTCTAGTTCCTTAAGCACGAAGCCAGCTGGGTGACCTTGGGCCAGTCTCTCTCTCTAAGCCCTGGGAAGGAGGTAATGGCAAACCACATCTGATGTCATGAGTGAGGATGGCGAGCAGGGGGCTCCCATCCAGGCTGTAAAGCGCATGCGTAGTACTGAGGAATTAGGTGGCCATTCAAAGAGACACAGATCAGGCCCGCCTTAGTCTTTGGGGTTTATATGTCTGGGTTTTCCCACGCTTCTTCAGTTTGTTAGGATTCTCTGTTATGTAGCAGTAATAAAACACTAGAGACCAGTTCCTTGTCTCAGCGTGGTTCCTGGCTGTTAGGACATCTGAAATCATTTGAGTCTCGATTTGTGAGGTTCTGTACCATTTTTCTGAAGCTACAGCCCGACAATTTCCTATTGCACAAAGGACAGGCAAGGGCAATGTCTCAGATTTTCAGGGGGCAAAGGTGATCAATTTAGCAAACAGACAAAGCCCAGCTGCATTGCTGAGGAAGGATCCTGTAGCATCTGGCAAATGATTTGGAGCTGCAAGTGAGGGAGAAGGAAGTTTCCACATCACACCAAGCCACTAGTTTGTTTAGTGACAAACAAAACAATGAGCATCCACAGGCTGGGCCCAACTGGTGTGGCTTCTGAATCATCTCTAATTTGGTTAGCCAAGCTTCATGCGGTTTTCTCTGCTGGGAAGGGCCAGAGAAGAAAGCCATCAGCCAACTGAACTTAAAAAATGGATTCATGCTGTTTTGTTCCAGGCAAAGTAAAAAAACAAAAACAAAAACTCAGGTTTGTGTGTCTAATCTAGACTAACCACAGTACAGATCACAAGCCACACTTGCTTGTAAATGTGTCTGCAGCTCAGCCATGTTGTCCATGTCTGTGTAACCAAGTCTCTAGATGACCTCTGCAAGCTCCTCGTAACTTCTCTAGCGTGCAGCATGAAGGGTTATTAGGACTAGATCTTGCAGGATGAGCCTAAGGTAATTCAAACAACAGACACAAAGCACTTTGAACAATGCTCAGTGTTACCTGAAGTCCAATCCATTTAATGTGGCTTGAATGATGCATTCAGGATGCTACAACAGCTGCACTTTCCACTCTTCGGTGTACTACTTTGCAGCACAGACATTCTTTTAATCAGATTTAGCTAAAAGGTTGGTTTGCGGTGAGAAGCAATTGCCACTTTGGTTTTGCACCACCTCTTTTGAAGGACTGAAGTACCTTTTCTATCACTTGTGAAAGAAGTGATAGAAGGAAGCAGAGGTCAGCAAAACCCAGGCTTCCATCTTCCCTTCTGGTTTAAATCCAAGTTTGCATTTATTTTACTGAAACGATATGGAGGCTTTAATGATGTTTTAATTTTTCACTGTTGAAACATCCTCTCCCTCTTTTTAAAATAGGTTTTGCACAACCAACAGCCCTGATGAAGTTTGGTTTTGGGATAACCCAGTGGCACGTAACAGTCCTCCTTAAAACACAGCTTCTATATCAACATCGTATGCTTTATTGGAAGTTGACAAGTGCAATAGTTAAATATACTGACATTTTACCATTTTTCTCCCAATCAATCTCCAAGAACATGCACAAGAACATATGCATCCTACTATACAGATCATATGCCCCCTCAAAAAAGTGAGAAATTAACTTTAGATTCTGCTTTTGTGAACCAATCCCTCCTGCACGAACTGGAACTGCAAAGGACCGTTTGACCTCAACGTATTCACTTTCCAAGGCAACTTTTAGAACTGACGTAAACAGCATCAGCCAATTTCTGAAGAGCTGTATAGGTGCAAATCTTATTCGTGTAGCATCAAAAATAAAATAAAATAAAAACACTATCCAAACTTGTTCAGTTCATTCTTTTAAATTCACTCTGTACAACGTAATGAGTAGTTACAGTTCCTATTTTACAAAGTAATTACACTAAATACACAAATATACATTAAGCAAACAAACCTTCATTTGACGATCCTATGTCACAGCATCACCTACCGATTCCTCTCCTAGAAATAGATTATTTTTGCACCTTTCTTGGCTACAGAAAATGAGTGCATTATCTGCTTTTTAAGACTGCAGGCACTAAAGGCCCCCCTTTGCTGTCCTCCACTTTCCCCAAAGCTCTTGCTGATCCCTCATTCCTTTGGCTTCCTGGTGGAACGCTAGAGAATGGGTCTTCATTCCCACCACCCCAGCCAATTTCTTCACATTTCCAGGCCCAACAGCACTTGCATTCATCACGGCACTACACGGAAGGAAGATCTTAAGGAAAAAAGCCTCAGGCACACAAACTCATACGTTTAGCAGCCAGCTGCAGAAGCTGCTTAAGTCCCCAGTGCATTTGTGCTAATTCCCTGAACAGTGGTGAGACCCTCCCTCCCCCAACTTAAAAAATATCTAAAAGAAAAATTCAACTCCCCTGCTGCCCACGAACAGCTCAATACTGGAAAGGAAAATGTTTTGCGACTAGGAGTGCAGGGCGCAGAAGAGTCTTCATAACTGGGGGGACAGCATGCAGACTGCTGGATTTTCTGCAGTCCAGCCTCAGCAGAGTCCAGAGTGCCAAAACCCAAGAAATGCTGGACTACGCTGAAGGTCCTGAGCCTTGTGGTGCAGACTGGGAAGGCTGCAGGCTTGTCCCCTGCGTTTGGGAAGACGCCGGGGAGGAACTGGTCTGCAACTGTGCCTGAAACTGAGCCAGCTGTTCTGGACTGGCCAGAGTTTTCAACAGGTTGTTTTCCTGCTCCAGCTGATTATTCTTCTCAATGAGTTCTTTGATCTGCTCCTTCAGAACTTCCACTTCTTCTCGTACTGCGTACATCAAATGGCTCTTCACAAGATCCTGAAAAACAGAAGCAAAACAAAACAAAACAAATATTGCACCAACAGCAGAGACTTCTAAAACAACCCATCAGAACACCTTTCAACACTGAAGGTCCCCATCAAGAGTCCATCTGCGGACTCTCACCATTATGATTTACTTATTTATACGCCGCTTCCTACACAAAAGCAGCCTGTAAGCAGCAGCTCACAAAAATTAAAATGCACACAGAAAGATGAAAAATATGCACCTAAAAAGGGCCCAGATTTGTAGTCATCCCTTTACCTCATCCCAAAAACTAGTTCTTATTTTAAAACATTTTCACTTGCAAAGCTCCAGGGAACTGACTTGGTCAGAGAATAGCAATGGCAAGCCTTGCGGGAGTCAATCTGTACTGAGAATTTTATTAACATTTCCAACTTAACAAATAACGTTCCCAAGCTGTTACCCATTTAAATAGTCACAACTGTTGAACAGAGGTTTCGGCTTGCAACACAACACGAATCTTGAAGGCCGTTGGATTCAGTTCTAAATCCTATTGTTTTCCCACTAGTTTGACACAAAGCCTCCTTAGCTCTCTGGTAGTGTGCATTTTAGATAGGAATGGCTTTCCTTTTTTTACCCAAAGTTCCAAGCAGAAGGGAGCCTGGCTGGCTGTGGGTGGCTCTTCCCTGGCACGAATGCCAGCCCAGGTCATGGGAATGGGACTAATTTCCAGAAAAAGGCTCTCGCTCGGCCTTTGGCAGTGCGGCTACAAGGCAATGTTGTTAAGCATTGCAGTGGTCCCAGAGGGCGAGAACATGGCTCCTTCTTGGGCAGAGAAAAGGCCTTGCAGAATAGCCAATAGCCCCCAATACAGGGGGGGTGGGGAGACGATGAGAATAACCTGGGCTCAAGTGTGTGCTTTGCCCAATCTGTTCCTTCTCCCTCTGGGGCAAAGCAGTGCAGCCCATTGGGAGGACCCAGCTCTATCTTGTATCAGACAAGGGATGCAATGGGCACCGCCTGAAATGTTCTATTGTTGCACCACCCAACCTTTCTTCCTCCTGCCTGAAAGGACCACGGTCCCTGCTCTGGTTTTATGATGGTGGCAGCTGCGGTTGGCTGGGGGGGAGCCTTTCCCAGCCTCTGGCGGGCTGTGGGCCCAGATCACCTTGCCTGCCTGTCCTCTCCAGGGCCCCGGTGGATGCCCTGTGCACCCCATGCCTGCCTTCTGGGCTGCAGCTCGTTCTGTCTTGGAGGGAGGCTGCTTGCCGCATTTCCCTCCCCACCACCCTCTCTGACGTCAGGCCAACTGAGGAAGACCGCCTCCCAGGCTGATCCTTCCACCAATCGGCAGGCTGGGCTATTTATAGCCGGGGGTTATACTTCAAGTTTGCCTAGCAACAGAGGAGGAGGAGGAGGATCCCGTGAGAACGGGCTCCTTGCAGCTCTCCAGCAACAAAAGCGCAAAGCGGAAACGGGGGGGGGGGAGAGATAAAAAAATAACGGGGTGCTTTCTGGAGATAAAGGGAGCGGCCCACTCCCCCAATGAGAGGCTCTTCCCCATCCTTGCCCCGATCCCCACCTGCCTTCGGGCTGATGCAGCCTTGGTGGGAAAAGGAAACGAGGCTCTCGCTGAGCCATCCCGACCGATCTCCTCCTCGAAAAGGGGCGGGGGGGAGCGAGCGCATTCCTCGACCGGCAGCGCGCTGGAGGCGCCGGCCGCCCGTCCTCCCCGCCCGCCCCATCCGCGTCCCCGGCAAGGGCAGGTGCGCCGCCCGCCGTACCTACCATGGCTTGCTCGATTTTGTTGTCTATCGCGACGACGCTGGCACCGGAGGAGCTGCAAGACACAAACGGGGGAGGGGAGAAGCCCGCGTTAGCAGCGGCCGAGCTCGTCGAAGGCGCGCGGCTCTCGAAGGCGGCGGCGGCGGAGCCAGCGGCCCCGGCCCCTCGCTTCCCCGCGCAGCCAGCGCGAGCGGCTTCCCGGCGGCGGCCGAGCCCGCAGCTGTCAGGCTCCGTCCAGCCTCCCTGGGACAAAGGCAGGGCCCCGGCCGGCCGCCCCCGCCAAGGCGCCTGCAACGCGCCGGGCAGCGAGGAGCGATCGCTCCGCCCGGCCGCCCCGGCCGGAGAGCAGCGGACCCCTCGGCGCCGGCCGGATTTACCTACTGTCGAGGCTGAGGGCAGAGCCGTCGGTGCCCAGCAGGGACGACAGGAAGGAAATGGAGAAGTGCCGGAGCTGGTAAACGCCTAGATCCATTGCCCCCTGCCTCCTACACCATGGGGCCGGCGCGCAAAGGCAGGGGTGCGGCGCCCGAGGGGCCAGGCCAGGCGAGGCGGGCGGGGAAGAAGCGCGCCGACGCCGCGCCGAGCGCCTTGCCTCGCCAACCCCCTCCGCGGCCGGCGCTTCCCCGGCTGCCGAAGACCTGGCGGGGGCTCTCGCCCGCTCGCCGAAGGCAGGCAGGCAGGCAGGCAGGCGCGGCGCTCATTGGCCGCCCCGCCGCCTGGGCACGCCTCCTTCTCCCGCCCCCGCCCCCGCCCCCGCGCCCCGGCTGAACGCCTGAACCCTTCGCAGCCGGCCCGGGCAGCAGCCGCCGCGTCGGCGGCGCGTAAAAGCGCAGCGCCCCGAAGGAGCCGAGAGCGAGCGCTCCTTCGCGGCTTCTCCCGCAACAGTCCGTAAAGGGGAGCCGGGAAGGATAGGCGGCCGTCCAATCCCGATCCCAGACGGCGCATCTTCCAAATGAGCCTCCTCCCCCCCGCCCTCTCCTTCGGAGCCGCTCGCAACAGGGAAGTCTGCGCGCTGGCAAAGCAAACCAGAACGACCCGCGGGCGCTCCGCGACACCAAACCAGGGTCGAGGAGGGCTTCTCCGGCGGGATGCGCTGCGCGACCGCCGATTGCTTAGCCGCTGCAAGAGCGCCCTCTAAGGGCCTCCAGAGGAACGGCAGGCACGGCCTCCACAAGGCAACACTGCGGCTTGCAACTGCCCGGATGGCCAATGCCCTGGGCGTCGGGGGTCCTGAGGGCGCGGCTGCAGGAAACAGGGAGGCCGCTTTCTTCGAGCTTCGCCAGAGGCCCCCTCGGGCAGAGCAAAGGCCTGGAAATGGGGCTTAAATTGCCCCATCGGAAAACCCAAATGAACAACGGGGGGGAGAAGGGGTGAGCTCGCCCCACTGAGCGCTCCCCTCCTTACCGCTGTCCTAAGCAGGAAGGGAGACGCCTGGCTTGACCCCTGCATGAGAAGCCAAAGCGAAGAGGCAGCAGCTAGGGGGCCCTTCGGTAACGTCTTGCTTCCACTCCCCACATCTCTCTGCAGGATGCGGCGCAGCAGAGAGCCTGCCAGCCAGAGGAATCTCCCCTCGCCTGCCCTGGACAGTGTTTCTTAACCTCAGCCACTTTGAGATGGGTGGACTTTAACTTCTGATTACTCAAAAGTGCAGTGATACAGTTTCAAACTATTTTGCTTGGGCCTCAGTTCAATGCCAGCGTTTGGGCTCCTGCTGCCAGTCACGCCAGTTCTTGCCAGGAGTGGCTTTTAACGTGTTGTTTGTAGCTATGTGGACACAGCACAGGGAAGTTCTGAGGTAGGAGAAACCCACAAGAGAACAGCCAACTTTTCTTCTACTTCCTCTTTTTCGTGTAGAAACTGACCCGACCTTTGCATTTTTCCCTCTCTTGCATCCTTTCAATAGAAACCTACTGCGTGTGCCCATCACCACATTTACCGCAGATCAGCTAGCCCCCAATGCCCCTCTGCAATTTCCCCACATTTCATGCACTGAAGAATTCAGGTAAAAGCAATTCAGAAAGGACTAGACGAAGCAGCAAAACCTTTCAAGGCTGCTCCTTCAATGTTTATTACCCCAAACGTTCAGCCATCTGAACATGTAATTCTTCAGCTTGTTTATTTCACCTCTAAGGTGTAAAGTGCGCAACTGTGCCTGCCAGTCTGGGGGAATCTTATCATTTGCAGGAGATTAGCTTATCTTACATGAGTGTCAACCTGCAGCACATCTGGTTGAGGCCCTTCTTGGAGGAAACAGCAAGAAACTTCATTGCCAAGGGCTTGAACATTTTTTTTAAGTATTCCAGGTATAATGCCATCAGCTTCAGCATAATTCACAAGGGAACAACAATGAAATATTTGGAGGCTGGGGGGAGAGGGGTGTTTACAAGTTGCTGTAAGAAAAGCATGCATTATTGTATAAATCAGCATTTCTCAGCCTTGAACTTGAATTCTGGGAGTTGGAGTCCACACATCTCCAAGTTGCCAAGGTTGAGAAACGCTGATATAAACACTTCCTCAACCCACCTAGTCTCTTAGTCAATTCCAGATATAAACCTCTTTGCAATAACACATTAGTTCTTCCAGGATGTTTTTTAGACTTTCCAGGCTAGCCTAATATTTCCTAGTGGTCTCCTAACCAACTCTGAACAGGGTTAGCTTTTGAAGATTGGTGAGATTAGCCAGGGGCTGCCATCTAGCTGGGCTGGATGCTTAGAGAAAGCCAGTAATTGGTTTACATTTCATTTCTGTCCTAGCAGGCCATCATCATCCTTCTTAGGGAGCCTATTTTACTTCTTTCTACTCCTGTATGTAGCCTGTGTTACCAAAGTAGTAACTGAGACACCTGTCTTCCAAAGGAATTGTCCTAAAGGTATCACAATCCCATTAATGGTCACTGAGGACTCTTTCTTCTCTCTCAAGAAGCCATTATGTATTCACCATCAATTAGAATAATTTGACCAGAATAATACATATATGGAATTGCCTGACCTTTGAATCAACCGCCTTTATTTGGAAGAAATAATTTCCAAATGATTATTTGGAGAGCGCCATTCCAAAAGTTCTTTTCAAGGTATTATCAGAAAAAGCCCACACGGCTTTAAAAAGGGTAATATTTCCAGCTACCTGCCACACAAAGTCGGCTGGCAGTGTCTGCCCCACCCAGAAGAGACAGTGCAACACTACTTTCATCCTTTTGACAAAAGCCTTCAATCGTGGGGACATCTCTGGTTCTACCCAGGGCAGAGTGCAGGGTAATAAATAGAGAATGTAAGAAAGTAAGAAAATCTAAACTCTTAACACTAAAGATCATCCCATGCTCAACTGACCCCATCTCAACAACATCCCAAGATGTGTTACAGCTGAAGGGGCGATTTGGGGGACCCTCCAGACTTTGGGGGAACCAACTCTCACCCCATGCTGGCTGGGGCTGATAGAGAAGGGCAACGTATCTAGAAGGCAAGAAATCGCTCATCTTCCATTACAGTAGTAGCAAATATCGCCGGCAGGACAATTCTACACATTATCAAAGTCCATTGAGTTCAATGGGCTTGATTCCTGAAGAGGGGTGTTATAAAATCACAGTCCTGGGAAAGTAACACCGAGACCATCGGGTGTTGTTCTGAATGTGGCATAATTAGACATGAAGGAATGTGAGGGTGACCTTGAGGACAGAGGGAAGAGGTGCTGCCTAGGGAACGATCAGATAAAAAGAAAGGAAGTCCATGAGAGGGTAACGGTCTAAAGAAGAAACTTAGGAAAGACCCACCCTGACCACTCAAGCAATAAATTAGCAGCATGGGAGATTTGTACTTTCAGACTTGCAAGATTCTGTTCATGTAGCCTTACAATAAAGTAGAATTAGCTCATCTAGTCATGTTTCCTGTCTGGTTTACTTGGAAGGGCTGACATCAGGTTTCATGCACGCAACATCTAAAGTCATGCTCATTTAAGAGTTAGTTCTGTTCAATTCAGTATGGCCACTTCAGACTACTGAACTATAAACTTACATTAATAGTTTAGCAAGACAATGCAGAATCTGAAGGTCCATTATTGGGAACTGGGACACGGGCCAGGAGCCTTGCAAGTAGAGTTCCCAAGTCTGTCCGTGATGGCAAAAGGCAGAGGAAGCGCTAGAAACTAGAAGTCTTATGGGACACAGTTCAGAATGTACCCCTTTGTGTTCTGTACATTTTACAGAACAGTTGTGTTTCCAGTCTGTAAGAGTGAGGCAAAGTGTGAAAGAAAATGCATTGTTTGTTTTAGTTTGCAGATGTTGCCCAAGTCTCTAACTGCAGTGCCATGTTTATTAATTCAACGGAAGCTAGACTTTCATAGTAATTATCTTCCTAAAGTAGATCACATCCCATGAAACAGTCCGAGTAAAATAATTGTCCAAACAATACTCATACCAGAAAGTAAGTGTGGTGAAGTGGACATATTTTATCCCTAAATTTCTTAAAACACTATTGATTCCTAAACTTCTCTCCTCTGCTCTACATACTGATGGCATATGAGTACAGTAACCATGCATCCTTTGTTCTGAAGGACAGTCCTTTATTTCAGAAAGCTGTCCTTTGGGTTTATTTAATTTAATTACTTATTTTCTTGGTTTTGCTCTTGAATTTTCCTTAGTTGAGCGAAGTTATAAATATAAACATTTTTTTTTAGTCCTTATGAACCTCTTTCAGATTTGCCCCTTTTCCAGGTTTGTCCTTTACTTTTTCCAAGAAAATATGGTCACCGTACATATGAGCAGCATTCCTCATGAGGAATGCAGACCATAGTTGGTAAGTCCTCTGCTGGGGAAAGAAAACATAGTAAAATAAAAGTATTTAGATAGCTAGAGGAATGAGCTGATAAAGCATTTTAATCATGTCTCTTCTTTAAGCACAAAGATTTATTATTTTCCCTGATCCAAATAAGATGGAACTCTCACTTTGTTAAAGAGTAGAGTTGCATTTCCCATTTTTTCTAAACCCATAGAGATGAAAACACGGTATTTTTAATGTATATATTTAAGAAACAGGGCACACCAGGCTGAGAAACTTGCTTCAAATAGTAACATCATAGAGAGAGGTGTTAGGACGCACAACAAGTATCAACCAGTGCTGGGTTTAAGTACTGCAGTGTTTGGTCAGCATTCTGCAAGCTCAAATCCTCATATGAAACATGTCTTCAAATTTGACATACATTTAAGTGATACCCAAAATGAAATTAAGAAAGTACTGCAGTGTTTGGTCCACATCCAACCAACTTCATTACCAACTGTTCTGAGCAATCAGAAAAATACAGTTTGCGCAGAGGGTTGGGCTAAGGAAACCTTTGCCCAACTAAGATTTCCATACTCATTGCAACCTTCTAAATCCTCCAAGATACTCATCATGAATTCTCACCCATGAAACATGGACTGAACAAAAAAGAAGAACCAGTCTTCATTCTGTCACTTAATAAACTCAGAAATTATAAAACTTTCTACTCTACCCAAATATAGCACCAGATAACTCAAGAGAAAGCACAAAAAAGATCACACTGTCTTTTGGCCAGCTCTGAATATGTATGAACTACTTTTTTTTTCTTATTAGAGATTTTGAAATGTTTTGCATACCTCTTATACGTCACACCCTAATGCCTATTGGTGGGGGAATTTTATGCCCCCCTCTTTTAGAAAATGACAATCTCTTACTTTGTTGAATCTTTTAAATATTCATGGTGAGTTCTCAATGAAGCAGCTGTAGAAAGTTTGTGTATCAGAGGATTATCAGAAAAATTAACAAAATCTCTGTGTGTACATGTGTCTGTAGCATTTTCTTGGGTTAAAATGATTCTTCAGTATTGGCCAAATGCTGCTAGTCATCTGGGAGTATCAATACAGTAACACCAGTGGGAGATGTCATTTAGGTCACAAGTGACAAAACTAAAAAGTTATTATTTTAGAACCAGCTGAGTATCATCTCCTATCTGGGCAAATAAACACAAACAGCACCTCTGCCTTATCAGAGTCAATTTTAAAAAAATCAAGAGAGTGGTTTTATGGAAACAGATAAACAATTTTTGTAAACAAGAAGCTATTACATTATTAAATATTTTCATTGCCCATATTATACAGATAAGGAACTGAAGCTCAAATCCTCATATGAAAATCATCTTCAAATTAATTGACATACACAATACCCAAAATGAAATTAAGAAATTAATTCCTAATTAACAATGGCTCTATTTTCAGGACTTTTATTTTATTTTCTATCCCGCCTTCATCGTTTTTATACCTAACTCAAGGCAGCGAGCATACCTAATGCTCCTTCCTCCTTCTATTTTCCCCACAACCACCCTGTGAGCTGGGTTGGGCTGAGAGAGAGGGACTGGCCCAAGGTCACCCAGCCGTCTTCCATGCCCAAGGCGGGACTAGAACTCTCCTACCACGCCTGATTGGCTCTTGGGCTGAGAGAGAGGGACTGGCCCAAGGTCACCCAGCTGGCTTCCATGCCCAAGGTGGGACTAGAACTCTCCTACCACGCCTGATTGGCTCTTGGGCTGAGAGAGAGGGACTGGCCCAAGGTCACCCAGCCGTCTTCCATGCCCAAGGCGGGACTAGAACTCTCCTACCACGCCTGATTGGCTCTTGGGCTGAGAGAGAGTGACTGGCCCAAGGTCACCCAGCCGGCTTCCATGCCCAAGGCGGGACTAGAACTCTCCTACCACGCCTGATTGGCTCTTGGGCTGAGAGAGGGGGACTGGCCCAAGGTCACCCAGCCGGCTTCCATGCCCAAGGCGGGACTAGAACTCTCCTACCACGCCTGATTGGCTCTTGGGCTGAGAGAGAGGGACTGGCCCAAGGTCACCCAGCCGGCTTCCATGCCCAAGGCGGGACTAGAACTCTCCTACCATGCCTGATTGGCTCTTGGGCTGAGAGAGAGGGACTGGCCCAAGGTCACCCAGCCGTCTTCCATGCCCAAGGCGGGACTAGAACTCTCCTACCACGCCTGATTGGCTCTTGGGCTGAGAGAGAGTGACTGGCCCAAGGTCACCCAGCCGGCTTCCATGCCCAAGGCGGGACTAGAACTCTCCTACCACGCCTGATTGGCTCTTGGGCTGAGAGAGGGGGACTGGCCCAAGGTCACCCAGCCGGCTTCCATGCCCAAGGCGGGACTAGAACTCTCCTACCACGCCTGATTGGCTCTTGGGCTGAGAGAGAGGGACTGGCCCAAGGTCACCCAGCCGGCTTCCATGCCCAAGGCGGGACTAGAACTCTCCTACCATGCCTGATTGGCTCTTGGGCTGAGAGAGAGGGACTGGCCCAAGGTCACCCAGCCGGCTTTCATGCCTAAGGCAGGACTAGAACTCTCCTACCACGCCTGATTGGCTCTTGGGCTGAGAGAGAGGGACTGGCCCAAGGTCACCCAGCCGGCTTCCATGCCCAAGGCAGGACTAGAACTACCACGCCTGATTGGCTCTTGGGCTGAGAGAGAGGGACTGGCCCAAGGTCACCCAGCTGGCTTCCATGCCCAAGGTGGGACTAGAACTACCACGCCTGATTGGCTCTTGGGCTGAGAGAGAGGGACTGGCCCAAGGTCACCCAGCCGGCTTCCATGCCCAAGGCGGGACTAGAACTCTCCTACCACGCCTGATTGGCTCTTGGGCTGAGAGAGAGGGACTGGCCCAAGGTCACCCAGCCGGCTTCCATGCCCAAGGCGGGACTAGAACTACCACGCCTGATTGGCTCTTGGGCTGAGAGAGAGGGACTGGCCCAAGGTCACCCAGCCGGCTTCCATGCCCAAGGTGGGACTAGAACTACCACGCCTGATTGGCTCTTGGGCTGAGAGAGAGGGACTGGCCCAAGGTCACCCAGCCGGCTTTCATGCCTAAGGCGGGACTAGAACGCTCAGTCTCCTGGTTTCTAGCCTGTTGCCTTAACCACTAGACCAAACTGACTCTCCTTGGAAGGAACAGAAAGGAATTTTAAATTAGTCTTGCTTCTTTGTGTATTTGAATCTAGCAACTTAAAGCATCTTCTTAAATCATCCAACCATCACTAGCCAGGATGGGTCTTCTCTTGTTTCAGTCTTGGCTAGGTGATGTATGAAGATGTTGCAAGTCCCTTATGGGAAAATGACTTTGCTCTCAATTCCTATAGACAAGTTCCCACTTCTGAAGTGGTTATGGGAATGGACTTTAATTCCCATATTCCTCAGGGCCACTGGGGGGGTTTTTACAGGAATAACCTTTCAAAGGCACTAGGTCAGCAGCTGGGCAGCTATGCTGCAGCAATATTGAGAAGGCGTTGCGCAGACAACACCCAATTACCGCTCAACTGTGTTTTGCCCCTCAAGACTACTGAGGTTTAACAAAACAGATTTTTAAAAACCCCACTGCTAAATAAATTTTATTAGTATTAGGGTTTCAATGCATTTCATTTTTGAAAAAAGGAAATCTGAGACAGAACTCTTTAAACCTAATTTTTTTGAGGAACATATGAATTGTGAGGAAAAAAATTGACTGCATGTTTGTTGATTTAGAGAAAGTGAATGATAAAGTGAATAGTCTTGAATTATGGACTTTTCATGACTATGGAGTTGGAAGGATGGTTCCTAAATATAGTAAGATGGAATGGATGGTGATGGACATAAAGCAATGTTTAGCAAACTGTCCAATGCTGAGCAGGGAATAAGTCCTCTTGACTGTTGAACACATTTATGGATAAATGAATACAGAATATAAATGTATCATGAAGCGGCATTAGAGGCTATGTTGATGGAGAACATGAATTGCCTGTGTACTTTGGTATGCAGTCAGTGTTTTGTTGGTTGAGAATGTAAACCATCTGTAGTGAACATTAGATACATTGTACAAGGCAATGAGGGGTATAGATTTGAAAATTAATATCTCAAAGACCAATTTCTTACTTCACGCCTCAGTTTCTTTGGCTTACCATTTCCTGCTCTTTTTCTCCATGTTGCATAATGCTGCTTGCACTGAAAGGGAAGGGCATGATGCGCGTTTGTGTGTGTATGTTTTCAAATCAGTTTCAAGCTCACACTCCCCATCAGCTTTTTCATTTCCTTAGTCTGTCCTGACATCTACATTTTCTGTCAAACTTTTCCATTCTTCCAGAATGGTTTCTTTGTAGCAGTCCCATCACTCCACTTTCTTGAAGACCACTGCAACCCAACGTGGTTACATCAGTGCGTCTCAGACAAGTGTGCACTTTCATTCCCACTTGTGCACGTGCTTTCCTTTCTACAGACAGCATCGCACAAACTATGGTCAACAATGCAGTGCAAGTAGCAAAAGCAGCTACATTTTTCAGATACCAAGCAAAACCACAGTATACATTTCCTGAAAACCTGGTGTGTTGTAACAAGTGATTCTGTCCCTACCCACAGGTCTCTTTCTCCTGGGCAAACAGCCACTGATTCCCTGCAAAACAATGGCCAGGTGTATGCATGGGCTGAACGGAGTGCTGTACTCAGCTGTCTTCTACCATGGACAGTACCCTTTAAACAAAGGGACTACAGACAGACCTCAGCTTTTCAAGCCCAGGGTGGTGAAGCTTCCTAAATTAATCCACCCTCCACTGCAAGAGTATATTACAGAGAGGAAGCCAACCCTTAAGGCTACTTTCTCCAGAAAAACTAACTTCAGTTACTGCCTTGACTGGACTTCTACATCAACCTGAACTGGAGCACCAATTCAGCCAGCACGAATTATGATTAGCTCCTAAGATCTACTCCCTTTTTCAGGGCTTAAAGGAGAGGAGAGAGAGAGAAAAGTAGAGGCATGAATTGGAGGACTCACCCATAAACAAGTCAAGTTGGGAGTGAATGCTCCCCAGGGTAAAATGGCAGGTTTCAAGAAATCCCAAAAACCTTTCACTCTCACACCTTGGCATTCCACACACCTCAAAACATCCAGGGCTGTGTCAATTTGGCAAAAGTTTGTACCAACAAAAGGGACAAAGACAGAAGGCGCACATACAGTGGGCAATTACTCATACAATAGGGAGAATTGAGTTAGCTTTAATTCTCACCATGACAATAGAAATCCTAATTATTTATTTCTAGACAGTCAAATTTAGCCTATGCTTGATCTGCTCAGGTTCACTCTTCAAAACAAATTAGATAGGCAAATTTAAGATGATTTTATTTATTTATCCCCACCTTTATTATTTTTATAAATAACTCAAGGCAGGGAACATACCTAGTACTCCCTCCTCCTCCTCCTATTTTCCTCACAACAACAACCCTGTGAGGTGAGTTGGGCTGAGAGGGAGGGACTGGCCCAAGGTCATCCAGCAGGCTTTCATGCCTCAGGCGGGACTAGAACTCACAGCCTCCTGGTTTCTTCACCACTAGATTGCATGTATAAATGATTTTATCTTACTGCATTTTATTTAGCTCAAGTCAAGAAAGCCATCCTTCCAACAGGGCACCAAAAAGCAAGCTGGAGTATTTCTAACCCGAAAAAGCAACTATGAAATACAACGTTCAACCCACTTCATAATTACCTCTTAAGACGCTGCTCCAGATCCCAAAACATTTTCATGATTGTTATTCTGCAAAGAACTTGTTTCCAGAGACCTACTGGTCATATTTTAGTGCCATGCCTATCATAATACTGTTAGACAGCGTGAAGATTAGCAGTGATACTACAAGTTTGCCTTTCCCAAGTAAGGCAGCAGTTTCAGGGATCTTAAATGGAGGAAAAGATCAGGCAATATAACAGGGGCTGGTTATGCTCAGCAGAAAAAACAAGCGGTGCCGGTGACGTCAGACGGGTTGAGATCACATGCTGCTCTGTTATGTAAAGCACTAAAAGAGATTACAATCTTCCCGACCAGGATTTCTGAGTATCTTTTTGAATTACTCATTTGTTTCTCAAAGCCTAACGAGTGAGTCAGTCTCTGCTTTCCTCAGCTCAAAACAGCCTCCCCTAAACCTCAGCCAGGTTAGGGTTTAGGGGCAAATTGTAATCCAACCTGTACAAAACTACCAGATTTGAAGAAGGTGGCTGCTAATTGTTTTTGCTTGCTTTATTTCAAAGAAGGTTTTCAGTGGACTGATGTCTCTGTAGCACACTGGATGTTGAGGCAGTTTTTCTCCTTTTATCTCACAGCAATCCAGATGTTCATCAATTTGGCAGTCAGAGGGGAAAAATTACAGTAAAGGCGAATTCTCCCTCAAGTTGAATTTGATTCCCAGATGACTACCCAGACACATCCATGTTTTTTTTGGCAGCAAGAGGTACGTGGGTTTTCCACTGCCTCCTTCCCAAATGTATTTTCAACTGCCCAGGATAAGTGTAGAATCCTCCAGGTGCAAGAACAGAAAAGGGGGAAATGCTCATTTCTGCATTACTAAACTGGAGAAATCCATGTGGTTTTGCTGTAGACATTTGAGAAGCTAAAAGATTAATTTCTAACCTGAATTTTATGTCAACTTTTTTAAATGACAGGATTAGCTAGAAGCCCACTGAAGAGCCTGTACAAGTCTCCTTTAGCAAATGTTACTAGAAGAAAAAAAGAAGAAAAAAAAAAGGGGGGGGGATTTTAGGGAATTGCCTATAAGAGTTCCAGCCTCCAGGAATGCATCTGAAGATGGTTTTCTGTACGAGATCAGACTACACATCATCTTAAATCTCATTCAATGGCTTTGCTTGGAAAATGGGGTAGAGAGTTAAGCAGCTTAAAAATTAATTAAAAGGTTATACCCATTTCCTCATGTGCTGGAAACACAGCACCAGCTCAATTAACAAATGACAGAAGAACTTCTACCTTTTATGGTATTTTGAGGTTTTCAACTAGCTAACAGTCATCCATGGAATACAACAGAATGACCCCATGGAGAATTATCTTCATGGAATACAACAGAATTACAGTTGTAACACTGAAGAAAACCATCTTCAGATGTATTCCTGGAGGCTGGAACTCTTTTATAGACAATTCCCTAAATTTCCCTTTTTATTTTTATTTCTAGTAACATTCCCTAAAGGAGACCTGTAAGAGATCAGACCAGAAATATTGCAAGCAGCAGCTGATGATGCAAATGCAAATAGAGGAAACTCACAAAACAATGCCGGTGCATCACATGTTTGGAATTACTAAACATTGCTGTGGGAAAGGGAAGCTCCAAGGCAGTTGTTTTCATCACCAAGCACGTTACCATCGAAACTCATGCTGAACAGCTGTCTTCAGCAACTCAGCATGAATTCAAATATTCATCTTTATCTCAAATTCCTTAGGTCCTATCTGCTCGTTACTAGCTACCAAGAGTCCTGTAGGAGGATGAGCCATAAATAAATTAAATAGCCTGATCAATCACTATGCTACTGCCCTTTGAATATGGAATGAATGCGGAAGGCTACCACTTCATGTTTGAAGTTAAC
This sequence comes from Candoia aspera, assembly GCF_035149785.1. Classification (NCBI taxonomy): domain Eukaryota; kingdom Metazoa; phylum Chordata; class Lepidosauria; order Squamata; family Candoiidae; genus Candoia; species Candoia aspera. The sequence goes on from NC_086157.1 coordinate 10,650,582, forward strand.
GGGGCTTTTAAACAGAAGCAAATGGTTAGGTTGCAACATACCTAACAGAAGACTTGTCCTTTGAACACTTTTGGGACCTCCTGGATACAGAGAAAGCTCTTTCTGATAGTGCTGGGTTGGATTCAGTCATTTGTCAAGCTTAGAAGAGATTTACTGTCAACTGTTCTGAGTATATACTATCCATCTATTTCACAGCATTAGTCCAACATGTCTTATTCAATTTATAAGATGCTCAAGAGATGCCTGAAGGACACATCAAGCCTACATACTTCCCACCCCCTCAAGGTAAAAGGTGAAGGTTCCTTTAAAGAGGCTTGGCTTCTGTGGACACATCCATGAAGTTTTCTTAGGAACAACATGCATGACTTTCTCCTGGGAAGATTATTTGACTTCCAAATCTAGTCTACAGCCTTAGAAGGTCTCCCATCCAAGCACAAAGTGGGCCCAACCCTCCTCAAGCTTCAGCACAAGATCATTTTAATGCTGCCAAGACTTTGGTACGGCTCCTGTCCTGGTTCCCTTACTTCTCTTGACATATCTCTTAATGGTTCTTCTCCTTGACAGAATCAAAAACTGCCCTTTACTGCTTGTAGGAGTGGAGTGCAAAAGCTCCCACCTGTAGCTCCTGAACTGAAGCCTGCTCTGCTCCACCTCTGCTCTTTGGATGTCTTTGGATTAACCCTAATTAAACTGAGGACAGCAGCAGCTGCAGGACCTCACTGCTTTCAACAGAAGCAGCACTGGGTTGAAAACTTTGGGGTATGCATGCCAATGTTGTGGCCCATGTAGAAAAGGTGTGGAACTCACATGCTGCTGTTTTCATCAGTCTGACCAACCTCCTGAGGATAATGCTCCTCCAACATTGTCCTCTCAGACATCTCAAATACCTTTTGAGAATCAGGTGTCTCCACCGGGGTGACCAATCTATCTTTTTGTAGACCCATATGATCTAGGCTTTCTCCTTTACTTACTTCATTTCCCATGCACTAAATTGCAGCTTGCTTTTCTGTGCAAATACCAAAGATTCTTGCAGCATCTTAAAGCCATCTATTAATTACCACACAAGCTCTTATGGTCCACTCATTATTACTATGGAGATACACCGATGGAAAGCATCTGTTAGAGACAGTAGTCCTCAAAGAGCAAAATATGAATTTATTCATTCATTCATTCTGGATGCCGCCCAATTCCAACCGACCCTGGGCAGCTCACAATAAATAACATAAAAAGAGCAGAATTAAAAAAACAACCAAGACAAGTACAAAAATAGCTACAAATTATGGGAACACCCATAATTTTGGTTTTCCGAGCCAAAGCAGGAGACGGCTACAGCTATTAAAAAATTTAAGCAGCATCAGACCTGGGTTCTGCTTGGAATGGAGACCACACAGGAATTCCCTGGCTACAGGCTAAACCAGGAAGTCCAAAATATTCCCAGAAGAAAGGAAGACCAAACTGTTGCCAAATGGCTGCCAAGAACCTTTACTTATGTATTAATCAAATCTGTAAGGCCGCCCATCTATGACAAGAACATGCAAAAAAGGTCACGCTAATGACCTTTTTAATTGCAAAACACAGAAACTGGGGCTATAAAATAAAGCTTTGGGACATGCTATTTGACATACTTTATTCTTACAAGTAATGCCCATTCTGTTGGGGAACATTGCCATGGAAAGAAAAGAACCGTTATTGTCTGTGGGAGAGTGGGTTTCAGTGGCCAAAGGGGCTGGCTTTTTAATAAAATGCACTTGGAATGCAGCCAGTCATCCTGACGTTCAAATTATGAACAGGTTGAGGTAAAGCTACTCATGCGAAGGACTAACCAGCAATTTGTGGCATTGTCTGAAGCAAACTGCAGGTTTAGATTTGCAGGAATGGGGCTGTGTTGCTCTGCACTCAGCCCTGTCTCTCCATTTTCTCTGCTTTCACTATCACTTGAAGCCAAAACTAGGTGTAATTCCACACATACCCACTGAGTAAAGATACACTGCGAGGAAGGGGAATTTACTGCAACAAGTGTGTGCCGATAAGGAGAACTGAATCTTGTTTTATCTTCCTGTGTTCTCCTTGGGCCACACCCATTTTTCCCAGACAAGCTCAGATACTGGAATGAAGCGGGGGGGGGGTGTTTTTTAAGCAACACGGCACGATAAGAGGGCAACAACACCATTTCCCTCAAACATCCTGCCCCCTTTTGCTGCCCGAATAAGACCTGCTTTTGAGGAAAAAAGAAACAACCAACCACTCCTTAACCAAGATACAATATTCTATAGGCCCTTAAGATGGAGATTTGCCATTTCAGCAATTAAGAGGAAAGGGCAATTAAGCCTGCCAATTGCAATGCCTATAAACTTAGTACGGAACTAAGTTCACCACATCTGGGCAGTGAAAAGCTAAGCAGGCCAGAGTCTTCAGCATCACCTGATGGAGCAAAGTATTCCTGTGGGAAGACCTGCCAATGTTTGTACCAAGACACTATATGTAATGGCATGTGGGAATGATCTTGGGAGACAGGAGGAAGAGCCGCAGATTAGGCTACAGTCAAAAAAGGGGCGGCTGAGCCCGCAGAAGCAATGGGGTCATGGCAAACGTCTCAGAAGGGACCCTCCCTAGTTTCTTGGGCTGTAGAGGTGAGGGGGGAGAGCGGTACTTTCAGACTTGCAAGATTCTGTTAATGTAGCCTTTCAAGAAATATAGAGCTGGTACTCCTGGGTGTGCTTCTTGCCTGGATTACCTCACAAGGCTGACACTGAGAGAGATGAAAGTGGAGGGAAGTAGGGAGGTTGGGGGAGGGTCAAAAAAGTCAAGATGGTGGACGCAAGCCTGGAAGCCAAGCTCCATCTCTTTTTTACACGTGTGCAGTGCAATGCACATTAAAAAGAGGGGGAGGGTTCAATTCCATCGTGAATGTTTTGACGGTGGAGCCCCTGAAGGGAAGAGTCAACACTTGGAGGCATAGCCCACTGTTACCTCAGTTCTGCTCAGTGTATTTATTCACTGCTACCAGCCTGTTGTAGAATGTATTTTAAGGTTCTAACACCAGGACCTGGCTAATCTGGTAAACAATCCTAAACAGAAATCTCTCTTCCAAAGTGGGAACCGTCATCTGAAACTAGAAAAGGAGAAGCTGTTAGTGGTGCCGGTTTATGAAAGCGAAACAGATTCACGTGAATGCATTCCCACCACAAGCAGCTCACAAATTATAATACATCAGGAAAGGGGAAGAAATTGTAGTAATTGTTCCCATTCACCGTGTTAGCTTCATGAAAAACATGCGAGGTGTGGCCAAATAAAATCTCATCATACAAATGCTTAAGCACAGGAGTCATTTAGCACTTGCTGCAGAGTTCTTAAAATGTGCCCAAGTCACTCTACAGTTTAAATAAGAATATTAAATTTCTAAAATGCACATGGGTGTTTTGGATTTTAAAACCAGCCAGAAAGGCAGCCACATCAGGCGTTTTTTTTAAGAAGGTGGAAAGTCACCTCTCAGGTACGGTTTAACTGGTTGTCTTGCACATTGCAGAGGGCTGGACTAGATGATCCTTGTGGACTCTTCCAACTAGTGTTTCAAAACCTCAGCAACTTTCAGATGCGTGGAGTTCAACTCCCAGAATTCCCCAGCCACCATGGCTGGCTGTGGAATTCTGGGAGTTGAAGTGCACACATCTGAAAGTTGCTGAGGTTGAGAAACACTGCTTCCAACTCTTTAATTCTGTAATTAAGGAGCTATATATACTGAAAGCTTTTTGTTTTCAATTTTTATGCATCATAATGTTCCATCACTGCACCAAAGTGTGTGTGTGTAAATAAAACTAAAAGAGCCAGAACTGACAGATGTCAATAATAAACTGGCAGTAATAACTACTACATGCTGTAATACTGGGAGGGTAGTGTCAGTTTTCTTGGAAAGCCAGGATTATAGTCCAGTATTTCCAAAGGGAGCCAAGATAGGGAAGGGGAATCTATACCGCCACAAAAGAAAAGGAAAAAACTGAACTAAAGTATCACTATTAAAATATCACTATTAAAATGCTCAAGATATGCAGACCAAGATGAAGAAAAAATGGAACATGTTTGTGGAATGGTGCAGAAGAAAACCACAGTACAGCGCGTTCAAATCAAATTAGTATGCATGTGAACGCTGTACCATAATTTCTTTGAACAAGAGAACCAAATTCACATAATTTTCAAAAAGAAAAAAAGGTTTCAAATATTTGGTTATTACTGTTATGAAGAGGCAAGAGGAGGAATTAATAAGATGAGCTACACTTATTGGAGTACATATATTATAGAATGTAATTTAAAAAAAAAGTATTGTTCTGGTTCAAATGGCAAAACATTTTGAATCTAGGGAATTATAGCACCAGGATTGAAATGTGCATTCTGCATGCAGTCCATGCATATTTACAGGTAGTCCTCACTAAACAACCATTCATTTAGTGGCAGTTCAGATGGTGCTGAAAAAAAAAAAAAAGACTTACAACTGCTTCTCGCACTTATGACCATCGCAGCATCCCTGCAGTCCCGTGATCATGATTTGGGCGCTTGGCAACCGGTTTGCATTTATGACCATTGCAGAGTCCCGTGGCCACATGAGCGCCATTTTTGACCTTCCCGGCTGGCTTCTAGCAAGCAAAATCAATGGGGAACCACATGATTCGCTTAACAACCATGTGGTCCGCTTAATGCCATAGTGATTTGCTTAACAACTGTCACAAAAAGGCTGTAAAATGGGTCAGTTTCACTTAATGACCACTTTGCTTAGCAACCAAAATTCCAGCTTCAATTGTGGTCATTAAGTGAGGACTACCTGTATACCTAAGTGTAAACACTGAAATGCAAATAAGCACAAGTAAAACCTGTGACTCTTAAAATGTGTTTTCTGTTTCTGGTGCTGGTCACTTCGTAAATGTTAGTTTCAAAAAACTATTTATGTCGATTTCTAGAATGAACAACCAATACCCCCCCACAAAAAAAACCACATTTGGATTCTTTAGATCCTGTAAAATATCCCAGAACAAAAGATGGAAATACTAGATCCATGTAACCGCTGCAAACTATTATATGGCTATGCTGCCTCCAAGTGGGAAAAATAAAGCTAACTACGCCTCTGACATTTCTCCCTGTACACAGAAACGTTAAGACCACAATTTACCACCTGTTTGACAGTATTGAGTTGATTCCTAATAGGTTAATATAGTATTTGCTATAAGTAGGGTTTTTTTTCCCTAGCTAATATATTTCAGAGTTTGCTAATGGAAGAAAAACTAGTAGAGAAATCTTTTATTATTATTTCAGAATGCAGTTTCGAATCTCAAATGTTTTTAGTGTATATAGAGAAACATAAAGTGAAATATTACAGCAATATACAAAAACCCTCATTCAATAAGTTAAAATTCCAGGAATGTTTTAAAGACCAAAACATTTCACCAGGTTCTTCCATACATACATATATGCATACCTATACACAAATTTCCTTTTCTGGATTATTGCCCCCACAAATATACCAGAAAAACTGAAAACTGCAGAAGATTCTTCCAATTCCCAGATTTCTCTTGCAAACTAGCTAAGTATATTGCAGGCTATGATTTTTGCAGGCACTGAAGGAGCCAAGAATGTAGCTGTTTTTAAAAAGTTGTGCCCTTAAAAACAAGCAAGCTTTAAATTGTCCTCTAGGTGGCACTACTTGATCAATTTATCTAATATAGGAAGCTCTGGTGTGGGCTGGTCCATGAAGTCACGAAGAGTCGGAAGCGACTAAACGAATAAACAAAAAGATAGATGTATATAGGACAGAAAAATGGATTGGACAGCATCATCTTCAGTCTTTATTATTTCTTCGATAAAGGAACAGAATTTATTGTTTCTTTAAAGGAGGTTTTGGCCTTTCATGAAATAAATTCATTAAAGCTAATGACAGATAGATCAGACACATTGCTTTTCTCTAGGCTCACACTGAACTCCTTAAGAACAACAGACTGCTTTAATAAACACCAGAGAATGGTTGGAATAGTTTTCCAAATTACTTTCAAAGCATGCACAGCCCTACTATTTAACCTCTTCTCCCAACAGATTGTCCTTTCTGCTTTTTATTTCTATGAAACATACCAATTGGAAGGGAGATAACATCCCTCCAATTCATCCCCTATTTAAGACTTGCTTTTCTTAGTGACAACGGAGCCATAGAATCAAATATGACATAAATATAACGATCATGAACCTTTCCCAAACTCTCCATGACTTGAGCTACAACAGAATTCAAAGGATTCCACACTACAATCTCAAGAAACTGGGAAAGTATTTGGAAATATTAAAGACAATAAAGACAATAAATTTCTAGGATTTGGGTTGGGAGCAAGCGACATATGGCTTTCCAAATGTCATTGGACAAAAAAAAAATCACATGATCCTTCCTTGTTGACCATGCTGAACATGGTTAGTGAGAAAGGAATCCACAATATTTGGAGACCAACACTGTCTATTCCTGAGCATATGAAAAATAAACTTATTTAAATTGGATAGATTCAAAAGGGAATTGTGTTCAGAGAGACCAGGCCTAATAGTCTTGAAGACTCAATGTTATGTCCATGTTGGGAACAGCATGGTGGGAATACCAGTGAGAACCCCAGAAGCATCTGGTTGGCCACTGTAAGAAAGAAAATACTGGATTAAAATGGCCCATAGTGTGATACAGGAAGGCTGTTTATGTTCTTAGAAATATTAAAAGAATATTTTAGCAGGGTTAGGGTTAACACAGATTGAGTGTTAAACTGGTATGATACTGGCAAACATCTTGAACTAAAGTACACCCATCTGGGAATCTTTGGGAATTACTATTTTTAACAAATACATGTCCTTTTGTGACAACATTAAAGATGCAGAGACTGATTCTCAATGAAACGCTATGGCAACACTTATTAAACAGAATTATAAGAGACTGATTTGTTTAAGAATTATAAGGGACTGATTAAGTATCAAAATGAGTGAAGAAAAGATCCTCCTTCCTTAATCTCGGCACTGAAGGAAATGACCTGTTCTTTTTGTAAATGTCTCACTTGGATTCCATTCTCTTGCTTCAGCTTAATTATTAGGTACCATTTCTAACTGCTGCTAAGACTAGCTGTCCAGGTTTTTTGTCTCTAAATACTGCTAAAGCTAGTTTTATAATTTGGTATGAACTTACAAGACCCTCACAAGTACACAATTTGGGGTAAGCTATATACCTTCTACAGATCTCTTCAGCAGCTGCAATCAATGGCTAAGCCAAATTCTGTGGCTATTCACTAGACGTGAACCACCTAGAGGGCTTCATCAGTTGGGGCATTGAAACCCTCTTAGTTTGATTTTCATTTGTTTGTTTTAATATAGTTCAACTTGTATTGTTTTATATGCTTTATTGCTTTTAAAAGTGTATGCAACACATTACAGTCTTAGACACCATCTGGACATCCTTGTCACGTGGTAGAAACTCTGCTGTCACATCAACAAGGACACTGTGGTGTCCAAGGAGAAAGGGCTGATTAAATGTGGACTAGAAGGCATATCAATTAAGTCAATGCGCATTTGGCTCATCAACAATTCCTTCTAAAACTGGAGTGAGAGACCAAGAGGGCACCACAAGGTTCAGTCCTGGACCATCTAACTCATCAGTATTTGTATTAATGACTTCAGTGAAATAATGGAGAAAACATCTATCATATTTGCCTATGACACAAACTTGGGTGCGAAAGTTAATTTTCGAAGACAGAAATAAAGTTCCAAACCATCTTAGAGAAACTGGTGAAGATAACAGAATGGATTCTGACAGAAAATAATGTGAAATTATTAAACGAATGAACAAAACAGAATGGATTCTGACAGAGAAGAAAGAGAAATTCTTAAACGAGAAAAGAAACATGGAATATCCAAGCTACCTCACTCAGTATTTGTAAATCTGAACTTGTATTGGTTCTGGCTACCACATTTCAAAACAAACTAGAATAAGTTCAAACAAAATAGGAAAGGGTTAGAAAAGAACAACAAGGATGATTTGGAGACTAGAATCCCAGGCCGGTGAAGAGAGATGGAAGGAAATGGGTATGTTTTGCCTTGAGAAGATAAATGGGGAGTATGACAGCATTCATCAAATACCTGAAAGGATGCCAGGTAAAAGAACAGCAATGCTTATTCACTATCGTTCCATCCAAACTTCTTAAGTTAGAAGAAGGCAGATTTTGGTTCAGCGTTAGAATACAAAATTCCATTTGTAAGACAAGTTCAGTATAGTAGTTAATTACTGAGATGTTCTAGGCTCTTTTTATATAGATATAGCCGTCTATCAGGGATGCTTTAATAAGCATTTTTAAATTAAGCAATTAAGCAAACTTAATTTAAATTAAGCAAACTTAATTTAAATTAAGTGATTTGGACCTTGGTGGCCTAAACGTCCCCTTCCAACTCTAGATTCTATGGTTTTAGGAAGCAAATGTGAATACAGCAGCAAACTTGAGGACAACTTTCATTGGACAACAGAAACCTATCTCATTTTACAACCTCCTGGCAGACCATCAAAAGCATTTTGCAGTTATTTGAGGTCTAATTAATATTAGCTGAATCCCTCTTTCCCACGGAATCCTCTCCCTCGCTGTGGCATCACAGATGTCTCTGAATCATACATTGCGTTAATTAACCTTATTTTTCTCTCCACTGCTCTCAAACTCCATCTTTCAATACCTTCTTTTCTTCCACAACTTGCTCAGTTTACATCAAGTTGTTGGGCCCTCAAAATTAGTGGCCCAGAAAAGTCTATTTGGGTCAACCAAAGCCTTTCCCATTGGCCTTGCCTCTGCTTTTTTCCTTGAAAATATTTCAGAGTAAAAACTTAAATGTCCTTGTTCACCATATTCTTCTGTATTATGTTCAAAGTGTTCAGGATATCGACAAGAAAAAAACATCCCTATTAAGATTTTTTTCAAGTTCACATCAAATAAGCCAGGAAAAAAAAGTTAAGCATCTGAGGCATGTATTTCTTTTGCTTTTTTTTAAAACACACACACGCACAGTCAGTATTTCTACAATGTAGGTCTTCTGATAGGCTTGCTAGCTTTGTGTCTAAGAACACAAGTTTCCACTGCAGAGATTAAAGACTTTGTTCCTTCCAGAATGACTTCAGTTATTACACAGACAGAGGACAAATAGATAAAACTCTGTTTATCTGGACACCAGTTTTTCAAGTCCAGATGCAAGACCTGAAGAATGGATGCCTCTATCTTCCCTACAGTGCAGACAGAAGTACACATCCATCTCACTCATTCATGATGGGGGGAGATAAAAAGTGTCTAAAGAAAGACCTACTCTATCACAAGTAGCAGACTTACAAACTCCGCAGGTGAAAGCACCTAGCCAATCTTGGCTGATTTTGAAAGCTAAGCAGTTGGCCTCAGTTAATACTTGGATGGGGGACCACCTAGGAATTCCAGGGCTGTTGGTTAGACTGGGAAAAGTCTAAAAACATCTGAAAAAAAAGAGTGACAAACCATCTCTGCAGCCAAGAAAATGGCATGGATGTTAAGCTGAGCTTAATGGGGTTGGTCTTTACATTTTTAGCAAGCGTACAGAAAAAAACATAGAGCAGATTAATAGTCTTCCCTAATACAACCCATTTTGAAACGAGGCATTATAGTGGGTATAGTTTGTATAATAAATGTAATTTATTTTTAGCCTTTAAAAAAAATCTACAGCTCACTTTCGACAGAAATCAGGGTTTTAACCAAGTAATTTTACCCATGGTGTTTGTCGTAGTGAAAGGCACTGGACTAGGTGTACACCCATTAACAAAGTACTTATACCACAAAAATAGAGGAAGAGACTGTTCATAGCATTAGGAGACTGTAGGGAACCACATATTTAAGAAAGAAAAAGATCATAGTTATACAAATAGTTCACAAAATATAGCCAACATGAAAGAAACAAGCTTTCACCAAAGAAGTTGTAAAAATGAAGATTGTACAGACCTGTACAGATACAGCAAGTAGGACAGAAACAAAATGTGTTTAATATTAAATGCAATATTAGACAGTATTAAACCTTTATATATTAGTATTTCTGCCATTTTTACTGTATCTATATAGCTCTCTACAACCGATACTTCTTTAGATTCTGATTTTAATGTGGCAGCTCAGCTGAACTGTCATTTACAAAACTGCACATACTATACTGATGAAATTGTTTTAAAATATCAGGCACCCGTTCCTTGAAGTCCATTAAACTTGTTTTTCAAGTGATGGACACTGTATTTTATGTGCATCTAATTGTTACAACTTACCCCTAGCTTTCTGATTCTGGCTCTAACTTTGGCAAAGACCTAAATTATTTCTGCTCTGGAGAGAAAGAAAACAAGTATTTTGTTGTGTTTTTAAGATAAAAAGAAATATCTATATTTTAGTAACACTCAACTGCAGTCTCAACTCTTTCTGAAAGAGTTCCTCTGCCCCCTCCCCATGATATTGGAGAGTCCTTTTATCCTTGTCTAATCTGAATTCCCTTCCTCTCACTTGTCAGATGGCACTGAAACTTGCCTATGTGAGCCAAGAGCATCATCAATATAAAAATGGTGAACTAAGCAAATTTGTGCTCCATCTGCAGAGATGCAACAAACATCTACTAGGTCAACCATTAATGAGGCTATATTTGGGTTACTCTCTGCCAAGATGGAAGGAGGGGTGGGAGGCTTCATATATCCACCAAAGGAGAAATCATCTACTATAAGCATAATAGTGCCTACAATTTAAAGGACTATTTTTTAAAGCTGTGTTGATTCCTGGCAGGTATTTTGAGGCAGAGGTCAACAAAATATGGGTAGTTTCTCCTAAAGAGAAGAAACCAAAGTTGAAAAACTGAATAATCAGTAGCAGAGACATCCGAAGGCTCAATGGAATATTTTTTGACATTTTGCTGATAGAATAGTTGTAAAATATTTCAAAACTTGCTTCCAGAGCGTAGAATAATGAGAAAAATGGTGGCCCTGTGTTTACACAACATGCTTAACCCAGCCAGCCACTACTTCAATCAAATCTCCTTACTGGTGGCTCTGACAATGCACGATCACACTGAGTTGAAAATCGCCATCCGGGGAAGGCAAAGACACTGCCTAGTTTTTCCAGGAACTGGAATGAGCTTTCACACCCAGAAAGTACTAGCAAAAGCTTCAGGAAATCACTAGCCAAGGAGGAAACCAGTAGGCACAATTTGGCTACTGGAGTCAACCAAATTTGAGAGATGACCTCTGTGCTACTTGAATTCAACACAATGAGTTCTGTAGCGGGGAATGTCTGCTTTTTCAGATGTTCTTCCCCTTCAGTTTTCTTCTTTGGACGACTACCAAGGCAAATAAAGAATTAGCTGCATTCCCAAGACATAACTGATTGAGTAGTATAACCTTATGCAAGACTGTGATTATTACTGGGCTAAATTTGCTAATTTCTCCACAGTAATCACCCTGCCTGCTGATCCAGTTAAGCATTTCATGGGGAAAGGACCATTAAGAACAGAGCCAATAAGAACAGAATCCTCAATCTCCTTTAGAAAGACAGGGCTTCACCATAAAAATCCTCCAAAGCCTAATGATTCAATGGGAAGGTTTTTCCCAATCACAGTTCCAAAGTGCCCAATCATCGGTCATTCTGAGAACAATAGAGTTGAAATCCACACATACAGAAGGTGCCCAGATTCGGGAAACTACTTGTCCTAACAACCAGGAAACACACTGAGACAATGAACTGGTCTCTAATATTTATTGCTAGTACTTAACAGGAATCCTAACAAACTGAAGAAGCGTGGGAAAAACCCAGACATATAACCCCCAAGGGTTAAGGCGGTCCCGATCTGTGTCTCTTTGAATGGCTGAACAATTCCTCAGTGCTACGCATGCGCTTGACAGTCTGGATGGGAGCCCCCTGCTCGCCATCCTTACTCATGACACTACTGCTGTATTTGTGGGACAGTTCTCACATCTCTCCATATGCTCTGGTCAAGGCGAGCCATGTGTTTTATTTATCTAATATTATGGGAATCAATGGCTTGCAACTGTTTCCTGGAAAGTGATCAAAATGAAAAGTCCACTACAGGTAGTCCTCACTTAACAACCATTTGTTTAGTGACAGTTTGGACTTACAACAGTGCTGGAAAAAACAACCAGTCCTCACACTTATGACCACTGCAACATCCCCATGGTCACATGATCATGATTTGGACACTTGGCAACTGGTTTGCATTTATGACCGTCACAGCATCCCATGGTCATGTGATCGCCATTTTCTACCTTCCTGGCCAGCTTCTAGCAAGCAAAATCAACAGGGAACTGCATGATTCATTTAACAACCACATGGTTTACTTAACACCCAGTGATTTGCTTAATGACCATTGTAAAAAGGTCATAAAATCAGGTCAGATTCACTCAATGACTGCTTCACTTAGCAACTGAAACTCCAGGCCCAATTGTGGTCGTTAAGTGAGGACAACCTGTATGCATTTACCAGATCTGCCATGATATATCTGAGGTTTTCAATGAAACATCAATCATTGGGTGAAATGTGGAACTCAAGACAATACAAGCCCACTCGTCCACCCGTTTAGGCAGTCTACCTCTAAAGTACATGAAGTTATAGTGCATGGAGTTAACCCATTTTCTCTTGAAAACTGACAACATTCAACTGTGTTTTAAAAAACTAAACTGAACTTAAACATAAAAACTAAAGAAAGGTGAAAGATTTATATGATTGGAAGAGAAATAGTGGGCCATGTGTTGCTGCATTGCCTTTTTTACAGAAACCTACGAGATATGTGTATTTCCCCATTTATAATACAATACTTGGGCAGGCTGGAGGCTGATTACTTTAGTCTCTTGCTAGCTGATGAGAGGCAGGGACTTCAGACAAAGTTGCCTGGTTCTGTGTCAGAGCTATGATTAAACATATACTACTTCTCCAAGTGAGGTGATGCTGAACCTTAATTAGGCTTCCATAACTCAATACATTTGCAACAGAAGAGAATATATGTCACTCAGGGTTGAACTGTGGAGTCCTTGGCGCTCTCTGAGCTTGGTCGCTCCAAGGAACATCCAAACTCAGAGAGCACCAAGGACTCCTCAATATATTTTCTCTTCCTTTTTTCTTTCTTTCCTTACCCCCATTCTTTTTTTCTCTTTTCCTTGTAAATATACACATACCATTCTACGTTTTATTTTGCTATCTCTTCATTATAGTTGGTTGGACCATAATTATCTTATTCGGAACAAACCCTAGCAGGGCTTCAGCAAGTATTAGACTTAAATATAAGTTAGCACAGATTTAGATTCTTTAGTATTTTCTAGTAATTCTAGTATTCTTTATGTCCTTTTATAGTTATCTATCCTAGTTGTTTACAGCATTCAGATTATTCATTGTAAAATTAACTGTAACTCTACAGGATTCCCCCACATTTTAATTCTGGTACTCTGTAATTTTACATTAATAATTTTCTCTTTACCTTATTTTATTCTATCAATATGATTTTTAAATCTCTATTTTAGAGTAATTGTTGTGTTATTAGTTCTATGCTGGTCTATGACCAAAACAAAATTGATTAATTGAAAAACTAAAGAAATGCAACTCTGATAATAGTTACGTACAACGGTTACACCATTCCGCTAATCAGCAAGAAGGTTGTAAGGCCATAGCCAGGATGATGTATTTTGCTCTCTGCAAATTCCAGAATTTCTCCCTGTTTTTGTTTTCTGAATTCTAAGGACTTCTGGATTATTTTATCATTACTCCACCTTTTTTCATAAAAGGCACTGATTCTGCATGTCAGAAGGTTCTCTCCATATCTTGACTTGGTTTTTGTCTCTTTCCTGCTTTGTACTCCTTGTGTTAGTACTTAGTGTAACGGGCCTGTCTGACTCATTCTTTGTAATGTCTTACTCACTGGCAACATAAACAGAATTACTACAGAGGCCTAATTACTACAGAGGCCTAAACTTTTAAAGCATGTACAAAATGAAGAGGTAAAGCTCCTTTAGAATCAAGCTTGAGTGTCCATGGATTTGCTTGGTACATCAGACACACACGGCACCATGGCTAAAGTATAGAGCAGCACAAACGACAATCTGCAAAATAAACCCAATTCAGACTGAGACTGAAGAAGAACTGGGAGTTCAACCCTGTGCTCTGCATTTTGGTCCTGATTTCAACTACAAATTTGCACTGGAAAGAACTTCTACTGAAATAAATGAAAACTTTCCTCCAGAAGAACAGGCCAGCTCCAGAGTAGGAAAGTACATGTGCTTTGAAAGCTTGTGAATAAATTCACATTCTATTTGGCATCAAATTGGAGACATTCTGTCAAAACTAAAGCTATTCTTAAACTAATTAAAATATTTCTTTTGGGGCTTTTGATGATGGATGAAGCAAAAAAGACAACGTCAATTCTATTATGTATTTCTGAATTAAGGAAGAACAGAAATACACAGAGATCCTGGTTTAGGCAAATCTCTGATATTTTCTTATGGAATGAAATAGTATTATGGTTATTTCAAATGTCTCTATTAGGTGTGTGTGTGAGCGCACGCATACACGCATGCACGCACACAGGGATGCACAGTTTCTGTACAACTTTAGTTCCCTAGACTAATTTTCCAATATAGTTAAAGTTGTGTATCTAATATATTGTTAGCAAATGTAGCCAAGTTAACATTGTCAATTTTTATGAAACTGGAATAGAGTATAAAAATGTAACAGTAAGTCTAAGGCATGACAAATTATGGATGCTAGATTATGCATTCTCTTTGAATATCTGGGTATCCTTTAAAAAATTGGTATGAACTACCACCAAGCAGACGGTTTACTGAAATTGGAAGTATGTAACATTGTCCTATCAAATATATCTTCTCATAAGGCAAGGTGTTCAATGGATTCTTTTGGATGAAAACTGGATCATTTAGACCTATTTGCAGCTCAATGTGTCAGTAAAGAAACAGCCACAATGTCCTATGCCAGAAAGGGAGGAGTAAAAAATGACCTGGCTGGACCTCTGAGAAGATTTTGATACAACTGACCATCCAGAAATGTTATCTGTGCTGGGGACGCTTCATTTCACTGGCTTCAATCCTTAGACAGCTCATTGCAGAGAGAAATTGGAAAGGATCTGAAGAACCACATACCAAAGCTTGCATCACTGATAAATTTTGCCATTCAGCTTCTTCTGTCCATCAGCTTCTGCTCTCCACCATGGATAAACTAGCCATTCAGTTTCAGCTTTAGAAGGTCCTCTCTTTCACTGTTCAGCAGTTTGCAAAACAATGACCTTCATCCATTAAACATTCCTATTTTTAAATACCTTTAACCCAAACGTTTCGGGTTAACCCAGATAACAAATTCACCACTTCCTAAATGATATCCTTTCAAGTACTCTCAATGCCTGCATCACCTCTTCTCTAAACTAAAATATTCAGCTCTTTCACCTTCTTCTCATAGGATTCAGTTTGCTCCCTCTTCATCTTTGGTGTCTCTAATCTTGAGATGCTCTGCTTTGCAGCATTTTATATATTTTACACAGTAGAATATATTATGAGAGTCTCTTTTTTTCAGGCTTAACTTCTTTAAGAAATACCTGATCATCCAGAGATTTGGAACAAGTAGCCAACAATATACAAATGACACCTGATAAAATCTGGAAGACATGGCAAATATTTAATCAGTGTCTGTAAACAATAACAGGCTGCCTGAGAAGTTGGAACTGTGGTTCATCACTAAGAAAACAGTGTTCATGATGTCTCTGAACAGAATTGCAATCTTCCCCCAAAACTTCAACTTTCACAGTGACGACATTCAATGAGGTGTACCTGTGCAATTCTTTCTAGGTAGTTTGGTCTCAGTGATCCAGCCTTTGACATTGGAATGCTCTAAGGCACGCAAAGACACCTCTGAAGACTCCTCTAATAAAATTATTAGAATAAATTAGAATAAAACATAGCTCCTGGGTTATAAATTGGTGGCAGAGAACCACCAACAGCACGTCTTACCAGTTCTTGTCCAGATCCAAACAGAAGGTTAGCCTGTTACATAAGTCCTAGACACTTAGTAATTCTTACAAAACACTCATTGTCAGATCGGCAGTCTTCCTAGACACCAAACTGCTTGAAATACCACTTTTCCACATCAGTCTGCCCACATTTTCACACATCTGGTGCTCGTGTCATTTGAGGCCAAGTGACTGGTCAGCAGAAGACAGCCTTCTCCATTACAGGACTTCAGATGCTCAGTGGTCTCCCCAGAGAGGCTCATCAGGTCTTAGCTGGTATCTTTAAAAAAAAAAAAACTATCCAAGATTTCAGATTGTTTATGACCATCTGTTCACTGTGGGATTTTATTTATGGTGAGGGCTTCTGCCTTTATTGCAATTTAGTTCAGGAGCCTGCCTTAAAGACTGGGCTGCTAACAAGATGAATTAACAATCCAATAAATTAACAATAAAAGAAGGTGACCTTACCTCAAGCTCCCTAATAGGCATTTTGAAGAGGAGCTTCCTCAGCCTACAATGATAGTTTGACTGGAGGTACTCACCAAGTATGGACCATCAGAAGATAGGAAGGGCAGCTCTCATGGTCATGTCTCAAGACTCTTCCCCAGATGAGGACGATGACCGGGGCAGGGGGAGGCAGCATCCCCAGAACCACACGCTATACTTCCAGGCCCCTACAGACCTGGAAGGCAACAGACCTAACATCTCTGCCAAGACCAAGAAGGCTTTGACTGAAAATAGCAGCCTTCTTCACTTAGTCCTCAAGAATACTGCCATCTGCAAATCGGAAGGCAGAGAAGATGGAGTGCCTGGTTATATTTAAAAAAAGAAAAGAGAAGAAAATGTTCAACAAGACACGGAGTAACCTGTCAAAGGAAACTGGGCTTGCCCAAGGATAGGAGTGCCAAGCAGGATCAGTCTAGCATTGGGGACAGTCTAGACATGGCCAAGCCACTAGAACAAGGTTGCTCAGAGAAGGCCTGCATCTGACTGTTGACTTTATCCCTTCAGGCACTGTTTCGTGGCAAGCTTCGATGTCTTGACCTTGCACTGAATTTTACAACTGCAATTGCCAGTAGCCTGGCAGGTTTGGTGTGTAATAGCCCAGATAAAAAGCTGACATTTCTAATGCCTGGACAAAATCCAGCAAATATGGTTGGTCAGTTGCTGGATTCAAATCAAGAACAGCCTAAATGTATTTGTAATTATTGCATTCATTGTGGAGATCTGATGAATTCTGTACCGTCAAGGAGAAGAGATCTCTCCAATGATATTTACTAGAGCTGTCAGGATTCATCAAAAGCCCAAATCTGTCAACCAGGTCTACTAATAAGCAGCTTTGCTTTCATTTTTTTCTTATTTGTATTATTAAGTTACTCAGTGTTTGATATTATGAGCCAGTCAAAGTTTAAGTGGACTCCCCCCAACAAAATCTATTTAAGTGACATGGAGCTCACAAATGCTGATACCTTTTTAATAACATTTGTTAGTTGGAAAAGGTGCTACCAAAGTATTGATTTTCTGCCGCAACAGACTAACACAGCTCTCACCCTACAATGTCCCAACGAAGGAATGGCTAATTTAATCCTAAATAAGAGATGCCTCTGCACTATATTTCTACTAAATCATTGATGGAAATATTGGAACAGAAGATGTCCTAGGACTGATCCTTGTAACACCTTGCAGTACCCCTGTCCAATCTAAAGAACCACTGATGAGCACCTCCATTTCCACTTAACTGTCATGCCATTCAACATATACTGGTTAGTCAGCATGTCATGGGGGACTTTGAATGCTTTGCTGAAGTCAAGATATATTATGTCTAAAGCATTCACACAATCTATGAATGATGCCACCTGATAAAAAAATGACTAAGATGAACATGGCAAGTTTTGTTCTTGGCCAATATATGCTGATTTCTGGTAATTACTGCTTTGCTTTTAAGGTCATTACAGACTGATTTCTCTACATCTGCTCTAGAATCTTCCTCACTATTAATGCCAAAATGACTGGTTCCTTGTAGTTTACTGAATCTTCCTTTTTCCAGTTTTTGAAAACAAAGACAATTTGCTTTTTTTCACTTGTCTTTCCTCATTTCTCCAGGATTTCTCAGAGACAATACTTAAAGGTTCAGCCATACCATCAGCAAGAACGTATCTAAAGAAGCCCTTTTAGATATTTTTGACATCCTTTGCTAACCTCAGCTCATTCTGAGATTTTGCTTTCTTGACACGTTTTACAGCTCCCAGATATCTGTATTCTTCTTCTGTGACCTGATCCTATTTCCATTTCCTATGCAAGTCCTTTTTTCCTTTCAGATCTCCACTACGTTTTCTGTGTAGCCACACTGGGTTCTTTTGCTATCCCCCCTTTTTTCTCCTTACTGAAAGTGTTCTGCAACTGTGCTTTTAATATTTTCATCTTTAGGGCCTCCCACCCAACTTATGCTCTTCTTCCCATTAGCTCCTCCAGCCAGGAGATCTTACGTATTGCTCTGAGTTTAGTAAAATCTGTTTTCTTTTTTTTAAAAAAATCCATTCGAATTCATTTATATCAGCAAAAAAGTGAAGAAACCAACAGCAGGACTGGTGCAAGAGGATACATTTGTTTAATAGGCGCTCATACAGAATGAGCACCAGAGTACTGTATTCCTTCTGAGACTTTTGTGAGCTACGCATAGCATCTTACCACCTGCATGGCTGCAAGACAGATACTCCCAAAACTGCATTAACCAAGCATACCTGCCTATATGGTGACAAGGAGAGTGAAGCCGTTTCACATTGCAAATTCTACAAGGATATCAGGTCCTGACAGCTGTGGATGGGAACTGACTCAAGAATTAACTTGTACAAAATTTACCTGAAGTGCAATACGTATATGAAATCACATCACTGGATCCTTTAATTGAGTAGAGCTTCTCCTTTGCTTTTTCTAGAACTGGAGATGCTAAGGAAGTCCCTGAGGAAGAAACCTTCTCCATGCAAATAACATGTTCCTCCACTTCCCCCAATTTTATTGGTAGCTCTGACAATAAGTACCAGATGTTCCAAGGCCAGATGTGTCTTCACAAAAGACAGCTAAACTGTTCTGGACCACCACAGACAATCAGGAGTCAACCACAATGTAAAAATGATGTTTACAGAAACAACCTACTTTTCACACTTCATCTGCTTAGCTTTGATCACCTCAATGATCACTTAACAAAACTTTTCAATTCTCAGCCTTTGAATCAGCTTTGTACTGAAGGGAAAACAAGAAAACTGCATTCATTGTTTAAAGACTGAATCAGAATGTTGAAAAGATGAAAAGCTTTATGTAACTTCAGTAGTGGTCGTCAGACAGATAAACTTGTTTAAATGCTGTTATGTATGCATAACATATATGCTATATATAACATATGTAAATTAGATGGTTTTATATAATTAAATGACATGGAGGGGTTCAAGCTCTTTAATTGCTTTTAATTTTTTTTCCTACTCTCTAGGGCTCCCCCCCACCAAAAAATGTTTTTTTTTCCTCCAGCTATTTTAATAGAGATTTTTCTTTTTCTCTTCATTACAGCTTTATTTGTACAATTAAGTTAATGTTTTTATCTAAACAGTTTTTTATATAATTAAATAGCGATATAGTTCATTGCTATTTACTTTATATATAATATGACACACTAAGTTTTTTTGAAAAAAGAAATGTTAATTGTAATGTTTTCCTTAAGTTTAATAAAATAAGCAATTATAACCCAAACCCCCAAAAGAACAATTAGCATTTTGATTGTGCTAATCATAATCACCACTTTCTGTTGCTGATTCTTCTTAGAAATGTTTATTCATTTAGTCGCTTCCGACTCTTCGTGACTTCATGGACCAGCCCACGCCAGAGCTTCCTGCCGTCCGTCAACACCCCCAGCTCCCCCAGGGACGAGTCCGTCACCTCTAGAATATCATCTATCCATCTTGCCCTTGGTTGGCCCCTCTTCCTTTTGCCTTCTTAGAAATACGTCTAAATTAATATTTTCAAAATCCTAACATATTCTAATTTCAAATTTTATTATCTTTCATTGCTAACCCTATGGTGCCACTCATCGTGCCCCCCCCAGCCCCCAAGGGCGGGTGCCTCTCAGTACAGAGGATACAAGAGACCATCAACAGAAAGATGAGAGCAAGGTGAAGGACACATGTCACTGAACCAGCTTCAACAACTGCTGTGAAACTGCCATGGAAGAGATTTCCCTGGCATCTAGGGTGGGAAAACATCATTTTACAGGCAGGGTGGGAGGAAAGTCAAGTTAAGTAACCATTAAGAGGAGGAGGAGGAAGAGGAGGAGAAGATGAAGACAAAGAAGATATTGTTAACAAGTTTATTATTTTATCTTAGCTCCATCTCCTTTAGGACTTCCAACCCGCCTATGCAAATTCAACCTCAGCATCACCAATACTGCACACTCTTAAAGTTCTCCACCCACCTCTAAAATTGGATGTTCTCTAAATCCTTTCACAACTACTGCTCATTTTCAGTGACTGAATCTTGGTGATTTTTAAACCAGACAATCAGAGCAAGGATGGAAATTAATTTACAAAACAAAATAGACAGGATTTTCTTAATGGGTTTTTTAATTAAGGCATACCATTTTATGCTTTGGCTATTCTTACTTCCTCTGGTACATTTTACAAGACCCAACTATGGACCTCAAAAGCAAAACCAAATAGATCTACGATCCAACAAGAGATAAAAATATATCACTCTGATTTGACATACATTTTAGCATACTTCATTTAACTCGGTTTCTCTAGTAACTAGTATGTGTCAACCACTGTGGATGTACTTGCAAAATTAATTAGGGTGAACAGTTCAATTGTGTTACAGTATAATGCAAATGCACATGAACTTTTGGAGACTAACTAAAATAGTATGTTTCTAATTTTTTTAAAAATGGACTTTTGGCAGAAAAGTTGGGAGAAAGAAAAGATTAGATTAAAAGATTTTTTTAAAACCCACTCTTTCAAACATGTGTGTTCCCAAATGAATAAAACAAATCCTCCACTGTTTTTCTAGACATGGTCTACTGCGCAATTAATATTCAGAAGAAATATGCAGGGCAGCAATTTCATACACCATAGTGGTATTCGTTATGCTTATTTTATCTCTTGATAAAGCTTCCCTATCTGTTCCCCCATGTGTCTACATAAGGGCACCTTCCCATATAGCCCTTAAAATGTACAACTTGAAAATCATTCCTGTTTTCAAGCATAAAACCCAAACTCTCTTCAAACCATATTGTTAAATTATGCATTACTACTTCTGCATCTATATAAAGTTTACTTACAAGGTTTAATCCATCTTAATTCCCAATCCTTCATCAAGGTACAATAGAATCCTCTTTTAATACAACTTTGTGTCAGAGGAACTTTCCAATCCCACTGTTATTATATGCATTAGGAAGGAAATAGGCATTCAGTCTCTCACTTTTGGAAACTGTGAGCATCGCTGTATTAATATGGCAATACATTTCAGCAGGTAGTCCTTGACTTACGACAATTGAGACTGGAACTTCCATCACTAAGCAATGTGGCCATTAAGTGAGTCATGCCCAATTTTACGACCTTTTTGCCACAGTCGTTAAGCAAATCAACATGGTCATTAAGCAAATCACACAGATGTTAAGCAAATCCAGCTTTCCCCATTGACTTTGCTTGTCGGAAGCCCCAACCCCCCCGGGAAATGGCAATCACGTAACTCTGGGATGCTGCGATCGTTGTAAAATATATGCCAGTTGCCAAGTGCCTGAATTTTGATCATATGACTGCAGAGATGCTGCGACAGCCATTAATTGTGAGGACCAGTCATAATTCACTTTTTTCAGTGCCATCGCAACTTCAGTCATTAAACAAATGGTCATTAAGTCAAGGACTACCTGTATAGCACAAGCGGACAGATTGTGCTACCAAAAAGCTGAGAACTCTTATACTCTGGAATGATCACCACTGCGTGTATGTAAAATATATCTTCAGGTCCCCCCATCTTGGGTGCCTCTCTAGTGCTACATCTCAGCAGACGATTGCCAAAATTATTCTCTCTCTGAAACCTCTACGCTGGTTTCTCTAACGCACCGCATCCAGCTGAACTGCACGCCCCGATATTTCCTCCATTTCCCGCTCTAGCATATGTGCCCGTAGAGGATCTAGGATCTGGCAGATGATTGCGTCCGGTCCGTGCGCCATTTAAAAATAAAATCAATGGCGTTCTAAAGGGACATGCAGAAGTACCCATTCATTCTGCATGTACAGCGACACAAACATTCCTTATCTAAAGAGGAACTGTTTTGATCCCGTGATTTGCATGGAGCTGGCATACCAATCAACTGATTAAATATTGTGAAGGATCTCATGAAAACTGTGATGCTAATAATACCTTAAGGACTTTTCTGCTAGCTACTCAGGCACAGCTCCTGTGGTAAAAATTTGCTTTTTTTTTTTAAAGGGGGTTACTTGAGTTTGTTGAGCTCTTTCTCTTTTCTTTTCTAATTGTAGGTTGTTTGCGTCCCAGGCAAATGGATTTGGTGGATTATTTGCATTCAGTCTTTTAAATCATTTTAAAAAGTAATTTTCGTTGTTTCACAAGAATTAGCTGATATTTTTTTTGCACTTGGATTAACCAAGTACAAGTAACTGTTTGCAAGTAACTGTTTCAGGTTGTTTCCTAGTAGAAGGCAGTGTTTTAAGATTATATTGAACTATTCTTAAAATCAAATGTCAAGTGTAAGTTAGCTCCATTTCACATTTTTCCTCCAACAAAAAAGCTGCATCAGTAGTTCAAATACTATAATGAACAACCATCTGTGTGCAATTATCTTACCATGTACAGGTAGTCCTCGCTTAACAACCACAATTGGGACTGGAGTTTTGGTCACTAAGTGATGCAGCCATGAAGTGAATCGACCCAATTTTGCAACCCTTTTATGGCGGTCATTAAGCAAATCACCACTGTCATTAAGCAAACCACATGGTTGTTAAGCGAACCACATGGTGGTTGCCAGAAGCCAGCTGGGAAAGTCGAAAATGACAATCATGTGACTGTGGGACACGACTGACTGCCATAAATGTGAACTGGTTGCCAAGTGCCTGAATCGTGATCGTGTGACTGCGGGAATGCTGCGACAATCCTAAGTGCGAGGACCAGTATAAGTCAGTTTTTTCAGCACGGTTGTAAGTTTGAACTGTCACTAGACAAATGGTCGTTAAGCAAGGACTGCCTGTAGTTGCTTCATCTATCTGTTGTCAGTATATGCAGCTATAAAGTTTAAAACATTTACAGAAATCTTTTGTTCAAGGGTCTGACAAAAAATGCAGTTACAAGTTATTGTGGCTAAAAACCCAAGCTAAAAATCTAAGCCAACTAAATAAAGCAGACTACGTCCAGTAGCTAGAATGGCAATTCTGCTGTGTCTTGCATCAGATTTTTGGCAAAGCTAACCAGGATGGTTACTGTTGAAAATGCCAACACCAACTCACTGTACCTTGGAATCATTCTGGGGCCGAGAGTACACATATATACTTAATTATAGGGCAGAAGGACACAGACAAGTTCTAGATTAGTATCTTGGTCATCGCTGTGACAAAAAAATATGTAACCCTGAACAAGTCTGCAATTTGTCCACACTTCCGCTGAAAGAAGAGAGTTTTGGCTGTTAAGCAATTGCCAGGGCGGAATCTGAGATCTCCTATAACCTTGTAAAGGAATAAAGAGCTGACCCTAGGGTACAGGGAAGGAATGAACAAGCTATTAAGGGGAAGTCATGGAAAAAAACCAGAAAAACGAGGACAGGCTTTCAGAATGTTATTGTACTTCACTACAATGAAGAACATTCCTGAAATCCCTTTTCAAGTAGGTCCCAGTTGACCTACCACAAATGGCTGACATCAATGTTGAGAGCCTGTGCAAGTTGCTCTCTGTCCCATCCTATATTAAACAAAATCAAGGTAGAGCTCCTTTGTGTTTCTTGCTCATGCCTCCCCCTTTCTGTGTAATATTTTCTGCAAGTCCTTCTTAATGGCTTGCTCCTTCCTCCCTTCCTTCTTCTCAAAGTCAACTCCACATTCCTTTACAATCTCCCTGACAGACAGCCGCCAAAACTCCCAAACAAGGGAATGAGCATTATATTGAATGACAGTGCTATTATATTTATATACAACCCACAAGTTCAATAAATAGTTAACCAAAGTTTTAAGCAGCCAAAGATCATGAAGGTTGAAGACAGCAAGGATTACGGTCTAACTCATATGTGGGCCTGTGGAAGGCTAATCTTAAGTTTTATGTGCCAAGAAAACAGAGTTCAACCTTGCATTGTAAATATTTCTGTAGTTACTAAGCTGGAAACTAGTAGCAGTACAGAGTGACTCACTGAATTGCTGGCATAACATCCAAGGTCACTTGGTTTGGAAAAAGCTCAAAACGTCCAATGCTGTTCCTTCCTTTCCTCTCCCATGGCTGATCTCACCTACCCTGGATGGTTTTCAAAAGCCTCCTTCACTCTCCCCAGCTGCTGAGATAGTCAACCAATCTCTACCAGACTGTGATGAAAAATAAAAGACGTTGTCCAAAGTATCCCTAGAAGATCCTAATAAAGGTAAAGGTAAAGGTTTCCCTTGATGTAAAGTCCAGTCGTGTCCGACTCTAGGGGGCGGTGCTCATCTCCGTTTCTAAGCCTTGGAGCCGGCGTTGTCATAGACACTTCCGGGTCATGTGGCCAGCATGACTCACGGAACGCCGTTACCTTCCCGCCGAAGCGGTACCAATTAATCTACTCACATTTGCATGTTTTCGAACTGCTAGGTGAGCAGGAGCTGGGACGAGCAACGGGAGCTCACCCCGCCACGCGGTTTCGAACCGCCGACCTTCCGATCAGCAGCTCAGCGGTTTAACCCGCAGCGCCACCGTGTCCCACCAAGATCCTAGAAAGAAGGATTAACCAATGAAATCTATTCCACTTCTCTGAACTAGCGACTTTCTCAAGAGAAATGGGCAGAAATGAAGCAGAGAAGAGTTTTCAGACATCTCACCCAAGTCCTAATACAGACCGCCCCACCCGTCCCCCCCCAATAATTACAAATTTACTCATACAATTTGTGCAGAAAGCAGGAAATGTGAGAACTAGTGATTCTGAGATTCTTCCAATACTGGTTTTGGAAGACTGAACTCACACTGCTATTACATTTTTCTCAGCTATGACCACCATTTGCAGCAACAACATAGAAGCGAACTACAAGTAATAAGTACAGGCAGTGAGAATCAAGGCCAGGACAACCAAAGTATTCTGCAACATGCTATCCTCTTTCCAGGGGATTAAATCAAATATAGGCTCACCTAATTGAAGTCCTTCGTATAATATACAAGATCAAGTTGCTAAAGCTGAAACTTGTATTGGAGATCCATTCTGCTCTAAGAGGAAGGGTATGTGATTCTGAGGTTGGTTTTCAAGGATTTGCAGGACTCTGATACCGATTGTCGAGAAAAGGCATTCGTTACACACGCAAGTACATGGCAAGCAGAAGTCATGACAGAAAACAATCCAGCTAGAAAGCAAGAATTAAAGTTTAACTAATACAAAAGAAAAAAATCAAAAACCATTCATATGCCCAAGCAAAAAGCTTTAAGATAGAATAAAAAATGTTGTGGCATGGAAGATTTTAAAAATTTCCCAAGACAGCAGCTAAACATACTTTGTGGGAAGACATCGGAGAGATTCACTACTTACCTAAACAAATTCAAGGCTGGCAATAACAGGTTTAAAACCTTTCAGATTCTAAAGACATTCCCTATGAAATACAGTTCCTCTGAATCTATCACAAGGCCGTGTTAAAAACACACCTTTAGGCTTACATGATGATGGGTGAAATCTGTGGTGTTCTATTGCTATGTCTCATGGCTAAAGTTACCCATGTGCCACAGCTTTGTTTGACACCCAAGGGTTGTTTACTCAGGCTCACCAAGACGTTCCCAAATGAGACACTGCACACAAAGACCTTTTGTTCACCCCTTTCATGTGTGTGTGGGGGGGGGGTTTACTTATAAAACCACTAGTTACGGTATAAAAGTGTTCTTTTCTTACCTAGGTGGCCAACTAATACAATTCTTCCCAACTATATTTCTATCACTACTACTACTCTAAACTAGGTCTATTCTAACTAATGCATGTAGGTCACTAAGCTATTCTACCACTATACTATTTCTATTACTATAACTATGAAGCACTACTAACAATTCTACTACCTTTACAACCCAGTTCTCCTTTAAGGGGACAAAGTCTCACTTGCTCCTTCTCTACCTTTGCTACAAGCCTTAACTGCTGCTCTCACCCTCGCTTCCTCCTGCTTCTCCTACACATCCACACCACACACCACCCCCAGCTGTTCCAAACTTAGGGCTTTTAACCATCTCCCAGCCCTCCTTACGCTGAGGTGTGTTAGGCTTAAAGGGGAAGGAAAGCACCTAAAGGGTGCCTACAACTTCAGTCCAGCTTATCCTTCCACACCATATTAGCTATATTGTAGACTTAGGAGGTTACCGGCGGTCTCCTATTTACTTCCCACCCCAGATAAGGGCAAAACCATAAATATCAGATCCAGCAATCTTACCCTAACAGTTGTTAAAGAAAAGGATTTGTCAAGGTGGAATTTGGACATACAGGAAGTCATCGGTTAACGACCACTTGTTCAGTGACCGTTCGAAGTTACGACAGTGCTGAACAAGCACTACGTATGACCATTGACTTTGCTTGAGGGAAGCCAGCAGAAAGTTGAGAGGAGGTCTTCACTTAACAACCCACAATCCTCGATTAACAATGGCAACAGGGACTGCCAGGATTGCCATTGCTAGGTGATGCAGTCATGTGACGTCGCACTTTACAACCGCGTGGCTTAGCAACTGAAATTCCAGTCCCAATTACTCTCATTAAGTGAGGACTACCTGTAACAGCATCAGTCAGATGTCCTCCTCATCAACCTGCTTGAATTACCCACACCAACTTGTGATGAGGGGTGTCAGCCTAAAAGATTCTATTTTCTTAAGACCAGATTCATCCGCTTGCAGTTGTTGTGAAGAGCAGCTATCCTCACTCCAGTCACCTTGCTGAAATACAAGCTTGATTTGATACTCAAACAATAGAAACTATTAAATATTTGCCGTTTAAATACTTCTAGGAATGTTCAAAAGCTTTAATTGTAGGGGGGTAGGCACGGAGATGAGTCTCACATCTCTTTCTCAAGTGCCATTTCTGTTTTGGGTGAAGCAGAGCACTTTGCAAAGACACAGGCAAAAGACAGACATAGTCTGGACTAACTTAACAGGAAGGAAAATGAAGCCTTAAATGTTCCTCCTTCAATTCAAGATAACCAAACAGCTATGTAAATTTTATTTAATTTTTTTTAAAGCAAGCACTATTAGAAGAAGGAAGGAAGGAAGGAAGGAAGGAAGGAAGGAAGGAAGGAAGGAAGGAAGGAAGGAAGGAAGGAAGGAAGGAAGGTCTAATAGTACAGTACATAAATAGTTGCCTTGTGCAGATTTGGTCCAAAGAACTAGCTAAACAGAGAATTACTTGCTTTATCTCAGAGATCATTCCAAAAGTCTCAAAGTGAACTGCTGTATGATCCTTCAGAAGGAACTGATGGGGTTTAAATTTGCATATAAATTATTCAACGGAATTAACACCTTAGAACTAAACATTTCTCGTTCTATTTAAACCATATCACAGACACATCAGAAAAAAAATATGCTGCATATATATTCAGACTAGAATTGACAAGCTCAGTTCTTCATTTTCTTTTCTTTTCTAAAATAATGTTAAACCTCTATTTCCATTTATATTAAATAACTGCAGAACTTCCTTTCTGAAGCGAAGTAAGACAAGTGTATTTTAAGTAGTTCTTAATTACATTCTCTGAGAAGAAAACTAATTATCTCCCATGGTTAATTTGCAAAATGCAAATGAAGTTATACAGTTGCATGAGCCAGTCAAAAAACATTTAGTTTGGCTTTATCAGCCATGCTGCAGTTATTGGCTGATAGTCTATAGTCACTTGCAAAGATGAGAATATATTAAAGCATTTTCAGCACATTATCAGAACCTATAAAAAGGCTTCATTCACAAAAGCATTAATAAATGTTAACATTCCTGTTGAGAACACAAATATAGCCTCCGTTGGCAACCAGCATAGAGTTGTGGCTGGAATGACATCTGGAAGGAACAAGCTTGGAATTACTGGCTTTTGCCCATCATAAAAACTACCCTGGAAGGATATTAAAAACCATAATGCCATTTACTTTGGACTCTAGAAAATTACTTGATTCTTCAGCTATGCTTGATGTTCTTCCTGTTCATTCCAATGGTTCAAGTCCTCCAAGGCACAGCCATTCTGCATCTCTTTATTCTGAGATGGTACAGCTTTCTCCCCTTTTCCATTGAGGGCAAAAGTATAAGCAAAATCCTATCTAATTATTCCATCTGCATTCTTCAAATTGGATTTTGCCAATTCCTTTCATCTCTAGTTTTTTCGTATTTCTTCTGATGTTACTATTCTATGGGGAACTCAAATAGAGTGCGTGATGAAATGCTTCTTTCTTTAACCCTAATAAAAAAGCAACTTGAAATATTCATGAAGGTCCCGTTAATTTTAGCCAGATGGTACACATCCATGTAAAAGAGAATAATTATCTTAATTAACACCTTAGCGGCCAAGGCACAAATATATTCCTGTGCTGACTGAAGACTACATTTTAAAAATGGCACTGTGGCACTTCATAAAACAATTTGTTTCAAACATGTTCAGCTCCCCAACAGCAATATAATTTGTGAACTGTAAACGTTACAAGGCTTAATTGGAACATCAGACTCCACTCAAAATATCTTCACCAGCATCATATTGTGAACAAATTAAGCCATGGCTAGACACACTATTTGAAACAATTAAAAGTGGTGTTTCCATGGATATACTAATCCCTCCAAACCACAAACCTAAAATAATTCTAGAGATAAGACTGGAAGATGAGAGTGCTGTTCTTAAGTTGAAAGGCTAATCCTTGCAAGCCAAAAGGCTTGAAAACTATTTACACTGTCATCAGTTACTGACATTTTATGCAACATGCTAGAACACTGTTGATGGTTTTTCCAGGCAGAGAAAACTGGTTCTAGTTATGGTCTTACAATGAATCAGCTATCCAAACCCACCATATTTTTCACGGGGCTGGACTTTCTCTTGAAGACACCTGCATATCCATACTTCTACCTTATCTGGTTTAATGTCGTCTAGAGAATCTCACAGACCCCCAAAACTGGGTATGCCACTTGGATTTCGGGGATATACTTTTTAAAACCTTCTGAGAGCCCTGGCCTGTCTATATCTGTTTTAAAGACACTATAATTATCTTTAATTATGTTTTTTTTCCTTTTTTCTTAAGAAATTCACAAAACCACATAGCGCTCTTCCTGCCTGAAACACTGTATTGAGAAAACAAAACACTATCTACAAGCCTATTAAATTATATGCTATTCTTATGGAATTTGATCCAAATTTCCTGGAAATCAAATAGAAATTGGCTCATGTCATTTTCCTCCTACAAATGAAGCACTTCCACCTATCCTGCTGGACTCAGTTGGGCCTCCAGCTGTTGCACTACAATTAACTTTGGCATTACTTTCTCACGGACATATTACTGTGCAATTATAAGAGTCAGTCATTCTGCATCTGTTGAAATATTTAACAGCACGTTAAAATAAGTTTTAAAAAAAGAGAAAGGAGAGAAAAGCGGAGAGGCGAGAGCACTGTGTGATCTAAGGTAAAAACCACATTCACCCCCAATATTAACAAGCCTGCTTTGAAGAAAGCACTTCCCTCCCACGCAAACCCAGTTAGTCGTGAGAAGTGGTCTAATTCCATCCTGGAGACGCTTGCAAATGGGCTAAGACAGTAGCATGGCATGGAACGTACTACCGTAACGGATGTGATATTGGCTTTAAGAGTCTAATCAACCAGAAAAATTATGTATTATTCTTTCAAAAGTACTGGAAACATATAAACCACAGGACTTGATTGCAAGGGATGCACAAGGTGACTTTAAATTTGCCCATAAAGTAAGCAAGAAGTCCAATGTTTGGTGAATCAGTTTGGACAATGTGCATGAACTAAGAAGTGTCTACAAACTGTGTATGA
The DNA here is from genome assembly GCF_035149785.1 of Candoia aspera. Classification (NCBI taxonomy): domain Eukaryota; kingdom Metazoa; phylum Chordata; class Lepidosauria; order Squamata; family Candoiidae; genus Candoia; species Candoia aspera. The sequence continues at coordinate 10,680,818 of NC_086157.1, forward strand.
ACCGTTTGTGCTTAATGGGTGCCCTTTTCTCCTGAAAGGTCCATTCAAATCAAGGTTTTACTCTACGGAAATACAGGAACTACAGCTATTAAACCTAATATACTCTGTCTGGTCTACAAAGTATATACACTAATCTAATATACTCTCTCTCGTCTGCAAAATATTCCAGAGAGCAATCATGGTGCTCCAAAACCAAGAAGTGCAATGGCACCTTAACAGTAGTTCCAGCAGATATATTCCTGGCGCTGAAAAGCTTTTGCACAATAATTACCTTAATATTTTATGAGGCCAGAAGATTCTTCTCTCTTTTCTGCCTTCTCACTGTTTGCTCTTAAAGTCACACCATTTCTTAGAGAATCCTACAGCGGCAAGATAAAAAGACTGCAAGATCCTAATGTTCCCTTCCCAAACATTTCAAAGAACACAGAAACAGTATCAAGGCATTCACATGCACAAGTCAGTTGACCTAAGGCATGCAGGAAATTTTTAAAAACCAGTGTGAAAATTGGAGAGGAGCTTCATTCTTAGGGTTTTCAGGGACAAAACAAGGTGATTTAAAATTAGATCCTCACACAGCTGCTCCAAAACAGAGCTGAAACAAAGAACAGCACATCTTTAAATTTGCCTGCTCTTCTGTATGATCGATGTTACAGACATCCCTTAATTATAGAAATGGCAATATTTATTAGAAGCTCTTAAGAAATAGGAATGCATCTTTAACATGAAAAATAATGTAGCCGGGCTACAAAAAAGAGAAAAAAAAGGAGGAGGAGGAGAAGGAGGACCAGTAGATGGCAGCAAACAGTTAACGTTTCAGTATCTCTGTGCTGCCATCTAGGGATTGATTGAATTTCTGCAACCAGAAATCTGGTAGCTCTACCTTAGGAACAAAATGACCTGGTCTGTAAGTGATGCTAAGTTAAGTTGTGTTTCGCATGCGTCCTTTGGCGGAGCATATGAACTCCCCTCATCCAATCAATTGTAGACAGGCTGATAGGGTGGTTGTTTTGCCAGAGGTTTCTATTTGAAACCATGGTCTCAAATTGGTCTATAAACTCTGGTTTAATTCTGGTGTGCTGCTTGTTCCAAACCAGGCCTCTTGCCAATCCCACACCTTTAAAACACACTTTTTGCACCCACCCACCCCAATAGTTCCTCATTTGCAAATTGTTCCATGAACTTAGGTGACTTCCCAATGTCAGATCTCGTGTTTGCCCCACAAAGCAGAACATTTCACAGAAGGAAACCAATGAAAAAGAGACACAAATAGAACCCCATGTGAAACAAATCAACCCACAACTGTTCCCTCCTAAGTCCTCTGCAACCTCTCCCTTTCATCAAGTCACAGACCTTATTAAAGAAACCTGGAGACATTTCCATCACAATAAAGCAAGCTCCTGCACAAACACCCACTCACAAATAGTTTCTCCCCCCCCCAAAAAAAATATCGGCACACGCTTTAGCAAACACACAAGTTATGCATCACTTTGCTGCTCTAAGTGCACTAGGAATACCATCTGGGACTTGTAAGAGATAGAGGACCAAGAACAAGTTATTGTTGCTTTGCAAGACTGACTTTGGCTTATTTAACAAGCAATGGTTAAAACCCTTGGCTTAGGTTCAAATGACTACCAGTGGGATGGAGAGCTGTATCAAATAAATGCACACCATCCCTGAGCAAACAGAAGCAGGATAGGAAGACTATTGACACTTTTGAACTTTAGTGTTGAAAAAGACTCCTGAGAATACCATGGACAGCCAAGAAAACAAACCAATGGCTCATCAAACAAATCAACCCAGAGTTCTCACTCAAAGCACAAATGACCAGATTCAGTTTATCCTACTTCGGACACATTAGGAGAAGACTTAGCTCTCTGGAGAAGGCTCTGATGCTGGGAAAGGTGGAAGGGAAGAGACGAAGAGGACAACCAGCAGCAAGGTGGATGGACTCAGTTACAGCAGCAATGGGTGCACCATTGGAAGACCTGAAGGACCAGGTCAGAGATGGATCATCATGGAGAAAATCTATCTATGTGCTCGCTAAGAGGTGACAATGACTTGATAGCACATAATCAATCAACTGGTCAATCAATCAGAGCAAATAAAGGCTTCCTAGCAGTAGCACTACCAAAGCTAGATTTTTCATTCTGCCTTTCTGCTCCCGCCATCAATGCTTCATAGGACTGAAAAAGAAACATAGATGTGGAGCTAATTGTCCGAAAGGATCAATAATAAGAATGCAAACTCAACACTCTTGTGCTCAAGATAGTCTTTGGGATGAAGAGAATGAACTATATAAGCCATCTGAGAAAAATCACAATGTCTACTTCACCAGTTTAACAAAAAACACACAATTTCTATACCCCACTTCTCAGGCACAAAAACAGCAGGACTTTAGCTCTGTTAGATATTTTAGAAGTAAAGTGACTGTTACGTATATATCCGAATTTTACTTCATCCTAACCCTATCCTTCCCATTTAGAAGGCAACACTATCACTCCACTTCATCAAAACTTTTCACATCTTAGCACACAATTTATTGCAGTTAAGTATCCTGTATTCTAGCTATCACACAATTAATTTGGACTTAAAACTCCCAGCACAATTACCCAGCCTGAATTTGTACATTTTATTACTTCCTTTTCTTGCTCTTTTACACCAGAGGAAAAACAATTCGGTTATGCCAAAAATAATGTTTCCTTTCAGTTTGTGCATTCATGCATACTGTACAGGGAAAAAATGCTCAAGAGTATTTTAAAACATTAAATCTTGGGAAAAAATGTTTGATGGCGAAGTAAGAATTCCCCTACTCTGGATTTCCCTGCGCATTTATTTTGTCTTGGGCTCTGGATCTGAAAACACGCAAAGCATCAAAATCTACTATTGTTCTTAACTATAGGCTGCTACAAGAATGAACATTTATTACAGTTTTCCAGCATAGAATTTTTCCCTCGTTATTGTAATGCACTGGGAAAACCAGCCAAACTCATGATTTTAAGCACTAAAGAGGCATACACATCATGTATATGAAAAATCTATTTTGTCTTTTTTTCCTTCTCCATTTTTTCTTTCTTTTTTGTATCTTTTTAATTCTTTCCACATACTGAAGCATTTAAAATTTAAAAAATAAAAATTAAAGCACCCACTGTCCACAGGACATGGAAACAACCACCAACTTGGCTTCTATCATTAGACACATAGAAGCCATTTCCCTCTGTGCCTGAAGGGGAATAATCCAGGCTCAGTAACCGAGTTGGGCATGGTGAATTTGGTCCAGCCCCTATTCCTCAGCCTGCCCTACCTCACAAGGATGTTGAGAAGATACAGTGGATGAGCAAAACCATGGACACATACTTGGACTCATGAAAGAAAGATGGGGTAAACTGAACCCACTGGTGTTCCCTGCACTGCACCATGCTAATATGCAGCAAAATTTTTGGAAAGAAATAATTGTCCTATTTCATGAATTAAAGAAACACTCATATATTTGGACTTCTGTTTCTCCACCCCTGTATTAGAAGATAGTCAAAAGCATCTGTTGGGTCTGTTCTAATAGAAGGGATATCCTTGTTTTCCTGCCTGGCACTGAAAAATGGATTTGGCATAAAACACCCTAAAATAATTTAGTAGAAAATTATCCATCATATGACAACCAGCCATAACAGGAGCAACAGAAAGGAAAAAAGTGGTAAGATGTCCCTGTTTACTGCCTGGTATTTCTGGAAACAGCAGTAAGCCTATTATTTTCTCCTGATTAAAAACTAATTTGAAGGAAGCTAAGGCAAAATGTACAGAAGCCCACAAAAGAGAAATTCATGGTAAGAAGTGTCCTTTTTCCCTTCCAGGACTCCTGTAGGTATTCTGATTATATTATTCTTTGGGATATAAAAGAACAGAGTATGTACCTGGGAAGGAAATGCAGATGATAAAAGGGTAAGAATTTATGCATGCAAACCGGTAACATCTTGAGAAGTCTCTGACCTTGGAAGATGGTCCACTGCAAAGCAAAAGAGGTTAAGGGGTCATGGGTGATGGTGAGAAGGCAGAACTTCTAACTCCCATTTTGCATCTGTCTTTTCTCAGAATGGAAAAAGAGCACTAACTGGTGATCATAATGAAGGAGGGAACTACAGCGTAGGGTAAACAAAGGGAGAGTATAAAATAATTTTCACTAATTTAAATGAATTCAAGTCTCTGAGTCAAGATGGGTTACATCTCAGTGTACTGACAGATCTAGCAGAAGAGATCCCCAAACCACTCTCAGTCATCTTTGAAAACTTCTGGAGGTCTTGCAAGGTCCCAAAAAATTGGCAAACAAATGTCATCTCCATCTTTAAAAAAGAGAAGACAAATAAATCATGCCAGACTAACCTTACCTCCTTGTTTGACGAAGTTACTAGTTTAGTAGATATGGGGAATGCCACTGACATATTATACCTGCACCTTAGCAAATCCTTTAACAAATTGCCTCATGCTATTTTCCTTCATAAAATGCTAATACAGACTAGATGGTATTATTGTTAAATAGGCTCCCAATTGGCTGAATGACTACATCAAAAGAGAGATCATTAATATATCCAACTTGAAGGAAAGTACTGAATAGAGTGCTACAGGGCTCTGACCTGAGCCCTGTGCTGTTCAACATTTTTGTCAATGACTTGGATGAAGCAGATGGGGGATACTTACGAAGCTGGCAAGTGACAAAAAGCTGGAAGGATTGGCCAATATTTTACACAGAAGACAGAAGATTCAGAAAAAAAAAGTGAAAGGCACAAATATTAGATAAGGAAGACATGGCCTGGTAGCAGTACACGTGAAAGTGATTTGAGTGTCCTTGTGAACTACATGTTAAAACACAAGCCAGCAATATAATGCAGCTGCTAAAACAGCAAGTGCTATCAATGAGGAATGCTTAAAGCATGTTTTGCCTACAAAAGACAACTGAGGGAAGATATGATAGGGTTACCCCAAGGAAGATAGTGGAGTTATTCTCAACTGTCCCAAAAGGTAGAACGAGTGGGTTGAAACTACAAGGAAGCTGATTCAGGAGGTCAGACATCAGGAGGAACTTTATGGTCATATGAACTGTCAGCCAGTGGAATGGGCTGTCACATGTAGTAGTGAATTGTCCTTTGCTAAAGGTCTTCAAACAGAGGCTAGATGGTAGTGGATCCTGAACAACAGGAAGTTGGATTACTTCACCTCTAAGATTCTTTCCAACTCTATCGATCTTCTGTTCAGCAATAGCCCCAGTATCTAAGCACATGGCTTATGACCACCAACTGTCTTTCTAATGAGTTAACCTGGAGCCTACCGAATAACCCTAACTGAAGAACACAGAACATACCCTGAAGAGCTTCCCATAGCCTCTGTGCATAGAGTCTTTGGTCGTAAATCAGGGAAGCTCTTTCTCTTAGAAAGACACAAATAAACCTGCCTTAAGGAACCCAAATTTTAAACTCAGTTGTCTGAAGATCTGAGGATGAAATACTTATTCCAAATCCTGGGCAGACTTTGATCAACCCAATCTGCCATGAGGTTGGATGTTCCAACCCAATGTTCAGCTTCGAGAGATGACAAGTTCCCCTCTCCCCCAATCTCAGGACACCTTCTTACAGAACACAGAAAAGGAAACTTCGATTCTCTGCAGTGACCTAGTATGTCTTGGCTGTCACGCTGTAATTCTTATCAGCACATGTTTGTTTTGAAGGCTGCTTTGAAATTCCAACTGAGCTAATTTAATTGTTCAAAGTTCCAAGGACTAGATGCACTTTGATGTTTCTTTCAGTTAACTGAAATCAGCACCTGTAATAAACCCTCCCACTCCCCTACCCCTTTTATTCTTAGTGCCATCTAAAGCATCTGGTAAACCTATCACGTGCCAAAAGGTCTGAATAGGCAGAAACCATCCTTTGTTTTACAGAGACACCTCTCCACATAATCTTTTCCATATGATGTCAGACCTGGTACAAACTACTCCATGCTTTTTTCATTTGCCACAAGGAAAGTGAATTCAGCTGCTTGATCATTTTCAGATGTGCTGCTCAGACTCAGGATGAAGCAACAGCCAGCCTCCTCCAAGAGGCAGATTCCCACATCCTCTGCATTCTATAAAACTGAGGACAGGAATGAATAAGAAAAAGAGAAAATGAAACATCAGAAGCAAGGATGACCTGCCTAACAACAGCCAAAGAAGAGGCTGAGATGATGCTCTCCAACCATCCTCTCTGCAATCAACACTGAACATGTGCTGAAACCCAAGATGTTATGCATAGCACATAGTTGATTTAGCTAGGCTGACTGTGTTAATTTTACTTAGAATAATGCGGCATCACAGTTTTCTTTACTTGCCTGTTCTCTCTACCCTTTTCCCAATAAACTCATCTGAATCGCCCTCAGATGTTCCAACCACCATGAGGACTTCACGAAGTTCTTCTGAAGACTGTGTACAAATCAGGGTGATCTGGGACTCTTCCATACATTCAAAACATCTTTCAATTGGAATAGAGTATCACTGAGATAAAGATACAAGTAAATGCCTTTCTGCCTCAGGAAAGCCACTACTGATGTGCCAGGATCTTTACAGAAACCAACAGCGCTAAGTTTAATACAAAAAGCTCTGTCCTAGAAATGCCAGCAATAGATAAATTACTGGCATTTCCTGAGACTGGGTCTGAAAAGTGAGGCTGAAAGCCATCCATGATGGTGGCTGCTGCTCTGGGCTCTGAACATCCGCTTTTTTTCAAGAACTTGCTTAGCCGTTTCAAATCCAAAATTTTCCTTATTTTTCTTTTGAGGAACGAAAGACAAAAAACAAACCCCACAGAATAGACCTCAATTCTTTTGAACTACTGTAACTCACGTTTGAGAGAATCTGGAATTTTGTACAGTGCTGCATCTTTGTCTGGGACAATAAGCAAACTCTACAGCATAAACCAAAGAGATTCACCGCAAAGCCCATACATCTGAGGCAGTCACTGATCAGGTTTGCCTTCTTACCCCTTGGGAAAAGACTGCTGAGATGGTTGGTTAATCTTCCTGTAGGCTTCTCAGGAGTGAGGACATTTGATTTGAAACCCCTTAATTTTACTGAGGATTAAAGGAATTGCTGATACCTTCCCTTTAGGGTAGATACCCTGCCTTCATTAAGGCTTGAAGGAAGCAAAATAGGAGAATCAGTGTTGCTGTTGTTCTGGTGGTGGTGGTGGTGGTGATAGAGGAGGGAAGATGTCACTCAAAGACCTGTTATTCTACCTATAGCCAAGAGAGTCTGGGAGACCAGGACCACCACCTCTACCTATTGGTGTAAGGAGGAAGAGGAATCCTGAAAGGTAAGGGAATCTCAATACTTTCCTGAGGGACATTGATCAATTATTTCTTCCACTACAATTGTGTTGTTGTGTTGCTCAGTTGAGCAAACTTGAAGTTATATTTCAAGGAAGCTCAAGTCACTAGAACAGTGTTTCTCAACCCTGGCCACTTTAAGGCTTTCAAGGAGCAAAGCTCACCTGGAAGAGCAGGATTGATCCCATTGCTTTTCTATATATTTCATAAAATCAGAAATAACATGGGAAACAACCATACAGTCCAAATATGAATTTAAATTGGAACATAGCAAGCCCCGAGAGCATTATTAATCAGAATAAAAAAGATGGACTTGGTTATCATATATAATAAACTACAATGTGGCTCTTTTGTTCTTTGCCTAAGGTGCTATGCAAACCCTTCTTTTATGTCACAGCATTATAAACAAACCTGGCCTTTGTAGCCTGAACAACCAGCCATGATTATAAAATCCTGACTTAGCACAGTATGTGACTACAGCTAGTGGCACGAGGCAGCTTCGCACGTGGGATGGATGTTTACAACTAAGAAACAAGTTGCAGAGGCATGTGCTTGATAATACTAAGCCATAATGTGATGTGTTTGTTTTGCTTAGCATAACGCATGAAGCCAGCCATTATGGTTTTGCACTGTATGTTAACAAGGCTATTTTCTCACTTCTGCAATACGCTAATAGATGCCCTGAACACCACAACAGAGGCTCTTTTGGATGAACAGCTTTCTTACAGAGATCAAGGCACCTAGGAGAACTGCAGTGCAGAAATATGGGATAATAAGAGTGGAAGTAATGGCAAGGCAGCTAGATTTAAATACGTAGCACTGAAGTTTCGCTCGTGATGAAATGGACAGGCTTACCTTGAACACTTCCCTTGGGCAAAGCTCAAAGCAAAGTGAAGAGGGCTACTGGAAATGATGGAGAGAAATGATGGGAGAAGAGGAGGCAGAGGAACAGCATGGAGGATTCAACACTCGAGCCATACCTTTATGTCTAGGAGCAGTGGAACAGAGTTATCCCTCAAGTTTTGAAGAAGGTGATTTGGCTTACTACCTCTAATGCAAGTACTTTCTAGATGCCCCGCTATCACCCACAGAAAAGTTTGGAGGAATACAACCTCCTGAATGTATTCCATCTAGTCGAAGCTCATCTGTGCCCTGTCCAAATGCTGCATAGAATTTATGCACGTCTCAATTTCATTCCACTCTGAAAGAATATCTGGGGCATCCTGCCCTCCAAATAAGCTTGTCTTCTCTTCATTCATGACATGCACTAAGCCAACACTGCAATCAACAAGACAACAGATTAGGTAAAATAAAGAACCCAGCCTGCAAATAAACGGGTACATCAGTTGCAAAACTTCTATTAATACAGACCTGTTGGGAAGAGCAATTTTTCAACTTTTCTTCAAACCAAAGTACCCTTGAAAAGTGAGTTTTCAAGCTTTTTTGAAAATGTAAATATTAGGTTGTTTTTACCAGCTTTTTTGATCTTTCCATTTGCACTGTGCTTCTAGTTTCCATTTAATTTTCTGATTGGGTATTAACACATACAGGTTCCACACAAAAATACTACAGAACTCACATTTTTGTTGACAAACATTCTAATGAAAGAGGATTTTTTTCCTTTTCTATTAGTTTTCTTCTTTTCATTTTCTGTCATGTGCCTCCAAATACGGGATTTTTTTTTCATTTTTCTTTAAAAGATACAGGTGTATCTGCAGTTGGCATGCAAGATCTGGAATGCAGAATCCAGACAACCACTAGATGGCCACAGAAAAAGCTTCCTGTGTCTTTCTACTGCCTCCTGGTGGTCATCAGGACTTTTGCAGATCATCTAAGATTTGCTTCATAGAGAACGTTACTAATGGCTACCATATATAAAAGCATCTCATACTGGCCAATCAGGTTCCTCACCCATCTCTAATTTGATGACATAATTTTATGCCCAATTATCTTATTAACTCTAGGGAAACTTATTAATTTCCCTCAAATATTGGTAGCACAGCACTAAAATTTATGGTAAAGTTAATTAACAAAATTCCTTATAAACAAAGGGGTCATTATTTATTGTTCAAAAACAAGTAACCAACTGCAGGAGCATGCAAACCCAGAGATTACCAAATCCTGTAAATGGCCATAATTAATTATATATTCATTGACTCTTCTAAATAAAGGAACCAAGGCATTAACAAGGACATATCAAAATGCCCCAAAATACAAAATCCTATTTTTCCATGTTTACCTCTTAATTTTCTTGTATGCATATTTATACCACAAAAGCTTTGTGTTTTTTCTCAATTACCCACTGCAATACTTTACATTTCAGTGGTAGAGCTAATACTTAGCCCACCATCACTTAGTAGATTAAATTTTAACCATCACTCCTGATAAACAAAATTATTTTAATAGTTTTATTATTTTATTTGTGTTAAGATAATTTTGCTTCGGTAAGCAGCATTAATTATTAAACCTGATCACAAACAAGAAAAAAGATGTCATTATTTGGTCTTCAGTGACCTCAGTGATTTCTTAACAGGAAAAAGTAGGAAGAAGAGATTGCAGAAATGACAGATTGAAGACTACTAAGACTGAGTCAACCACAGTCCTTCTTAAATAGTGTTGATGCATGAAGTTGGACAAGAAAGCCTACAGTGATTTTGAATAAAGCCACAGAGATACATTTCCAAGGTTATGAAAGATTAACCACAGCTCTTGGAGTTAAATGCCAAAATATGCATATACGAAACTGGAAAAGCCAGCGTTTCCACCCACCCCATCATTACCTCAAGGATGTAGAAGTTAATAATTGCTAATAATAATTGTAGTGTACAGAAATTGCCTTTCTGTGTATTAAAACAGCAAAACCCGTTGTGCACAGCACAAAGTGCATTATCACTGTTCCCATCCTAAATTCTTATTTTGTCTCATCATAGTAGTACATCAGTAAAAACATGATTGCAATGTACTGTATGTCATTAATGAAAATACTAAATTCAGTATTAGGAATTATGATAAAGAGGGACAAAGCATTATGCAAGTTGATGTGTACAGTACAAGTTTGCAATATGGTAGAGAGTTTTGATCATTATTATCTCAAAAAAGTCTGTTGGGAAAGGTGCCGAAGATAGCAACAACATAATGCATAGGAATAAAGTATCTTCTTTCTATGGTGGAATCCCCATTAAATCGTAATCCATGTTTAGACCAATCCAGTCAATGGATTGATTGGAAAGGAAGTGTGGGATTAGTCCCCTAAAGAATCCAAAATATATTGCGTGCACAGAATTCATTGGTAAGCTAAAGAGCACTGCAGCTGAGCATACTTTGTAATTTTTCTCTGAAACACAATTACTCTAAGAGGTAGTCAGTGGGAATCTCTTTCTTGCTTCAGACAGTTGGACCTACTGAGCATAACCTACATTGAAATACTTGCGTGATCTTTTTCCTGCCCTGCAATTGATTTGCAGACATAGGAAGTCAGGAAGATGACCTTGACAGAAAAAGGCAAGAAACGTTACCTAGTCAAAGGGGGCTGAAACATTCTTTAAGTCCTGGGAAGCAAGAGAACATTCAGAAGCTGCTCAGGCAGACACCTCCCTGATTCACTGGGGTATAAGAAGGTGGGGGCGGGTGGAAAGTACAGTGCAATTGCAAAATTGATACCAGCCCCACAAGGGAGACCAGACCAGGAAATCAACTCCACAGGAAGACTAGAACTACACTTTATTGGAGCTGGCTATAACAACAGAATAGATCATAACAGATAAGAATCCATCTTCTACCCCATTAATTAACTGACTGATTGTTGACCTGAAAAGGTACTATCAGACTCCTGATTTTTGGTGACCATAGCCCAACATGGCCCCCTCCCTACAATATTTCTTTCTTCGAAATCTTTCACTCGAGAAGACTCTTCTAGCTGAGGTAAGTAGTACTTAAAAGTTTCACACATGCAGACTGATAGGATTACAACAAATGTTGGATTCTGTGGTGCCAACTTAAAAGTTTTTCATAAGTTATCTTAGGTTTGAGGGGCATCCAGATGGGGGTCACAAAACTTTCACCCTTCTAGACAGCCAAAGAATTCCAGGTGACCCCTTCAAGATGAAACCCATCTGCAAGCCCTGAATATTCCCTTTCTCGCCTTACCCTCCCTCTGCAGCTGCTGGCTTAATGCTCCAGAATGTTTTACAAAGGGCTCCAATGCAGCCAGCCATCCCTGAATAATTCAGATGGAGCAGAGCTGAGGTCTTGCACTGTGACTGCCCTCAGTAATACAATTAACTTTGAAGGTGAACAACATCCAATATGGAGCTACCCTCTGGTTACCGAGTGGAAAGTAAGAAATTGTTTCGAAAAACAAACATGTCAGAACTTGCATTTCAGGACTTTTGTATCTTTTGTCTATTTAAAGCAATGTCACATCCACTGTTTATATGTGCCCTCTCTTGCAGAAGCTCCTGTCCCATGAATTTGAGCCGCCACTTAATTATTCATACCCAAGACACACCGTTTGCTCATATAATTGTTTTGTTATATGGCAAATTACATGCTGTTAACGTCTGTAAAATTCTTAAATCTGGGAACCCTAGTTCCCTCCCTCAATTCATTATTTTATTTCACTTTTTTTCTAGTATGCACAATTGTAGAGCTGCTTATTGTGATTCAGTTTTGAAAGCTAAAGCCAATTAAAACACAAAAGTGTCTTCTGCCTAGATGCTTCTGAATGATGAGTCAAGGGAGAAAAGTGAGGGATGCTAACAACACCTGACTACCAAGGGTATCAGTAAGAACAACAAGTAAGGCCACCAAATTCTATGAAATATAAATGGGAACGTCTCTGCTACAGACTGGTTTGAACGCTTACGGCTGAACAAAAACAGCCTACGACCTTTCCTATTTTGTCACTTTACCTAAAGACCATTCCTTAAACTATTGAAAAGTTATTGTAGGAAGTGAAACAAATAGAAATAAAAACATCCACTGATCTTTATGCTCCAGTGGATCAGTGCAGGGAACATGCTGCGTAAAGTTTTTTTACAAGTTCAAGGCAAAGAAGTAAACTGGACTCAGTTAATGCTCTGCATATGAAAAAAAAAAAATCTGGTTTTCCTCTTATCTCTTTAATATAGAAACCCCCCTGAATGGAGTCAGGTAGTCCTCACTTAATGACCATTTGTTTAGTGATGGTTCAGACTTAGGACAGTGCTGAAAAAACCAACATACAACTGGTGCTCACACTTACGACTGTCACAGCATCCCCGCAGTCATGTGGTCACGATTTGGGTGCTTGGCAACCGGTTCACATTTATGACCGTCGCAGCATCCTGCAGTCATGTGATCACCATTTTCAACCTTCCCGGCCACTTCTGGCAAGCAAAATTAATGGGAACCACATGATTCACTTAACAGCCACCTGGTTCACTTAAGGACTGTGGCAATTCACTTCATGACTGCCACAAAAAAGGTTGTGAAGTTGGGTTGGATTTGCTTAATGACCTCTTCTCTTCGCAACTGAAATTCCGGTCTCTACTGTGGTCATCAAGTGAGGACTACCTGTAACTGTTTTTGTATGATTGAGAGATAGAGAATTAAAGGGCAAAATGAGTCAAGTAAACCCATCTTGCTCCTCATTTTATTTAAAAAAAAAAAAAAACACCACCACCAAAATAGGGTGATTTTGCCATGAATTTCAGCAGCATGACTAACTGGTATAGGCCAACCCAAATTATAAAAGAATATATTAATATTCACATCTCTGCGGGCCCAAATTTGTATAGGTTCGACACAAACTAGAACACCTTTCTTCAGTTCCACAGAAAGAAAATATTCTCCCATCATCCAGGTGAATAAGAAACTGCTATTTTTTAAAAAAACTTTGTGGAAATAATTGGAAACAAAAAAACAACTCTACACTGAGACAATTTAACAAGCGTTAAGTGTAAATCCACAATACAGATAGTTGAAGATGATCAAGAACTAAGATCTTATTGACTTACTGACTTTGGACCTTTTCCTTTGATGCCATATAAGGAGTACTTTACTCAATACATCAAATGCATCAATAACCCAATATAATAATCCAAGAGTTATTTCCCAATGTTCTGGTTTACAAAATAGTAGCCAGATTGCTTGTTTCTCATTCTCATCCTACCAACATGATTCACACATCACACAAATCTACCATGCGGTTTGTTTGACTCAGACTTAGTTAATCCAATCTGGGTTAACCCGATCTGCCACAGCATGCATGAACCTGATCAACTGTAGCTTATTCAACAATTTATTTAAGCATGGCTATTACATGCGAAGCGGTGTACCTGAAAAGGATTCAGCTACCATTCATTTCTCAGTAAAATGAAAACAGAATCTTGAGATGTATCTGAAAATTACAATTTTGTAAAACAGAGAGATAATCCAGAGTGCTCTGGATTCTTCCAACAGAAAAGGGACCAAAATCCTTCATATCCAGCTTCATTGTAATAAATAGGGAGTTTATATCAGAAAATTTGTGGGAAAGTATATTACAGCAGTTTGTCAAAAGCCTTACAGTTTGTCTGAAACAGTGTTACAAATTCGTTGATAGTTATTTGCCAAGTCTGGAGCTTTGCAGTTCTTGTATCATTGACCTAAGGTAACCAAAACTTTCAGATTATTTTCTCTCCTTTCATTCAATTTGAATTAGCTACTTCTCAATCTACTCGGGGAAGAATCTCATCAACTGCCTTAAACCGCTACAAAACTTTATTGTCAGGGTTGCATTTTTAACTAACTTCAATTATTCTCCAAGCATACTTAGGTTAATATGGTCATACAACACTCCTAGAAATAATTCAGTTTCTTTTTTCTCTCACAAAGCAGAATTGCCAACTAAATTTGTTTCATTGCACTACTTCAGCAGTAGAAACTTACAAGTAATTTAAAAACAAGCCACATGACCCTGCCCAGCTAAAGGAGAATCAGAACAGTAAGGTTGGAAAGGACCTCAACAATCAGCTCATCCAACCCTCTGGAACAGGGTTTCTCAACCTTGGCAACTTTAAGATGTATGGACTTCAATTCCCAGAATTCCCCAACCAGCATGGCTGGTTGGGAATTCTGGGAGTTGAAGTCCACAAGTCTTAAAGGTGCCAAGGTTGAGAAACCCTGCTCTGGAATGTGTAGGAAAACCAATTAAACCATCCTTGAGAGGTGACCCTCCAGCTTCTTCTTAAAAACTTTCAGAGATGGAGAACCCCCACAAGGTAGAAGAGTCCACCATTAAGTCACCAGAGAGCTGTGATAGGTATCTCGCACAGAATATGCTCTGATTTACAATTGCTTAAACATCCCACTGCTCTTCCAAATTTCATGTCAAAGGTATTATAGGACCATACATTAAGTATTTATTTGCTTTACCAAGCACAGGATAGCAAAATTGTATTATTCTACTTGGCAGAATTGGAAAGTAGAAAAATAATCAGCAGGTTGATCAGCAAAACACCAAAAAAGCAATCTTTTTGACAATACCATCAACAGCTCACTTCATGCTTAACACCACAAATTGTAGTCACTATCAGAGAGAATTCATACTTCTCTCAAGTACGACTAGCTTGAAAACTTTTGCCAAAGTGACACTCCAGCCTCTTCCAATGTACTTTCAATTCCTCTTGATCATCACACAGAGAGAGACCTGGAATATCCTTGGATTAAGGAGACACACAACTTTGCTTCAATGACTTTATCACCCAGGAGGGAGAGCAGACAAACACATTTTGGATGAACCCCTTGGATGGAAGGAGGAAATGGAAATGTGAAATCCATCAAGAAGAACCTGCAGATCTTTTTGTTCCCGACTGAATCAACATCTTGGATATCGCAGATGCAAATCTGCAAAGGTAATTCATATTGTGAAGTCCCTTCACTAGAAACCATAACTCTGGAGTTGCACAGCTGTCACAAAGGCTATTCAGTGAAGTATAGATTTAAATCAACCCTACCCAACCTGGTAATTTCCAGATGTTTTTTGGGATTACAATCCTCAGCATGAGACGCACTGACAATGCAGCAAACACACCCATGTTCCCTTTGAAGTACTTTTTCTGCTTCAGATTTGAACAGCTGCACATCTCTATTTGAGATCAGGTTAAGGCCAGAGAATCAGTGTAATACCACAGTTAAGATGTTGGAATCAGATTGGGGAGATCCCAGGCTCAAGACACCTTCTTCCCTGGAACCTCACTGGGTATCAAAGACAGGCATTCTCTCTTCGTCCAACATACCACACAGGGATGTTGTTTTAAGGATAAAAGGGAAAGTGCCAGTTAAGCTGCGCTGAGCTCAGAGAAAAGGTGGGATAGTGGTACAAATAATAATATTGTAAAGAGTTTTCACACCTCATAGGCCACTGGCTTCTGTGTAAAAGGAAGAGAATAAGCAACACCTAGAAATAAATCAACTTTCTAATGTTAACAGAACAACAGGATCCACAAATGAATGAATCCACCCATACTGAATGTGCCTGCTGAAACCAGAAGTAGACAATCTGTAGCCTCCAGAGGCTGAACTACAATTCCCAGCATCCCCCAGCAATGGCCCCGCTAACTAACAGCACTGGGAGTTGTCTGCATAAAAATCAATTCAAAGGTCCCAAAGAACAAGCTAATTAATTAATTCTCGTTGACTTCTCTTCCCCCCCAACCGCCCCCCCCCATGTTTTATCAGTTTGACCGTGTTTTACCCAGTTTTAGAACTGGGTTCCATGTTTTTGCCATGGTTTCTTTTGGGTGCAACCTTAAATCAATGCACACCAACTTAATGTTAATGCCCCAAACCTCCTCTCATCTTTAATTCTGACCATGCAGACTTCCCTCTCAAGTCAGCCTCTCTCTAATCTTCATTTCTGCAGAATCTTGCCTGACAAAAGAATCTGAAGATCCTGAAAACATGCAGATGTTCATGGATATAGGGCTGGTCTAATAATGTTGCCTTACTATGCATGATTGGGGGGGGGGGCAAATTCTGAACTTGGAATGGTTCATATCTCAGTCCTCCCCAATTCATTCCCACTCCACCTTCCACCTCTAAGGAGAAAAGCAGAATTGTCTAGAGAGTGAAAGCTTCTGTGGGCTCTTTGGTTGGATTCTAAATATGGAAATAGACCCAATTTGGACCAATGTGCTGTGAACACTGCAGTTCTTAAGTTAATTGAGCCTCTTATGCACAAAGAAAAGATAATCTGGCCCCTTCTACTTTTGGAATTTCTGCAAAAGGGCGATGGAGCATTTCTGCAGAGATTCTTTTGTCCACTATGAACCAACCTCATCCTTGTTGGCATTCATTAGTAAGCTGGTATTTGGCCAAGGCTGAGTCAGTCGGGTAAGTCCAGCTTACAACATTTCCCTTTGAAATGATCTTACCTGTCTTCCTCACCATCCAGAGATGCCAGCGGAAGTACCTTCAGGGGGAAAAGGGAGGAGACCATGCTCCCATCTGCCAGGGCTGAGTGGGCTCCAACACTGCCTTCACCGCCAGAAGGCTGGGTTAAGCCAACCAAGGTGGATTCCGTAGGGCGCTTGGCATCTTCAGTTCGGGTTGTAATTGACTGAGCGAGGGACTGCGCAGAGAACTGGGAAGAGTTCAGTGGCACGCTGGGGGCTCCGGGCAAATTGATGCTAGTAGAAATCAAGGCAGGTTGAGACACATTTTGGACCAAGCTCCCATTTTGCATACTTGAAGACTGTGCTAGGTTCTTGGAAGGAGCCAGGCCCATAGGCGCAGGGGGCCCGCTTGCAGCTGAATGGCACGGCACAGGAGTAGTGCTAACAGAAGGTACTGGGCTCACAGGAGGCAGTTGGCTCATTCCTTGAACCAGAGGATCTCCGGCTTGCATTGGTATCAAACTACTCTGGGGTGCAATACCCAGAGGCTGAGAAAGGCCCGGTAGCGCACCTTGGGACCCTGGATGGACGATCCCTGCTGGAACTGAGGGAGCTGCTTGGGAGGGTGGAGCAGCAGCAGCAGCAGGAGCACTCTGGGCCATCAACGAAGGACCAATCTGATTTGCCACTGGTGGTGGCTGGGCCACAGGAGCTACGCTTCCTTGTTGTCCAACGTTCATCACGGGAGCAGGCGCTCCCACGGCTGGAATGGTGGGCTGGGCCTGAGCAACAGGCTGAGAAGGTGCCACAGCGATGTGTGCTTGGACAGGAAGCTGCATATTTGGCGGCTGCACGATGGGCACCGTAGACCCTGTTCCCAACATCGCAGTCCCAGGCTGCAGAGAAGAAGCCGAAGCTGGAAGCATCTGCGGCTGTGGCTGCTGGGTGTAATCTGGCACTGGGGCTTGGGTTACTGGCTTCACATGCCCTGGAGCCATCTGCATAGACATTGGGGGCAGGGCTGTTGCGTGCTGAGCTTGTCCCTGCCCAAAAGGTAACTGTGGTGGCTGTGGAGCAACTGGAACAGCTGGGACCGGTTGGGCTGGCGGGGTGAACGGCAGCTGTTGCGATGCCAGAGCTGGTTGATGGCCACCAACTACGTTCACCGGAGGAGGAACCTTCTGCGGAGGGTAGCTGACATCTTGAGGATGAAGCGGGACCTGCGAGAGCTGGGACTGAGAAACACTCTGGGGTAGACCTGGTGCTGACCCTGCACCAGCACCGCTGAAGTCCATCTGCTGAGGCCCTACAGCTTGAAATGCCTGCTGCTGCGCCCCAGAAGGGGCCCCCATCTCCCCACTTCCCACGCTCTCGGTATAGTGGCTCAGGGTGCTGCTGACGGAACTCCCACTGGTGGTCTCCCTTTCCGAGGTCACTTCTAGGAGAACGTCTCCTGTTTTGGCCACAGCAGCTCCTTCGGCCACCGGACCAGGGTTATCCTTGTCGTAGAACTCTGTGCACGTCCATCGCCCTTTCTTAAACGGCTCCGAAGTGGAATCTAATTTCACGACTCGAAACCTTGATGTGCCGCCCACAGGCTGCAGGTGGCCCGAAGCCACCGCTGCTGCCCCTGCAACTGTATGACCAGAGCTTCCGGCGGCATTCAAGGAAGCGCTGGCGCCATTGCCAATCCCGCCGGAGAGCGCCACATTCCCAGGGTGGCTCCCTCCGGGCACAGCCATTCCATTCCCGGCACTTGCGAGGTTGCCCAGGTTCTTGCTCAGCGGGCGTGCTCGGCCACTCGCCCCCCCTGCCACACTGCTGGCGCAGGCTCCACCGGCAGAAGTGACCCCAGGGGGGCCACCAGGGCGGAGGTGGGCCACGGGGGCAGCTGCAATGGTGCCCACGGGGGAGGAGGGCGCTGCTGCAAGGCCAGGACCAGCGCCCTCCAAGCTTCCAGCCCCGGGCAGCCTTCGGAAGGACGGGCTGGATGGAGAGCCCCCCGAAATCGGCAGCCCCGCAGCCCCGGTGTGGGAGGCAGCCTGGGGGTGCCCGTGGGCGGGGTGGGCGAAGGGGTGTCCATGAGGAGGGTGGATGCTCCCGTTGGTCAGGGCTCTGGGCGGCTGGCCCAGCCGGGGCTGGTTGGGGGAGACGGCGCCCGGGCTCTCTGCCTCGTGGAAGTTGTTCAGCGTCTCCTCCGAGGAGCTCCGCTCGGGCTCCCCCAGGTCAGTGGCCCTGGACAGGGAGACGTCCAGGATCTCGGAGGAGGAGAAGTCCTCGGTGTGCGACTCGTCCAGGTCGTCGTAGCTCTCCGTGTCCTCCGCGATGCTGTTGTTGGAGCTCAGGCTGGCAGAAATCTGGGCCGGGGTCACGCTGGTGATCTGGAAGCCGCTCTTCTTCTTGAGCTGGGCGCCCGCTTGGCCGAGGGGCGGCGGCTGCGAGAGGAGGGCCAGGCTCTGCGGTGGGGGGGGCGGCGGCGGGCCGGGCGCGGAGGAAGATGCGGCGGGGGCGGCGGCGGCAGCGGGGGAAGGCGGCGGCGGCTGGACCAGCAGGGCAGGCGGGTACTCTTCCGAGCTGGCGCCGGCGCTGCCGCCTCCGACGCTGCCCGCCGTGCCGCCGCCGCCGCCGCTGCTGCCGCCCCTCCGAGGCAGCATCGCCGGGTGCGCCATCTTCTTCGCCCGCGCGTCTGCAGCTGAGTCAGGGTGGTGCATTGAAGCCAGGCGCGGGCAGCAGCGCGGCTCTCCAGGGCCGGGAGGCCGGGCTCACCGCGCCCCGGAGGAGAGACCGCAAGGCGCGCAGCTCGCCCGCTCCGGCGGCGGGCGATCCAGGCGGCGGCGGCGGCGGCACGCCGAGCCCCTCCGCCCTGCCGCTCAGGCGCTGGCCATCCGCTCCGCCGAGCGCCTCCTGCCTGCGACCGACGGCGGGGGGCAGGGAGGCGGCTCCGGCGCCGGGCGGCCGCCGCCCCCAACTCCACCAGCAGGGCTCGCGGCGCCCGTCCCGCAGCCCCCGGCGCTCACCGGGAGAAGGCAGCCGGTTTCCCGTGAGGAGGAGGAGGAGGAAGGGGAAGGAGCCGCCCCTCTCGACGCAGACGCGCAGTCCCGCTGGAGACGGCGGGCGCCAGGCGCGTCCCCATCAAGAGCAGCAGCCACACGGGCCGCGGGGAGGCAGCGGGGCTGGCGCAGCCGGACGGCCCGCCTGGTCCTCCCTCCCTACCTCCCTCCCGCTGCTGCTGCTGCTGCTGCTGCTGCTGTCCTGCCGCCTCCGCCTGCGCGCCGTCGGTGCTGCTCTTCCCGAGGCCAGGAGCCCGCCCCGCCGCCTGCCTGCTTGCCTGCCTGCCGCGCGGCCGGGCTGGAGAGACGTTGTGCGCTCCGCCTCCTCCGCCCAGACCCTTCGCTCCGGCGCCTCGGCTTCAGAGGCGCTGGGGGGCGGGGGGAGGCGCCCAAAAGATGGCGCTGGCGGCGCAGGCGCAGCCCGGGCGCAGACATAAAGGCCCCGTCGGGACGAGCGAGGGAGGCGGCCGAAGGGCATCGCCTCCTCTCGTGGAAATGGCCGAGGCGGGCGAGGTCCCTGGGCGCTCCGCCGAGGGCGGGCCGAGCACGCGAGAGAGCTGGCCCGAGCTGCGGCTGCTGCGCTGGCTGGCCGGACGGCCGGCTCGGGGCGCTTTCGCCTCCTCCTCGGTTTTCGCGTTTATCTCCCGGGCGGGGCAGAGCGGGCCAGCTGGGGACGGGCGGGCGCTTCCTGGAGGGCCAGCTGTCGGCCGCGGGGGAAGGGGCAAGCGGGCGGGCTGGGGCAGGGGGCAACCGCGCCTTGCAAAGCTGCGCTTCTGGAGCGTTCGGCAGAAGCCCGCCGGGATGTCCCAGACGCCCCCGAAAAGCGGGCGGCGACCCCTCCGCGTGACTGACGAGTGAGAAAGCCGAAGGGAGGCGGCCGGCCCTGCGCGCCGAGAAGGCGCCCGCGGCTGCCGGCCGGGAGCGCTGCCGCAAAGGACGCCCCGTCTTTCCCCACGGCGGGCGCCGGCGGATTTTTCCAGAACTCTGCCTTGTGGGGAGGGCCGGTGGGTGCGTGAAACTCAGCCGGAACGCGGGCCGGTCCCAGAGGCAAAACTGGCGGCAGGGTTAGCTAAGGAGAAGCCCTCTCCGCCAATTCCCAACCAGCTGAAGGTGGTTTGAAGTAGCCTCGGAGGACAAGCCCCGATTGACCTCTGAAAGTTTGCCCTGAAGGAGGCCCGCTGTCGCCGCCACGTTAAAAGAAAGAAAGAGAAAGGGGGGAAAGCGGGAGGGGGGAGAAAGCTGGCGTCTCATCTCTCCGACTATTTTTTGCCTCAAGAACTGCGTCTTCCAAAAATCCCCCGCTAGTGGCTGATCCTAGAAATGCTTTCACGTCCTTCGAAAAATCCCTGTCGTACACCTTCTGGGATTTTCCAGTCGCTAGTTCGTTTGGCTTTCTAACAAAGAGATTTGCGACGCCTCGACGGCAAGTGCATTTATTACAGCATTTCCCCTCCTTATGGCTCACTTTGATGCTCCAAGACCATTTGTAACGGCTTCCTGAAGAAATACTGCATTAGTCTCTCGCAGCAAACACTAGCGAAGAGGGTTATACACACTGCATTTACACTGCTTGAGATACATGCTTCTGAACAGAGGCTGCTGGCTCTAAATCAAACATATATAAGGTGAAATGGGGGCAGGCATCTGAATTTCTTTTAAGCTGTCATTTTGTTCCATAGATATTCTACCAATAAATATGTATTCCACCAATAAATAATAAATCAACTGGATCTAGGCGTCTAATGTTCTCCAGATGATGCCCTCCTGTTGGGATAGGATCCTAAAGCTCTCTAGGAATGCAAACTGCATTTTGAAGGAGGAGGATAGAGTATTGATGCTTTTGTACATTGGTGTTGGAGAGTACTATGGAGAGTCAAGAAAACAACAAATGGACCATAGGACAAGTCAATCCAGAGTTCTCATTTGAGATGCAAATGATCAGGTTCAAATTAACAAATTTTGGACACTTTTGCAGAGAAGACCATAAGGTAGATCCAGAGGATGAACTACCAGGTGGGTGGACTCAGTTACAGCAGTGATGGGAGATCTGATGGGAGATCTGAAGAACCAGGTAGGAAACAGATCATTCTGGACAACACCAGTCTATGAGGACACTAAAAGTCAACACCAAGCTGATGGCGCATACTCCAAGGAATGCAAACATTCACTTGGGAGCTTTTTCTCCTCCTCTTACGTTTTGCCATTCATTTCTCAGCCTTGGATGTTGAGGACACCTGCAAAGAGTTTTGATAATGGGTTTCCGTGTTGCAGACTGTTCCAGTGTTGCCAGCTTCAGCCTTCGCTCCAGAGTTGGGATTGCAAACCCTAGAATTCTCAGCCAGCCAGGAATTCTGCTAGCTGCACTGGAGAGCATCATCTTGAGGAAGCATTGTGGGGCAATAGTGGCCAACCAAGACAGATCCCAGAGATAAAATGGACACAGATGCCAGGATTATAGCAACATACAAAGCTTTATTAAGCAGCAGAAGCAACATACTTACAGGGGAGCTCCCATCCCAATCAGCCATGACAGACGGTGGCGGGAGAGGTGCTTTGCCAAGATGCGCCTGTAAGAGTTCTTCAGTGCCCAGGTTTATAGTCTTGGGCTCCCCCCTCATGCAGTGCCAGGGCAATTGATCATGAGACTGACATTTGTGCATTCCTATCAATAGAAGTCTGTGTGCAGGAATGAGGGGTGCTTCTTGATCCCCAAGCTGCATGCAGTAGCTCTATTGATGGCAACAGGAAGTTAGTTACCTGATCAAGGAGGGCAAAGAGTTAATTATATTGTTAGCAAGAAGGGAAAGGCTATTTGCATGGAAAAGGGGAGGCCACCCAGCTTGTCTCTTGAGCCTGGCAGCTCAGAAGGCTGCCTTGGAAGAAGCCGCAGGAAGAGACTTAATTGACTAATAAAGAAATTCAGACTCTGGTCAGCCTTGCAGGATAATCTTTACAACAGGAAGGCAGCTTTGAACATCTGGTGGCAGAAAAATGTCATGCATGTTAGAAAGTAGAAACAATCAACCTGTTTCCTGTTCTTAAGCAGTTTCCAATCCATGTAAATAAACAACTAGGGTGGAAAAGAGATCTTCCCCCCTAAGATGAAGGCATTACCTTGCTTATTTTTAAAAATACCATTTGAAATAATTAAGTAGGTGTTTTTTTTAAAGTTGGGGTTGGAAAAGCCAATCTATGTTGCTCCTGCACAAGAGTTGTGCCAAATAAAAGTGGGTTATAAATTAAAAATATATAGGTTTAAATTTTAAAAACACTAAGGTAATAGGTAAGATGGGCACAGGTGTGTTCGTGCATATCAGTTCCTAGCTATCCATCTTCCATTGTAAAAGTCCAAATCTGATCATTTTTATACCTCTCCTTTGGGGGGGGGGAAGGTGGGAAGAAATGACTTTTGCTGTTTTTCATTGAGTTTGGCTGTTGAATAAACATCCTAACAATAACTGATATATAAACTGCCTGGAGAAGAAAAATTGTGAAGTTTGCTTCTTTATCTCCCCTGATAGGAAATGCTGGTTGTCTTCTTAAAAGGCATTTGGAAATCTTGAGTTTTTCATGACTGGGCAGCAGTATGTCTGTGCCAGATGAACATGGAGGAACAAAGAAGTATTTCTTACTCTGTTCCTTTAAAAATTAGTGATTCTTCTTCTAAATATTTTTCAAAAGTCATAGTCAATTCAAGTAATTTGTGTCTGAAGTTATACAGGGCTTTGTAAATAGCAGTCCTTTAAAATTTATTTAGAGTGGTTGCCTGCTGTGCTGTTTTAACAAGTTGCACTTTATAACTAATCTGTACAATACCGTGGGCGCAGCAGTCTGGACTAGCTGAAGTCTCCAAAACCTTGAAACACAAAGCTGCCTATAGTATAATATTTACGTTATAACAAGGGTACATGTAGTCCTCGCTTAGTGACCATACTTGAGACCAGAATTTTGGTTGAGAAGCAGTCATTAAGCAAATCCAACCTGATTTTACAGCCTTTTTGTGGTGTTAAGTGAATCACCACAGACGTTAAGTGAACCACATGGTCATTAAGTGAATCACGTTGCCCATTGATTTTGCTTGTCAGAAGCTGGCTGGGAAGGTTGAAAATGGCAATCATGTGACCATGTGATACTGCGACGGTCATAAATGTGAACCTGTCGCCAAGTGCCCAATTGTGATCATGTGACCGCGGGGATGCTGTGATGGTGTGAGGGCCGGTTGCAAGTTGGGTTTTTTCAGCACCAACATAAGTCCAAACTGTCACTAAACGAATGGTTAAGCGAGGACTACCTAAGTGCAATGGAACTAAATCATGAGTCACCATGGCCAGATCTGACGTCTTCAGGAATGAATGTAAAGGCCTTCTGTTTCTGCTAGACCTGGCGAGTAGCTTGGGCATCAAACCTACCAAGGTATATAGACTTGCCCCCACCCAATTTTTTTTCCAAGTGGGTAATGCTTGGCCCCAGGGAATGCAAATTTATCAACCACAGGCAACGTCGGAATGATTCCAGGTTGAGTTCCTATCTAGCTAACACAGATCAAACTCTTCTTCCTTGATCTACCTTACCAAGCGGCCAACTAGAGTGCTTGAAAGCAGACCTGCCCCTCTCCTTCTGTTGTACCCCTGAAAGGCGGGAGGATGTAGAATTAAAAACCAGAAGTAGCTGCCTAACACAGAGCTCCAGAACACTCATCTCCATGATCATCTGGAAACCTGCAAACTGTAAGAGTTCTTCCGAGTCCTACATAATGTATTGCTGTCTGCTCTTCTCGGCGGCAGATATAATTAAACACCTATCCGTGAAAGATTACTGTATGTCCATGTGATTCTGGAGAAATAGGAAGTCAACCATGTCCTCCTTTATTGCAATTAATAGAGAGATCTCCAAAAGTACCATATAATGCCAATCGGCCAGCGATTCCCAGGCAAAACAGATGAGTTGATAGTTTACGAGTTGCTATCTATTGCTGGGCAGCAGGGAAGACACGGTGTCAGCTGACCCCCTCAAATAATTTTTAATTTTGTTCTGTGATTTATAACTTAAATTTAAATTTTCTGATCTATGATCATAATAAAAGATTTCAATGTTTTGATTGTATCCCTAAACTGCTATGGGGGGCATGCTACCCGCAGTGGGAAGATAGAGCGTTTAAATGCCTAGAAGACAGGTCTATCAATCTTCTCTCAAAACATCTTAGCAGCCTTGTGGCAGTGAATTCCACAGGTTAACAATGTTATTGCTGATGTATGTATGTATGTATGTATGTATGTATATGAAACTTTCAACAAGAGAAAGCAATACAAATATTAGGGGGGAAAAAAAGAATAAGTGAGGAAAAAAAGAGAAGAAAGAAAAAGAGAAGAAAAAATTATAAACGGCTTCTGATCTTTTTGACAGCAGTTATACATGGATTTATATTTTACTCTCTCTAAGGTTACATCAGTTTCCTTTTTCCATAAGCTACCCTTTCTAATCTTCAAACCCAAAAACCACAACTTCATTTTTCTCTTTTTCTCAGCAAAAAGTCCATGGGGTTTCCAGTCACTAATAAATGTAATAGTTGATCTTTCTCTAAGCAAACAAGTTACTTTTGCCATTTCCGCTAGTTCCATCATCTTCACCAACCATTCCTCCATTGTGGGTCTATCAGAATCTTTCCATTGTCGTGAATACAGTAGTCTCGCAGCGTGATATATATAAAAATAGTCTTTCGTGGCTCTTTTCTAGTTGTCTGTCCATTATTTGCAACAAGGAAAGTTCTGGTTTCTGTTGAATCTTAGTCATTAAAAATCTTTATATCAGTGTACGTATTTGAACCCAAAGTCTCCTGGCTTTTAAACAATGTTATTGCTGTTTGAAGAAGGGCTATTTCCATGGACAGAAAGGCCCCAGCAATAAAGCCTCTGTTTTGCATGCAAAGTATCTTTAATCACTGACTTAGCATAGCCTATTGTGTTCTGCTTTTAGGAAGTGGGATCCTTTTCTTGCCCCGGGAAGTTCTCAAAAGTTAATGAAGATGGTATTGCCAATCAATAAATATTTTTAGTACCATCTCTGACCAGTACAAGATAGGGTTCTCCTATAGTCATGGAAAATAAAAATAAAATTGGAATATAAACATACTGTCTAAAAGGAAAACCATCAAAAACTATCCCATACATTCTTAAAACAGTGTGTTTATCTCATGGAATAACATAGCACAGGGAGAAAAAATGGGCAGGGATGTTCTAACAATGCAGGTGATCAACATAAATTAAAACCACATTCTGCTTTTGTGGTTTTGCCAGTTTCCTGCCAATGCCTCACACTTTTAATGACTTTTAAACACCTCCCCCACTTTCTAAAGCTCGAGTGGGTCTTAGTGGGTCTGTGAATTTTAGCTCTGGGAGAGTGGTTCACTTTCTTGCTTCTGTTGGGAAAGCTTTGA
The DNA here is from genome assembly GCF_035149785.1 of Candoia aspera. Taxonomy (NCBI): domain Eukaryota; kingdom Metazoa; phylum Chordata; class Lepidosauria; order Squamata; family Candoiidae; genus Candoia; species Candoia aspera. The sequence continues at coordinate 10,707,001 of NC_086157.1, forward strand.
CCAGAGCGATTCCCATCATGTTTTGAAGTGACTGTGAACTCACAAGCACCATTAGTCAAAGACCCTATAGCAGTCTGACACAATATGTTTGCCGGTTGAATAGTAGAATCAGTACCAACTTTAGTCAGATGGGCAGAACTGTGTATTAAAGGCACCAAGGCCAGCTCGCTCAATAGACAGTTCAGAAGTCATTACTGTACTCAGAGATCTGCAAAGAGGTTAGTTCTGTATTTCTTGGCCATGTGTTTCTTAACTGCAATTAAAAAAAAAACTAGCCCATTTTTATCTTTTTAACTGTCTCTCTCTGGCCACCTCACAGAGCAAGATACTGCCTCTACTGGAAAATATTGTTTATGAAATGTTCAGAAACTGTTGAAGAAATCATAGATATCTTTACACTGTTGAATTTTCAGTCCTTTCCTAAACATTCTAAGTCCAAATTCTCCATAAAAGAAGCAATTCTCAATTAAAGTACTAAGCCTATTTTGTCCTTTGAAATTTTCCAGCAGAGTTGCACACAATAGGCCGAATACAGAGAAGGCCACGTTTATTGGGACCCAAGAAAGGGACTTCTCATTGTTTAGCTGTGAAAATAATTAAGATGTAAGCAATATGCATTTTTTTTGTTTCAGACATTGCACTACATTTGAGATTTGTTTCTATTTCTCTTCAAAAATCACCCCAAATATTAATTTTCATGCTAAAAATTCACAATTTAAAAAAATCAAAGTATAGTAGTAAGCTACAAAATGAAACCATACGTGATGAGCTGTTTCCCACTCTATTTTAACAGCTTAGATTTATTTGGGGTGGGCTGTTTTGAGCGCAAAATGAGGCGCTTCATGCTTAAAACTATTCACATTCAAAATCTTCTAAAGATCTCTGTCCAACTAGAGTTCCAGATTTATTTCTGATCTATTTTGTTAACCTATGTTCTATTTCAGACAGAATTTTAGCTTTCTACTGGTTAGCAACATGTAAATGTTTACGGCAGTAGATATCAAGACTTTCTACTTTTTAAAAACTTATTTGCCACAAACATCAATTCATCTAGGGTTTGGGAAGGCCTAACCCTTTCCATGTTTACCACTAACTGTCCTATTTGTTTACCTCAGTAAACAAAGAGCAGACACATAAATATAACCCATGGTCAATGCCACAAATTGCCTCATAGCAAGGATCCCAAACGTTTTTTTAAAACCATTATTTTTATTTTACTGTTGTGGATGTTCGCAGCATGTAGGTTTTCACAGCTATTTATTGGTGAAATCATTACTAAAGTAACACCATGTGAGATAATGAATATGTGATGTTTCGTTAGCCATGCCACTAGCTTCTTTGCAGCACATCTGTTGCTGATATTATTTGGAAATTATCCTTGTAAGTTCAAATCAGTCCTTAATGCGAATTCTGAAAGGTGGGACTATAAATAATTATAGTTCAAGTTTTTAAAATGGCTGTTTGTGCAAGTTAACAGATCTGCATTGAACACACCACAGGGAAATTTCTCATTGCTCCACCTTTAAATGGCTCTGTCGTAACATGCCCTCTATTAACTACAGAAGAAAGTAAACTTAACATTCAACCTGTAATTGTCTCATTGTCCTGGGTTATCAATTAAAATCCAATTCAGTGTTTCTGTTTTTCACAAGCTAAAGAGACAACTTAGGCAACATAGCTTTACTGGGCGCTGATGTTTTTTGTTTTGGTGCCTTCAAGTCACTGTTGACTTCTGGCAACTGCCTGGACAAGCCCCTGCAGTTTTCGTGGCAAGGTTTTTCAGAAGTGGCTTGCCATTGCCTCCTTCCTGGGTCTGAGAGAGGGGGACTGGGCCAAGGTCACCCAGCTGGCTGTGTGCCCAGGGCAGGACTAGAACTCAGTCTCCCAGTTTCTAGCTTGGTGCCTTAACCACCACACCAAACTGGCTCTCATGCTGATGTATTACGACTTTAAAACCAGAGAATAAAGTGGGCGGGGAATATTGCTCTATCAACAAAGTCTAATCTGAGCAGATAAGCACCTCCTGCATACTTCTGTTCTCTGATGAAAAATTTCCATCACAGGAGTGAGAATAAAGCAACAGTGAAGACAAAACCCAAATCATTTGCAGAATGTGTCCATTATTTGCAGGTTAAGATACAGAAAGGGGACGCGGTGGCGCTGCGGGTTAAACCGCTGAGCTGTCGATCGGAAGGTCGGCGGTTCGAAACCGCGCGGCGGGATGAGCTCCTGTTGCTAGTCCCAGCTCCTGCTCACCTAGCAGTTCGAAAACATGCAAATGTGAGTAGATCAATAGGTACCGCTTCGGCGGGAAGGTAACGGCGTTCCGTGTCGTCATGCCGGCCACATGACCCGGAAGTGTCTATGACAACGCCGGCTCCAAGGCTTAGAAACGGAGATGAGCACCGCCCCCTAGAGTCGGATTCGACTGGACTTTACGTCAAGGGAAACCTTTACCTTTACTAAGATACAGAAAACTAGTTTCTAAGGCAGTGTTTCTCAAGCTTAGCAACTGTAAGAGGTGTGGACTTCAACTCCCAGAATTCCCTAGCCAGCCATGCTGGCTGGGGGATTCTGGGAGTTGAAGTCCACACGTCTTACAGTTATCACGGTTGAGAAGCACCGTTCTAAGGTCTTTTTCTTGTATATTTTTTTTTCTTTTAGCATCGTAAAGGTCGCTACTGATACAGATTTTTAGTACCACATGAAACTGCCTGCTGATATTTGAGAAGCCGGTGATTACAAGGAGAGGCCAAAGACGACACATTGAGGGCATTATTTCTTTTCTGCTGGTCTATCACGTTCGCTCGGAAGTTGGGATGGGCTCTGGTTTTGATATCAGGGGGCTGCATTTCTTCCCTGGTCCACCTACGGCTGGTTTTCCTAACTCCCCTCTCCCAACTGACTGCAATTCCGTAACTAAGGTGGGCAAGGGGAAAAGTACCGCTTATTATTAATAGACCACTGGGAAGAAAGCCAGGACAGGACTCACTCACTTGATGCAGCCAAGGCGGCTCTTCCAGCTTGTTTTAATCTAGCTTGCAACAGGCGCTCTGCAGGTTATGGTAAAGAGAGTCACAATGGCAGCCATGACGGTGTGATCAAAGCCCTGCCCCTTTTCCCCTGCACCTCGACCGACTTACAAAACGGGCAGAGCTTCAATCATACTGTTGAGGCTGCTACCTTGACTTTTTTTGACCACACCTTATGGACATCCCTGACATAAAAGGTAAATAGAACAGAGTTAATATGATTTTTATTCATACTTACAGTAAGTAAAAATGAATCCCTGAAGAACAGGATCGCAAGATCAGAATATTGCAAGGCCTAACTGAGCTTTAGTTTTCATCAGAACAGTTAACTTAAATACATCCAAATTCTTTGGATGCAATGTGCAATCTGAGGAGTTTCAGCAAGGATCCCAATATGGGCAATGGTTACCCATGTATGGTTAAAAAAAAAAAATCAGTTGTCTTTACTAGTGATCTCTGTAGATTCCCAAACATCCTCATCAACAGCAGGAGATGCAGAGACTTCCTTGCTTTCAACTAGTTTGTTGGGTTCTGTTTTGTTCTGGTCAAAGTTGAGAGAGTTGATTAATTCACAAGACTTATCTGTCACTAACTCTTTTGCATGCTGAGGAATTGGCTCGCTGTCCAACAGAGGGTTTGAATTAGTTTCTAAATGGAGTCCAAGGCCATCGTTTTGGAGAATATAACGGATACACTGTAGAATCACGTTCCTTTCATGTCGTATGTCCTTTGCTAGAAGCTAAGAGAAAGGAAGAAAAGGTATAAGGTATATGACCACCAGTCTCCAAAGAGCTGTATTGAAAGATTTATGCAAAGTTTTACAAACAAGCATGGTCGGTAAATGCATTTCCAACCCAGAGCAGGGTTTGAATTTCTTTCATCTTTTAAGTACGGCAGAGATGGAAATAAATCATCCAATACAGTCCCACACTGGATATTCACTTTAGTTCGGTCTTGACCCCCAAATTTAGTGCAAGATTCCACTATGGATTGGGCCAGAGATAGAGGACGCACTGCAAACCTGAGTGTCCTTCACCCGCTACACAACTGGGACTTGTGTTAAAAAAAGGGTCATGGTATAAATGTGGAATTCAAGAACCATCCTATTGTGACGATACTGTATGTTCTCATCCGAAGACATACAGTTGCAGTGCAGTCTTTTAGGCCACAAAACATGCCAAACTGCCTGTAACGTTCAGAATATATACACATACGCCCTTGTTCTGCACAAAGAGCATGTAACAGGGCAGTAATTTGATGACATTATCTACCATCATCTTTCTATTACTCATAAATTGGTCAATCCTGTTTTCTTATGCTATTGACAGTGCTGGAGAGATTTTTCATGGATTATAGCAGCTGTTTTCCCTTGCAATTTATTCTTTCTGTTATGCTTATAACCTGAGTTGAGGCCATTTGTTGGAAAGACATACATTTTGTAAATCAAGGCACAGCCAGAAACTTCCTGAGGTTTTCTGAAGAGGCAGGGTAAAGCAACATAGTCATCTGCCTTGCAGCCATAAAAAAGAGCAGAATGTCAACAGATATTTCGAGTTTATCTGGTTTCCTCAAGCAGATTTTTGAATTCTACAGCTGAGCTTATATATCATGCCCAGCAATGGTTTGCTGAATAAACACAATGTACTCAGCCAAAACTAAGCAATCTGCATTAATATACTGGATAGACCTGACCTGTTTTTGCAGTATTTAACTTCAGGAAAGAATTTGGAGGTGAAGACTGTCTAATTCAACATTTCCACAAAAGGTATCTTGTTGCACTTTCATCTTACTTCTGGTATATTGGAATGACTAAAGTCATTCAATAGGTCTATTCTAAGTCCAGATCCGATTTAATCAATTTTTCAAAAGTTACTAGGAGTAATATTTCTGTCAACTTCCAGGCCAGCTCGATGCTTAAAATGCCTTGAAATGATTAAAATCATTACAAAAATGCCACGAAGGAAGTTAGAAATCCATAAATAAAACAGGAAACATTAAATAGAAATAGCACGTGTTTACATTAAAAAAAAAGGGCTCTTAACAGTTGAGTTGAATGTTAATTTACATTCCAAGGAATTAATTTTTTATTTTATTCTCTGCTAGAAGGAAAATTTATGCATCATTTTGTTTTGGTATTTTAAGTTATTTCATTTTAACATTTTCCTTTGCTTCAGTAAGCCCTCAAAGAAATTATGGTAAGGGGCAGTTACATACAGTAACAGAGGGAAAACATGATAGGTAGAAGAGGGGGGTTATATCTGGAGTATGCAGTTTAAAGGCTTTGTTTTATTGGATTTTTAATTAAAGCAATTGCCAAGCCCTCTTCCATTATACCAATCAGATTGGGTGCCCTGTTTTTCTCTCCATAAGGGAAGATTGACCACTCTACAGCATGAACCTCCTTTATATTTCCTGAAATGCTACATTTCACCTTTTGGCATGTCCCAATGTCCCCTGCTCCCATGTCTATACAGACAGAAATGGGAAGAGGAGTGATATACCAAAGGACCTTATTTGACCAGCCAAAATTAAATCACCTTTTTTCTGGATTATAGCTACCGGACACAAGCAAGTAGATTACCTCAGTGCAGAGAAGAACGTACACACCAACTGTGTTCCTGGCAGATGGTGAATCTGAGGACCACACGAATTACAATGCCCTCTCATGTTAATTATGTATTAATTCAGTTAAATTTTCCAATCCCTTGGCTAGCATATCATTAGAGGTAAAATAACTTTTTTCTGACATCCTCATTTAATTAAGGGCCAATTTACTCTCAGCATGTTTTATTTTCCCTAGCACCCATGATAACGTATTCAGATATCACTGAAAACCTAGCAAACAGTGCAGGAGAGTCCTTTCTGAAATGCAATTTTCTTTCATCATTTTGGTATAAGAGATGGCCAAGTAACTTCTATTTTGCTTTGTTTAAGTCTGCTGTTAATCCCTAGAATGACTGCATTTCAAAATGGAAAATACATTTATTCTTAAAATCAAATTAAAATGTGAAGGTGGAGGATGGGAGGAATATGCTTAAAAGACTTTAACTTTCCTTACAGAGAAGAGCAAAAAAAAAAAAAAAGCTCTCCACCAGCGGTGGAGTAAAATCTTCTTGTGAACTCTTGGAATTAACAACCGTAAGCTGAAGGGAACAAATCTCTACTTAAAAGTGGTAACATTCATTCATTCATTCATTCATTCATTCATTCATTCATTCATTCATTTTTCAAATTTCTATTACCGCCCATCTCCCCCAACAGAGGGGGACTCTGGTATCAAGTAAAAAGTTCATTGGTATCGAGTAAAAAAATACTGAAAAGACCTCTTACCATTTCTAGCAAAGTTGGATGGTGGTTTTGCAATGCAGGAAGTGATTTCCTCTGTCTTTTCAGATTGCTTGTGCTCCCTGTATGTGACTTTGATCTCCCCAAGGCTGCCCCTTTATGCAGATAAGGGAGAGTTTCTTGGTGATCCCCGTGCTCACGGTTTTGAGAGTTATCTGAAGACTGAGGGATATTTCTGGGAATGGCCTCTTTTTCAGCTGCTCTTTTTGCTACAGGAGTGATAGATTCTAATTTAAAAAACAAATAATTAAGCAATGAATTAATATGCAAGGACTCAAATTAAAATTAAAAGAACAGCTATAAAAAGATACTGAGTTATGAGCACTGCGGCGCATATTTTATTCCTATTGGATGAACCAAAATACTGCTTTTATAGTTAACACAGGCTGTCACAAAATTAAAGTTCAATTTACTCACATTTCTTAGAAATAGCAGGAGTCAATGAGATCCATGCACCCTATTTTATCAAGTCTATATTTTGTTATGGGTTTAAAATCCCATAGCTGAAGGTAATATGAGACACAGTTTCTTCATTCAGATTTATTTACAGTCAGATAACTTTTTATACAGTACTGGTTAATAAAGAAATGATCTAGGATCATGGCATTGAATCCAAGTTCCTCCCATCTGGTTTTTTTAAAAGATCACCACATGCATGATAGGAGTTGATAGTCTATAAATTTGTCTAATCTTCATTTAAAACTAGTTAAACAAATGCTACTCAGTTTGTCACAGTAGATTCCAAGTCAATCGTGCACAGATTGAAAAGATACTTTGTTCTGAATCTGACTGTCATTTTCATAGGTCAGTTATTATAATGGTGTATAATCCAACATCATGAGTATCTACATCCACAATGGAACGCTAAGGTGAAAAGTGCTCCAACTTTTTTTTTTTTTAGGTGGGGGGACTAAAGTACATAGTTTTCATAGTTTAGATGTTTATTACAGTTTGGCAACAGTTTCCTTTAGAAAACTGTGATTGTATAAGGCGATGATTTGTTATGCATATAAAAAGGAGAAACAGTGTTAATATGAATATTTCATGTGCCTGCAGATAAAATTGTCTCTTTGGAAAAAGAAACATTGGGAAAATCTTACAGTAAACCTAAAAGCACTTCAAAATATGTGCAATGCTGTATAATTTCAGCAAACGCCATCAGAATTGACACCACCTGAATCGACAAGCTGCTCTAAGAGAATAGTTAGTATTTGGGTGCTAATTCCCAAGTAGAAACATGCCAATCAGGGCCATTAACTACGAAGCTGCACGCATCTTGAAGTGTTGCCTGTCAACACAGACATGCTGTGTCTCCATGGATGGCTTGGCATGATGATAACCCAACCCTAAAAAGTATACTACAGTTACATCATGCTATGTTTTTTTCTCCATTTCCCTATTAAATGCTGTACAAAATTGGCAGTTCTATCGGCATTTCCCCCCCCCCCCCGTTAATTTCCCCAAGCTGAAATAGGCCTTTTGAGGGTAAAACAAAATGATCTGGAATAGTGATCCCTAGTTGTGTGGAAAGGGAAAGTGAGAAGCCATTTTTTGTTCTAGAAGATTGACTTCTGCAAACAGGTGACCCATCTGCTCTGCAGAACACCTGGGTTGGTTGGGCCACAAAAAAAGAGGAATGCTCTTCAATTGGAATATACCATGGTATTTTGCACATCTCTTTATTTCTCCTGCTTCCACAGAGGAAGGAAGAAAACTCAGTGGGCTTACCATCCTGTTCACTCTCACTTTCAGACAAGCTGCCGTAGTTGACAACCAGGGAGCTCAGGGCTGAGGTCACCTGTTTTGGAACAATACTAGTTCCCAGACCTTGATCTTTGGAAGTTCCCACCTCTTTGTCTGATTCTGGGAAGAGACAAACATTATTTATTTAGTTTTCTTGACATAAACGGTAAGCTAACTCAGGTGATACTTTGGCGGAGCGTATAAAGACAAACAAAGAAGCTGGCCAAAAATAAAGTATGGGCAAATAAAACTGAGTGTAGAGACTACTAGTAGAGACTACTAGTCAAGTCTCTGGGGTTTCTCTGGAAAGGCTCAAGTGCTGGATGTGTTGTGGGGAAAATGCCCACTTAAATTAGGAACGAAGTATTTGGAGATAGATAGGGCAAAGTATATTTTATTGGCATACATAGCTACGGTGATTATTGGGCTCCTTTCCAAAGGCACGCAGAAAAGCCACAAGATCCATAAGGTTACATACCCTCTGGAAATGATAGGTTTCCCTTGACGTAAAGTCCAGTCGTGTCCGACTCTAGGGGGCGGTGCTCATCTCCGTTTCTAAGCCTTAGAGCCGGCGTTGTCCGTAAGGACCCATTCGTGGTCATGTGGCCAGTATGACGACACGGAACGCCGTTACCTTCCTGCCGAAGCGGTACCTATTGATCTACTCACATTTGCATGTTTTCGAACTGCTAGGTGAGCAGGAGCTGGGACTAGCAACGGGAGCTCACCCCGCCGCGCGGTTTCGAACCACCAACCTTCCGATCGGCAGCTCAGCGGTTTAACCCGCAGCGCCACCGCATCCCTGGCCTGGAAATGATACACAGGCTTATAAAAGTGGTGTAAACTATGACACAACCTTTACTACAGGAAGGTGGGATCTGATGCCAACATGGGGTGACCTTACTATGGGCTGACCTGGCACCTTTGCATTCTGCTCTTCTAAAGAAACTCCAGGCCTGCCCTTTCTACTGATACTAGCACCTTCTGACATAAACAGTGGCTCTCATTGTACCTATATATTGACTCCCTTCACACCATGGAAAAAGAGAACCACCTGGCTTTTGTTATCTGTCTCCTTCCTTTCTAGGATCACTGGGCAGCTTCAGTTTGCCTGCTCTGTCTAATATGCACTTCAGAATCATATGTAAGAATATTATTTGCCCTGCACAGACCTCACAAGAGGCCCTAGTAAGAAGACCTTGTAGCCTTTGTCTGTCCGTCTGACTACCTTTATGGGTGAACATACAAGGAAGTGGTCCAGTGCTAATTTCAGAAACTGGCATGAGGGAAACCAAACCACCTCACCAAAATTTACTTGCCTAGAGATACCAGTTCATATAAGGGTGGGAGGGTTTTCTGAAAGTAGCTATCTGAAATTATTCTGATATTTAACTCCCGTTCCAAAGGCTCTTTCCTAGCAGTTAATTGAACTAGTGAACGAATGAACTCACTTAAGAAAACAGATGTTTAAATGAAGCGGACTTAACTCTGGCACCAACAGCACCTGGATGGACCAAGGACTCTACTGAGACCACCTCTGAAAAAAGAAACTGAGCACTGGGGTCACAGGGAGTTTCTTTTTCCCTAAGCTTCAGCAATCTTTTTTCCCCAGCAACCTCCTGACCTTTTAGCTAATTTTTTTTATAATCTGTTCAATCATGTCCGATCCTCAGAGACTGCCTGGACAAGTCCCTGCAGTTTTCTTGGCAAGGTTTTTCTGAGGTGGTTTGCCATTGCCTCCTTCCTAGGGCTGAGAGGGAGTGACTGGCCCAAGGTCACCCAGCTGGCTTTGTGCCCAAGGCAGGACTAGAACTCACCATCTCCTGGTTTCTAGCCTGGTGCCTTAACCACTGCACTAGACTGGCTCTCTTTAGCTAAATAATTCCTTCATTTATCATGCCCAAGAGCTTGGCTCCATTTCCAGAACTCTTATCCCAATTTTTGTGCAGAGATGTCATTACTGTAGGTCAGTGGCTGGTAGGAATGCACAAAACCTTTTGTTCTGGAGACCGAATGTAACAAGAGCTTCTTCTTACAGACTGTGCCAATCTGGCTATTCCAAAGGTAAACCCAGAACAGGAAACAGCCTGTCCCAATCTGGCTCGGAGTCAGTACACTTTGTAGCAACAGCTATGCTTTCCACAACGTTCTTGGTGGTGACTGCGCTTTATGGAATATGAAATTCCTGGAAATACAGGCGGCTCCAACTTTCTTTGCTTTTTGGAAGCCAGTTAAACTATTGCAGCAAGCTACCGGACTGTAGTTCTGTTGGGCGGCCATCATAGTTGAGTGCCATTAATTTTTAATTGTATTGTATTTTGAACTATTGTAAGCTCCCCAGAGTCCACGAAGTGCTCATTTATTTATTTATTAAACACATTTATATGGCCGGCCATCTCATTAACTGTGACTCTGGGCGGTGCTCAACCAACAATTAAGACAATGTCACAACTGTTAAAAGCACTTTAAAATATAAGTAAAAACAGGATTGCGGGTGGAAATCCATCTAAAAACATAATACAAACATCACACAGCCCCAATTGCGGCTGCTTATAAATATTGTTAAATAAATTAGTATTAAATAAGTAAAACCTTATTTCTATTAGTTTATTTAATATTTTCTCTTTAGTTTTCCTTAACTGCTGCTATGAAATTCTCTCTTCTTCAGGACAATCAGCAGTATCCATCTGCCTTGGTTAAGCTGTTGAAAGCTCTCCTAATCTATCAAACCAGATATTCTTACCTGAGAAATGGGTAGAATTTCACAGGTAATGTGTGAAGCTTTCATAGGAAAGCTTGTCTGGTTAAAAAACAAGCTTTCTTACAGTGGTGGGTTATTTCACCGACAGAGCCTCCCTCTAAAACAGAGTCTCAGTTAACCAACACCAAGAACTATTCCACTCTCTCAGATTTTGAAGAATTCATTCAGGCGGATTAATTCTTTTCCTCACGCGATTTAAGAATTCTACCAATTTCACAGCCGCTTTCTCCAGCCCAGAACCTCCACTCGTACCTCTCCTTCAACTGAATTTCTCTTAAATTCTGAGTCTAACCTTCTAAAGGAAGCTTCTCCCCAGTCAGTGGCTCAAAGCAGCACATTGCAATGTTTGAAAAAATTAAAATACGTAAAAATAGTTGCGCTGGGTTTATTCTATAACTGAAATTTCCTCCATCATTGCTTAACTAGCTGTAAACAAAACCAAAAGGAGTATCTTACCAGGATCACTACTGGCCAGCATGCTAAGGGGGTCTCTGTCTGCTATAGGGTCTTGTGCGTCTCCAGAAGGTTCTCGTCTAACCTCCTCGGCTCCATGGTTGTCGGGACCAGTCACAGTTGAAGCGTTCGGCGGGAAATCTTTGTCATTAGAAACATTCCTCAATTTATTCCAGCACCGATTTGTTCTTCTCTGTGTGTTTCCTTGTCGCCTAGAAACTTCATACTGAGGTTTCCACATTCCCTTCATCTTGCTGAAAGAGAAATCGTTTGTCCCAGACCACTTCTGGATTACTTGTGGGATGGACAAATGCCATCTCACCGACCCCCAAATCCCTGATCTTTTACAAGACCTTTCAAACCATTCATGACTCTAGCCAGGAATCAAGAGTTTGAGAAACATTGCCCAGGAGGACAATGACAGATTCCTCTACTTTCAGGATACAAGTTATACTGTGTCCCTTGTGATAGGGGCTGGATATTCCAAAGTCATCCAGTTTACAGTTCTTCTGTAGCTACAAAGGTAGAGCCATCTGTACTAATGCTGATGGTGATCCCATGCCTGTCTAGCCTGGATTCTACTAGCCCAGAAAATAGAACAAAGAGGCCAATACAATGGAAATGAAGTAGGCTTAGGTTGGGTTAATATCTGGGCGGAAATCTGGAAATCTCAAAACTGGTCTGGATGTATAGCAACAGGAACTGGTAACGTATGCCGCCCTGAGATACTTCTCGTGAGATGGGTGGCTACGTAAATCTGATAAACAAACAAACAAACAAAATAATGTGGTAGTCTGCGTACACCAATGTCATGCACTGCCTACCGCAGAGTAAAACACAGACGCTGATTCATAGGAGAGCAGGTTCCGGTTTATTTCGTATGTAGTGTCAGTTGCGAAAAAAGCTGAGAGTGAGGGGAGCGCGCCGGTGCGGGGTTTAAATACCCCGCGCCGGTCAGCGCCCCCTCACCCTGGGTCACGTCATCCCCCCTTTGTCCTGCATGCTGTCTTGCCGGTAGGTGAAGGGTTGCGAGGCCCCAGCGGGTGCCCCGGGATCGCCCATCATCGGTTTCCTCATTCAGCCGGTGATTGCTGTCAGCTGGGCGATCTCCGTTGCGCTTGTGCTAACGGCTTGGGTGTGCCTCGCGATCCGCCTAGCCTTTGTCTTTCCTTGTTTCTCTTTTGTGTTCTGATGGCTGCTTCCTCCGGCTAGGGTCTGTGGCTGTTGTTGTGCGTGCTATGCTTATCTTGAGCCCCTTCCTCTGCTTCCTCGTTATTGTCATGTGTGCCGTTGTGCTGATGTCTTCAGCTCAACGGCACTCATGACAACCAAACTCTTTCAGGACTTCACTGACTTCAAATCCTCGCCATTAGACATCAGGTGGGAGAGGGCGGAAGTCCCGCCCTCATTAAGAACCCTGTTAGCCTTTGTGTCCCGGATTGGAGGGCAGGATTCCATTCTCCTCTAGCCAATTTCTGGCAGGAGAGTAGCGCACACAAATCCTTAAAAGTGGAAAATGTGGATCTGGAGATGTATGTTTTAAAGGGGTCCGCCTGCACCCATCCTGAGAACAGCTACACATCCATAGCAGCCATTTCAAGAGGGTGCCTCCAACATTTCCTAAGAGTTCAAAATAGGCCCTAAGCTCAAAAAGATTAATAGAGTTGATTTTTTTTAAAGGAGGGGAGGGGAACAGACTGGCTGGTCACATTCAGAGCTTACTAAGAAGGAAGATAACCCTTACCCAAATTGCAATGTTGTCAGCACTTCTCCCCGACATTCCTTTTCCATCTTCAATGCTTTCTTCTTTTCAATATTTGCCAAAGTAGGGAAATTTCTGCAGCAATACGCATAGGAGACTTAATTACCAATCCACTTACGACAATAAAGTGCTCAGCAAGTTCAGCCTCACAATCAATCAAATCATTACATTCATTCATTTCTGGAACTGATCATAACTCTAACTGAGTCAGTTTTCCCCTGTTAATGGACCCAGAAAAAAACAACAACCTGCAAATCTGTAGGCAGAGAGAAGGAATCAATAGAAGGTTTGAAAAAAAAAATCCTCTTCTGTCTTTAATAGACTGGCATTTGTACCTCCACAAACTAACACCTACTCACTTTTTTCTTTCTTCTCTCCATCTAGCAATTTCATCTGGTGTATCCAGTTTGATTCGTTTGGCACCAGGAGAATGCATCTAAGAAGGAAGAAAAAACAAACACACACATCTCTAAGCATTATGAAACATGCACCTCTTTTAAAATTAATTGTAAAAAATACTGCTACTGCTACTGTTTCCACTGTATTTCCCTCTTACATGGCGTTAGAATTTGCTGGTACTGTTATCTTTTATGAAGCCTTGCTGAAGCTAAGTACAGTTAGTCCTTGACTTACAACCACAACTGGGACTGGAACTTCCATCGTTAACCATCACAGTCATTAAGTTGCACCCGATTTTATGATCTTTTATGCCACGGGTCTTAAGTGAATCACAAGGTCGTTAAGTGAATCACATGGTTCTGCACTGATTTTGCTTGTTGGGAGCCAGCTGAGAAGGTCGCAAATGGCGAGCACATGACCCTAGGGTGCTCTAACCATCATAAATACATGCCGAAGCATGTATTTGCCAAGTGCCCAAATTTTGATCGCATGACCTCAGGGACCCTGCGATGGTTGTTAAGTGCGAGGACCGGTTATAAGTCACTTTTTTCAGTACTGTCCTAACTTCAAACAGCTGTTAAACAAATGGTCGTAATAAGGACTACCTGTAGCTAAAATTCTTTGGAGAGAAGACTGTTTAAGAATCCCATATATGCAACCTTGAGACATGTGGAAAAAGGTGAGATAGATGTATCACTTGAGAATACACAGCATAAAACCCACACCTGTCAATGTCTGTACTAAACAGGTATGGTATGATGGGACGCAAGAGAGAATGTTTTCTGGAATATTTGTTCAAAATTGTGGGGTGGAAAAAAGAGGCCATTAAGAACAGAACCAGAAAGGCAATATTTATTAAACTGAAACGTTTCATCTGCTTGCTGAAGGACAGTTCTCTTATGGTTCACAAGAATAAGCAAGACACCTTAACGAACTGGAACAAACCTCACCCAAAGGTGAAAGTATCTAAAGGATCAATGGGTTAAACTATCATTAAGAGTTCAATATACACACATCTTGTTTGTTAATATTAACACATGTTTGTCTGGTGTTTTAAATATTTGATGATCAAGAAGATCTCATAGCCCTTATTACTGGTTCCTCTTCCTAAATGACAGAGTTATGGAATATCTGACATAATATAAAGTACAGAAGCATAGGAAATGAGAAAGGATTTTTATAGATGTGTGGATATTATTAAAGAAGACAGTACTAAATCAGATCTCTGAACTGCTTCGATAGATTATTTCCTTCCTTACTTTCTTTATACCTCCAAAATTCAAGGCAATTTTCGTTGGTTGCATTGTTGAAGTTTTTTTTAAAGCAGTAACACACCAAGCAATATGCAATAAGCATCAATACTTGACCCATACCATTTCACAATACCCAGCCTTCCAAGCAGCTACACAAAGGTGTACTGCTGTTTACTCACTGTAACTGTTTAACAGTCACAGATACTTTGGGCAAATTCCAAAAACAAGATGTATAAGGTAGGAAACTGAGAAGATCACGTTACAATCCTTAGAAAAGCGTTATCGAACTGAGCCAGGGGAATACGTACATTTTTCCAATGGATCTGAACCAATTTCTCATGTGCTCTAAAGTTACAGCCATCTTCTGTACACTGAAAGAATAAACACATCACCTTTAAAATCAGTTTAGTGAGCCAAAAATGTGGCATTACAATATGTTCAATTTACAGTTTGATTTCTGCCTCTTTTTTCCTCCCCTTCTTTTATTGTTTCTCCTTCCACAACACTAGTCTTTTTCCTCTTATTTCGAAATGGACCAATTCTCTAATTCCAGGGGAGTTTGCTGCTTAGTCCCAGCTTAACAGAGCGATCTGTGACATTTCTTATTCCAAATCCTGACATCTAAAACTGCATTCAGTTTTAAATTTCACAGCACATTCTGTAGACTCGGGTCACTTGAGTATCTCATGTTTTTCTCAATGGGAACAGATGCAGTGGTGATCAGAAAGAGAGACTTGCAACAGACAAATTGTATTCTTTCTTTAGGTTGCAAAAGATAAAATATACTGTCCTTCTACTTCCCCAGCTGTCCCACAGCACTCCAGGAAGCACATAACTGGCTTCCAGCAGTAAAATAAGTGGATAAGAGTTTTGCAACCAAAGATACAACTTCAAACACTCTTTAATGCAATACAATCACCAATGAAGTGTTAAAACAATCAGATGTCAAGGAAATCAGACAAATTTTACACAGCTAAATAATTCGTTAAAACAGCCTTTTTATTTGCTACTTAATCTGAGCTACTTAGATTAATAATTACATCCGGAGCAGAAACAACAGAAATGATTTAAAGGACTTCACTCATAACAGTCTATCCTTTCCCTCAGAAGTAAGTATTTCTTAGTGAATAAAGTACTAACATTGCCCAAGGCTCGATTATTAAATCAGTTTGGCTGCTGCCACTTCATGGTCAAAACTCCACAGGACTGTGGGATGACTTCAATTTGTTTCATGTTTCAGACAGCTGGGTTACTTATCTTAAATGCTTTCTACTTACAAGAAAAGCTAGTCAGGAAAGCCAAGCAAGGAATCCTCTGAAAAGGTGGAAGGCTTTACATCAAGGAATGCCACACTGTAGCAACTGAGTAAGAAAATCCTCTAAACCAGGGTTTCTCAACCAGGGTTCCATGGCACCCTAGGGTTCCGTGAGAGGCCACTAGGGGTTCCCTGGGAGATCTCGATTTATTTAAAAAGTTATTTCAAATTCAGGCAACTTCACATAAAAGAGTAAGTTTCATTCTTTACATTTAGTTTAATAACACTGTTAAAGCACTTGTTGATAAATGACCACCTGAAAGCTCTTGTCAGC
Organism: Candoia aspera; assembly: GCF_035149785.1. Classification (NCBI taxonomy): domain Eukaryota; kingdom Metazoa; phylum Chordata; class Lepidosauria; order Squamata; family Candoiidae; genus Candoia; species Candoia aspera. The sequence goes on from NC_086157.1 coordinate 10,723,338, forward strand.
TAAGAGGAAGGCTATATAATAATCATCTGGCTACCCTGGCATTATTACTAAAGAAGTAAAGGTTAAATTTAGAAGTAAAGCCAAATAAAATCAACAGACCTACCCATGAAAAGAATATAATCATGTTGTAACTTCTGGCCTATATTTGAGCCTGGATGTGCAGGGGTTCCCTGAGGCCTGAAAAATATTTCAAGGGTTCCTCCAGGGTCAAAAGGTTGAGAAAGGCTGATCTAAAGTCTTGGTTCAGGCTGTGTTGTAATGTGGATTGTTTGTGTTTGGCTTAATCTGATGGGTGAACCCCCATCTATTACAGTTAGCAAGGCCACTATGACTTGTCTAACAAACCATAGCTACTAAATCAAAATTTTCTTACAGCTGAAGGCCATCAAGAAAAACAAAGACAAACCAACCAACAAGGGAGAATGTAATCTTCAAGATGCATCATCTGCCACATTCTTGAAGCTGAATAGAAAAACTTGTTGATAAATGACCACCTGAAAGCTCTTGTCAGCTAAGAGGAAGGCTATATAATAATCATCTGGCTACCCTGGCATTATTGCTAAAGAAGTAAAGGTTAAATTTAGATGTAAAGCCAAATAAAACCAACAGTGTAAAAGAACACACATAATCATTTTGACCTCTTCCATTCCACAAGGGCACAGGTGGCAAGTTACAGGCGTTCTGTGACACTTGTCTTGCAGCAGCAGAAAAAGAAGGGTGTTGCCATGTGCCCTTGTAAAGACCCATCAGTATTTGGAACAGGTCGGTGTGTAAAGGTAAGATGTCAAGACTCCCATCAAATATAGCTGGAATCCTGCAGAAACTAAGTAACTGTCCGAGGTTAGCCGGGATACAAAATGTCGTTTCTGGAAAAGGGGCTTCTTCTAGCTGGATTGAAAATTATCATCCAAGGTGAGGCAAGGCGGTTAAAAATCCTGGCTTGCAATGCTTATGTGTGAAACAGGCTTAGGTTTCAAGCTTCCATGCCAGCTCTGAAGGTTAGACTACACGATTATTCAACTCAATAAACTGTACAACTAATGCTGCCCGCAGCTATTACAACACACCTGCTTGTGCTGAGACGTATGTTCCTCATATTTCTCCTTGTTTTTAAAGCCACGATCACACGTATCACAATAATGAGTAAAAACAGGTTCCTTTCTCTTCTTGTTCTATAACAGAGAAAGGAGACATTAATGAGTTGCAGCACTGGAACTATTCCAAGGGCCTTACAGTGAAGGCAAATAACATGCCATTTCTGACACCAGACACCTGCCCAAAGGACAGCTTTTACTGGTGCTGAACAAACGTTACCAGCCATTTTACACATCCATTAAACTTAATCTTACAAAGGTGCCATTCAGGCATCATGACAAACCATGGTTTATTCTGAGAATGAGTAATTTCAGGAGCCCTTTGAAAGCAATCAGATCAAATCTCTGCAAGAGTTATCAGATCCTCCCTGGCAACACACCAGTCAGGAAAGAAGGGGCATCCCAACTTCTGATTCCAGCCTCACCCTCTGCCCACATGGCTCCTAACTGGGCAGGTGTGTAAAAGAAAAAAATTAAAATCCCTCGGCTCACTTACAGGTGAAATGAGGCACGGGGTGCTCTCCCCCTTACGTCTCCAGCACAGTGATTTATTCTCAGCTTGCAATTAAGTACCTTTTGTTTGTTCTTCCTGCCTTGACAGGCTCCGACGTGTGGCAATCCAGTTTGTTCCACTTGCCAGTCTTCATCAAAATGACCATGTCTGCCTTCAATTAGAATTCAGGTAGAATTAAGTGACATGAAGGAAGGAAGGAAGGAAGGAAGGAAGGAAGGAAGGAAGGAAGGAAGGAAGGAAGGAAGGAAGGAAGGAAATAAATATAAACAAAATATAGATAAATATAAATGCAATTCTATTTTAGAAAGGAAAGCACCATAAGCCATGACCATAAACTCAGCTCTCATATAAAGGATACCAACATCTGCAATTGCTAATCTTTTCAGAGGAAGAGATTAAAGACAAGGCTCTTGCGTTGTCTGGCTAGAAGAGCACCATTACTCTCTTCTTCCCTTGATTTTGACCATGAAGCACTCACTACATCTGTCTGTGGAAGAAGGTATGCAAAGCACGGTCATCCCATCTGAGCTGTGGGGATTATTTTAGTTATTTGGCACTTCCTCTCCCCAAACAGTTTCCATTCCAGGCAGACGCTATAAGAATGCTCCATAACATTCATCTTAAGACCTGCTCACGCCTCTGTTTTGTTTTCATCTTCTCTGTTCCTCACTGTTTCTTTTTATGCTACTACAAACCTCAAATTTGTTTTTAACAATATGTAAGCTGCTCTGAAAATCTTTTTCATCTACATACTACTATATTTCCCCCTTGCTCCCCTCTCCTCATCGTTGTATTAGGAATTTCCTCCAACATTAGAAAAGGAATTTCAATATATACACAGTTGAAGATCCCTCTGCTTTCACCAGCACTAGGTAGTTTCTCCCTACAAGTGGATAGTTGTCATGTTCACCGTTTCAATGTGCTTGGTACATCGTAACGTTTCGCATGTCATTAGCTGGATGCGTGTTTCATCTTTGACGGGAGGATGGTTCCTGCTGGGAGTATGTTTATCTCTTGGCTGTGAGCTCGGAATGTATTTGGGTTATCTCCTGTGTTCAAGGTTGCTTTCCCAGGCTAGGAGAACCGACGGTTGCCAGCACCTGGGACGGGTGGCTCTGCTGGTAGGGAGGCGGGGTTACGGTTGCAGCAAGGGTTTTTAGTTTGTATTTGGCGCGCTTTCTGTCATTCTCAGCTTTCTCTGTACTTGTCACAAGTTTCCTAATAAATCAGATTTCATTTAGCAACCTCTTGTTACATCCTGTTTTTCATTGCAGCTTGCTCAAACCAGTTACTCGTTCTGACCGATGGCATGATCAACCTCCAACTCCAACCCCCATCATGATTGACGGTCAACAACACTTTGAAGTTAAAGAAATTTTAGACTCTAGACGCCTTTGCAATACTCTGCAATATTTAGTTCGCTGGAAGCATTTTCCTCATCCTGAGTGGGTAGCTGCCCATGACGTGGCTTCTCCTACCCTTTTTGCCCGGTTCCATTCCGCCTACCCATCTAAACCGGGTCCCTAAATTTTTTTGGGGGGGGCGGTATATCATGTTCACCGTTTCAATGTGCTTGGTACATCGTAACGTTTCGCATGTCATTAGCTTGATGCGTGTTTCATCTTTGCCGGGAGGATGGTTCCTGCTGGGAGTATGTTTATCTCTTGGCTGTGAGCTCGGAATGTATTTGGATTATTTCATGTGTTCAAGGTTGCTTTCCCAGGCTAGACGAGCTGACGGTTGCCAGCACCTGGGACGGGTGGCTCTGCTGGTAGGGAGGCGGGGTTACGGTTGCAGCAAGGGTTTTTAGTTTGTATTTGGCGTGCTTTCTGTCATTCTCAGCTTTCTCTGTACTTGTCACAAGTTTCCTAATAAATCAGATTTCATTTAGCAACCTCTTGTGAGTCTGAGTATTTGGACTAGGCAATCATTACAATAGTATTACAAATAAACTTAGAAACCATGAGCAGATCAACTATGTTACAATCTGAAATCACTAACCTTCTCTTCTAGAAAGGGCAAAAAGTTCATGAAAGGGCAAACAGTTCATGATAATAGTTAGGTTTCTTTCTTCCCTAGTTCAAGGCTACACTGATATACAGAGGTTGCCCAGGCATCTGCGGTGACCCCTTCCATTTCCAGTCCTGGAAGGACAGCTAGATGTAGATTTGCAGGAGCATTACTTGAAAAACTTCTGCCATGATGGGAGCAGCCAATACTCCTTGCTCACTGGTCTTTTGCTGCTCAGTGAAGCACTTAACTAAAGAGCTCTTCCTTTGGGAAAAGTGGACAGGGAAGATGGAATTCCACTCTGCCAACTAACCTTCTTTGGGGAAAAAAAAAATTCACGCAGTATTTTGTGCTTGTCAGATTTTGCACATTAAAACCAATCTGGTTTTAATGTGCAAAATCGGACAAGCACAAAATACTGTGTGAATTCCATTTAATTCAAACCAGCAGATCAGCGTTTATATCCTAAAAATCTACCTTAAAGTCAGTGCTAATATAGCATCACCCTACTTCTGAAATATGTATCACCTGTTTTTTTCTACATTTCCTTGATGAACATTATATATTATTATCTCCCTTCATACTCTGCCTCTCTATCCATAAAACACTTAAGATGGCTGGTGTTTACAAAACAAAACCCAGTATTATTAATCAGCAAAAAAGGCCTGTCAGAAAAGTCTTAGCTTTTGATAAACGTGAAAAGAGTGAGGACTATGAGAATTCCCAGGGAAGATTATGCATAATTTGGGATTGATATAGAAGGAAGCACTCTCCTATATTTCTGACGGAATGGCTTTCGGAAAGCAGGGGCCTCCTTAAGAGATCTTCTCTTCCTAATCTTTATGTCCAGACGTTTTTATATCAAGACAGGTGATCCTTCAGATAACCAGGCCCTAAGCTGTTTATGGCATTAAAGATTAAAACATAATAACCTGAAGTTGGTGCAGAAAACTCTTTAACTGTGTTTATATATTGAAGTCTGGATAAACAAGTTACAGTCACTGACTCTGTAAATAACACATTTACAATTTTAAGATAGTGGAGTGTTGATAAATGGAATGAGGTGGAAGAATTTGATATATTTAAATGAAAAGTGGTATAAAACAATGCCAATGTAATAATGTAGGTAAAACAATTGTGGATTATTTATGTGATGTGAATTATATATTTGAATCTGTCCCTAAATAAAATGCTCCCTGGCTGCCTCAAGGGAGAAAGATTTAGCAAAAATTAAATAACTGCCTTGAAAGAGTTCCCCAAAACTATGAAAATACCCTGGTCACATGCAACTACAACAAGACAGCCAATCTGATAAAAGAAGCCAGCAAGAGTTGGCACATGTAAATTAGAAAAAAACGGTATTGGGAGAAAAGGAGAATTGAGGCAACCCTGAACTTTAAAGTTCAGAAGAAACTATACACCTTTACAGTTTTACACAGAAATAAAATTTGCTGATGCACCATGTTTCATATTGTAGTACTGGTTAAATCTGAAGCTCTCTATAGAGAGGCAGGAAAATGAACCCAGCCCAATTTGAGGCACAGCAGAAAAGGGGCTGTTGACCATGGGGGTAAGTAGGCAGAACAAACCACAAAACCATGGGTCCTCGTAGACCAGTGTTTCTCAACCTTGGCAACTTTAAGAATTCTAGAAGTTGAAGTCCACCCATCTCAAAGTTGCCAAGGTTGAGAAACACTGTCATAGACTAATCAACAGGGAGCCCATGACATGGCTATACTGCATGTAAGACTTGGAAGGCACTCTCCCATGATTTCATTTACATTTATGTTTTAATAGTTTTTAAAGTTTTGTTTCTAACCGTTCCGTTTCACTGTATGCCGCCCAGAGTCATTATTTCGGAGACAGGCAGTTATATATGCTTGAATCAATCAATCTACTGAAAGTGGAAAACACATCTTGAGGGCCGGCAATGTTAAGGCAACTCAGTCAAACCCCTATTATTACTATTACTATCATCATTATCACTATTATTATCATCATCAAGACTATTATCATCATTATCATCATCATTACTATTATTATCATTATTACTATTATTATGACTATTATTATTTGCGTGTATATCCCGGCTACCCTTGGCCGTCCTGAGCGACAGGCTTCCCCTAATTTCCCTCCGCAACAACAACCCTGTAAAATAGGGTTTTCCCGAGCTGCGGGGAAAACGGCTGGCCCAGGGACTTTCGCGGCTGAAGAGGGGCCTGGGGCTCCAAGGGGCGCCCGGAGCCAGCAACAGACCTGGGCGTGGTGGCAGCGGCGGCGGCGGAGAGGCCCAGTGCCACGGCCCGGGGGGTCCCGGCGGCCAATGCCCAGCGGAGCCCCAGGCGGGAAACGGCGGCGGCGGCGGCGGCGGCGGCGGCGGCGGATACCAGAGATCCATGGCTCTGCAGAGCCACACGTGCGATGGCTAGGCGCCCGTCTCCGCGGCGACCGCGTCACTTCCGCCCCAGCCAAACGTTACGTTTCTTGAAAGCGCCGGAAGTCGCCTTTCTACGCGCCGGAAGGAAAGGAGACCCGGGACCGCACTGCGCAGGCGCCTCAGGGCTCTTGCTTGGGCCATGGCGTCTCGAGATCTTATCGGGCCGGTTCTGCCTCCGCATTTAGCCGCCGCCGCCGCCGCCGCCGCCATTGACTCCGGGCCGGGTAAGAAGAAGGCTGAGGCCCTCGCTCACGGGAAGAGGAGGGGCAGCTCTTGGGGGAGAAGGGCCCCACTCGGGGCTCCTTGCAGCCCTGGCTGGCCTAATCTGGAAGCGGGGCTGGGGAGTGCCTGGATGGCTGGCGCTGGCCGGGTAAATGGAAATCGAGGCCTTCCAGAGGAAGGGGATGTTCCCGCTCATGGAGCAGCCCGTGGCCTCCCTTGGCTGATCCCAACAGTAGAAGCCAGGAGGGGTTTCCTTAGTAGTTGGACAGGAGGCTACCAGGAAATCCAGGCTAGTCTGAAAATTGGGAAAACCTCGCAGAAGAAGGCAGTGTCAGACCTCTTCCGTAACAGCCCTCTCCTTTTCTCCTCCTCTTATTATTTTATCCTGCCTTTTTATATATAACTCAAGGCAGCGAACATGCCTAATACTCCTTCCTCCTCCTATTTTCCCCACAACAACCCTGTGAGGTGAGTTGGGCTGAGAGAGAGTGACTGGGCCAAAGTCACCCATCTGGCTTTTATACTTAAGGGGGCCCTAGAGAGCCAGTTTGGTGTAGCACCAGGCTAGAAACCAGGAGACTGTGAGCTCTAGTCCCCCCTGAGGCACGAAGCCAGCTGGGTGATGCTGGGCCAGTCCCTCTCTCTCAGCCCTAGGGAGGAGGCAATGGCAAACCACTTCTGAAACACCTTGCCAAGAAAACTGCAGGGACTTGTCCAGGCAGTCCCCGAGAATCGGACACGATTGAATGGGGTGGGGGGAAAGCAACCACACAGTCTCCTGGTTTGTAGGCCAGCACCTTAACTGCTACACCAAACTGGCTCTCAGTTCAGCTTTGGGGTGTCCAGTGCAGGTCAGCCCAAAGTGATTTTCACTCTGGCAGTGAACAACATAATAAGCCTCCAACTATGATTAAAACACAATTTGCAATGCACGTGCCTAAGGCAGCAATATGAACATGCTGCCAGAGTATGTTATTTGGATCAGAGTGGGATGAGCAATTCAGCAATTCTCGTCCCCCACAGTCCTCAAATTTTGCCCAGAATTAGTTTCATTGCTGAAATTTATTAGCAAAATGGCCAATTTCTTGCAACATATTCCTGGGGAGAGAAGGTGTCACATTAAGAGGGGTAGTAGGTACATTAAGCCATAATGTAAGCCATAACATTCCATGAAAATCTAGCATTACTCTTTTTTACATAGCGTAAATATAAAAATAATTTTTAAAAAATTTAGCATGAAAACTCATAAACTATCACTGTAGCGGGGACTTGTCCTCAGAGAGGTTGGCTTTTCAGGACATTTTTGAGCCAGAAAAACTTCCTGTGCAAATGAATATGATTTTAGTTAGCATATTAACTGCAATATCCACAGTCTGTGTAGATATTTGGGGAAGATTATTTTAAGTGATCAAAATTTAAATTTAGATTATTTCATGAGGATTGTACCCAAAGAAACTAACACTTTTGATGTGTGGAGAAAAGTTATTTTTATTAGAATGTTGGAAGCAATGCAGGGCAATAAGCAAGACAAAAATAAATGCAACTGCAGTGTATTTTCAGCTTCTCAGCACAGTCACCGGAAAAGCAAATAGACAATTTTAAAACTAACAAGTGTGCCTGAAATGTAAAATTTGACCTGGGAAAATTTTCTACCCCATATCTCTGGCTGCACTTGAACTAGTTTTTAGGGGTCTATGTTAATCTGTTATACCAAAACAAAAACAAAAAAATGTGATACTTTAAAAATTAGTAAAGTCTTTCTTAAAATAAATCAATTAGCCTAAGTTAAGAGTAGACTATTGTTCACATTTGGATTACTTCAGCGGACTATAGAACAGAACTCACCTAAAAGAATGTGCCCACATCTTATTCTCACCTGTGAGAAAGAAGTGTGTGGATAATTTAGTCTAAAAACAAAGAAAGCGGTATTCCCGTGAAATATATAATGATACAAAAAATTTTAGTTGCAGGACCAGCATTGCCTCCTGGCTATAAGGAAAACTCTGAAAACTGTGATTATGAGCAGAAATGTGCTGCTGCTCGAGTGTCCAGAGAAACAGATTGGGATTCTGAAGAGGATGAAGATTCAAGTCCAGTTCCCAGGTTAGTGTGTTGGCATGGAAGTATGGAACTGCTTTATGAGGCAGTTGGATGGGCAGGTTTTCTGTTGCCAGTATGCCTTTGGGGGACACACCAACACACATAAACATCACACATTTACGGCACCTCCTCCCGCAGACATATACGACATGCTCTTCATCAGCCTGCCTTTTTCTCAAACAGAAACATAAAAGTTAGGGCACTTCCTTTTTTTTCTTCCAGCAAAGGGATGGAAGCTGTTTGATTAGGAAAAGAAGTACTGGCCCACGAACAAATCTGCCTGATAACGTAACATCTGGCGACAGATGTTGAAGTTGGGAAAGCAACAGGATGGAATGTGAAGAAGATGCTTCTGGGCTATTGTGAGGAGCGGGTAAAATATGAGTTGCCAGTGAGCGTGGTCTCAGCATGCTGTGAGACAGTAATGTTCTCACAACAAGAGGCACAATTTTCATAACAAGACCTTGTCTCAGTTAACAGCTCAAAACAGGCTTCTCCCACAGATCTTTCCTGAACACAGAGACATGACATCTTCCCAGGCGTGAAAGGTGAAAGGTCCCCTGTGCAAGCACCGAGTCACGTTGGACCCTCTGGGGGGACGCCGCTTTCACGACGTTTTCTTGGCAGACTATGGAGAGGGGTGGTTTGCCATTGCCTCCCCCAGTCTTCCCAGGCACGAAGGTATAAAAGAGGCACCTAGGACAATAATTATTTGGTGCCATCCAACCCCAGGGAGAAGACTCCAACTGCAACTATGGATCAACCCATGTGCGAGCTCATCTTCACCTGCCCCATGCTTGCTTTGGTTTAGCTACCCAGAGTGTGATGACGTAAGCATGGATAATTAATAGATTCGTGACTGGATTAATAAAAAGAGGAGCTGGAATTGTTAGACTTACAGGAAATGTTGCTCACGCTTTATATTTTCTACCAGGTGACTCACTTGTGCCTGTTATGCTGCTGTACACTTAACAGTAAAAGGCCTAAATGAACAATTGTAGATCAGTGTTTTTATTGCTTAATATCTGTCCCTATTAAATGTTCAGTGACAGCTTGGTAATTCTGTCCTATTTGGGAATATCGGTAATCCTCAACTTACAACCACATTTGGGACCGGAATTTTCATCCTAAGTTGCTGTGATCATAAGTTGAGTCACCACGTGACCGGACCCGATTTTATGACCATTTTTACGGTGGTGGTTAAGCGAATCCAGTTTTCCCAATGGGCGTTTTTTGCCAGAGAATGTCAAAAAATGTTGCAGAGCGTGACCATGGGATGCTGCAACCGGTCATAAATGCGAGCCGGTTGCCAAGTGCCTGAAGTGCGATCATGTGACTGCAGAGGTGGTGATGCAACATTTTGTGATGCTTGGAAGTGTTTTACAGGCCATAAAGTGCCCATTCCGAGGCCTCATAACTTCAGACTGTCTTCAAAGAAATGGTTGTAAGTTGAGGACTACCTGTAGAATTGATTAAATTAAAAATTGTACATAGCACCAGCTGTATCACAGACCCAATGAAAGAATTCACCAGGCTTTTGATGGAGCAAGTTCACAGTAAGAACTGTGCAGGTAGACAGGACTGTTTTCTCTTTCCATAACTTCCTCATCCGAGTTTCCTTTTCAAGATCCTGGCTCACTGTGCTATGATGAAAGTTCCTCTGACCCCAAACCGGGGTGCTCTCCCTGGCTCCTGATGGACAATTTCAGTTCGCTCTCTTTGGTTGTTCTTCCAGCCTTTGCTCTTCTCAGTCCTCCTGGCTCTGCCCAACTGCTACCTCTCAGCGTTCCCTTCAGTTCATCTCTCAGCTGTCCATTGAGTACTAGCACAACCAGTTCGTTAACTCTTAAGTGGTTAATCCCTCCCAGCCTTTGTATTCTGGAACACCTTTCCTTTGCATCAAAATATTTCACACTTTCTGGTGCTCTGAATTTAGTGTGTGTGCGCTGCAGTGCCCAAAACACCTTTACTGGTATATTGTACCCATAGTGCAGTAGCTTTTCCCTAGGAGTGACCGTCCACTGAAACATAATATGCTGCTTGGCTGAAGCTGGCTGTCATAGTTTTCTACTCACATTCTTGATACTTCTTGCCTCACATTGCGTTACCTGAGGTTGTTGCTACTGCAGAAGGCAAAGCATGTTTGTGTGTGTGTGTGTTTTGTAGATATTTCTCCTGCTGTGCTTTGCAGTCGTGATGTTGAAGTTACTCATTTCAGTTTGCCTTTTCTGTGTTGTTCTTGATGCAAACATATTGGTTCCGAGGAAACTCCCAACTGCTATGCAGAGGAGTGGCTTCAGCTGGTGTATGAAGGTCTCTGAGAGAGATTTGGATGCTAGATTGGAGATCAAAAACATCCTGGAAAAGGCAGCAGCAAGCTACATCTGTAACACTGTTAAGAAAATGGCCAGGAGTGTCATGAGTGAGGATGGCGAGCAGGGGGCTCCCATCCAGACTGTCAAGCGCATGCGTAGCACTGAGGAATTGAGCAGCCATTCCAAGAGAGACAGATCGGGCCCGCCTTAACCCTTGGGGTTTGTATGGCTGGGTTTTTCCCATGCTTCTTCAGTTTGTTAGGATTCCTCTTATGTACAAGCAATAAAACATTAGAGACCCGTTCCTTGTCTCAGCGTGGTTCCTGGCTGTTAGGACAAGGAGTCAGGCTTGATTTGAGGCCGCTTTTACATGTTCCAGCAAGAGATGAAATAGTTCTGTTAACTAAACGTTTTCTACCTTTTTGGTGGCTGTTCCTTTCCTAAATACAGTACTAAAAAATTGGTTAATGAGCTAATAGGGAACGTTCTTAATAGGGAATGGTTCTTTCATTTCAGATTATGCCTATTTGATAGCTTAGGTCTAATTAACTTAATGTTCCCTTTACAGTTACATTTAATGGATTTTTTGTGGTGAAAGCTGAGATTCTCAAAAAGATAATACCCGAAGGAGGCTTGTAGTATTTAGAGAGTCTTCATCAAAATCACTCACAAGCACATATTGTATCCTGGGACTGATGTTTATGTAAGACATTAATGCTGTGTAAATAATTTTCATCTGATTAAAAAAAGCTATGAAATCATTGTTAAAACTGAGTAAGTTGTAGCAGCGGATTGAATATTGTTAGTATTCCAGGGAATATGGATCTCTGCTCCACACCTGTGCTTACCGTGGAGAGATTTTAGACCTGAGCTTGATGAATGTTGATGCTGAACCTCAGTAAAGCTTGGGAGATACAGCTGGCTGTTTTCCGAGATACATCCAGACTTTACACAATAGCACTAAATACCTCAGACATTCTGTTGCCAGAGGGGAAGATGATGATACACCCTGACATGCTAATAGTTTAGCCCAAATCTGCTAACCCCTGCACACTGGTATTTATCAAAGATGATTTTGAGTCCTGTTTGGGCAGAAAACCTTGTCAATAGGAAAACTGTTTGCATTATCAATATGTAATTGATTGAATTGTCAATATTTAATTGCAGTGAATGGAAAACGGGGGGTAGTTTTACTTGAAGATTCCCTGAAATAAGTTCCAGTTGTTGCACTTTGTTTGAGATGTAAGCAGACTGCTATTCATATTTCAATCATCTTTATCCCTGTGTTCCTTATCTCTATTAAGGAAACAGAGAAGATGTCAGGAAGGAGACAACGATGGTTTTTTTGGGCCTGCTCTTCCTCCTGGCTTTAAAAAGCAAGATGAATCACCGGAAAGGTAATTCACAAAAGGGTGTCAGAACTGCACGGACTTGTGGGACACGCAGGTTTGGAGCAATAGAGGGTGCCATTCTTGAAGGTCTCCCCTTCGGTTAGTGAGGCTTGGAAGTGCATGGTACGTTTGTATTTTTTATCTTGCCCTCTTCTCAGGCTCGCATCCACCTCTCAGTGGTGAGTTTATCTCTTTTAAGCAGTTAAAGCGTGAAGGAGAGCCGGTCTGGTGTAGTGGTTAAGACACTGGGCTAGAAACCGGGAGACCGTGAGTTCGAGTCCTGCCTTAGGCACGAAGCCAGCTGGGTGACCTGGGGCCAGTCTCTCCCTCTTAACCCTGGAAAGGAGGCAATGGCAAATCTTTTGGGGGGAGATGGGCGGTGATAGAAATGTGAAAAATAAATATTCTGAAATACCTTGCCAAGAAAACTGCAGGGACTTGTCCAGGCAGTAGTCAGGAGTAAAAAAAAAAACTGACTCAAAGGCACCAAAAAAAAAAAGGCATGGACAAAGAGCAGCGGTCTTTGTGGTTGCTCTCTCTTTTCTTATTCTTCCTATTTGGGATTCTTGTCAGAAGGACATAAATGACAGGTTGGTGCAATGATGGAGGTTCTGAGATACGAATCCTGCTGTCCAGGATGGTTGGACATTTCTTTCAGAATGAATACATGCTGGTTCTGCCTGGGATAATTCAGCCTTCAAGCACCAATGGGATAACGTTAAGCTTGGCTAGGCAATGTGAATTTAGCCCAAATGTGAACTGGTGTCAGATTGACAAAAAAACATATGAGATGAGGGTGGCTAACACCCTTTCTCAGGAAGACCCACAGTTGTCTTAAGTGCAGTTCTGAATGGATAGTTGAGGACAGAAGAACATTCTCCTTAAGAATGGAAATGTGGAGTAGATGAGAGGGTGTCCTTTCTGAGATCTTTTTAATGGCTTGTGTTCAGTTGCTCTGGGCTGTTTTTAAGTTATTTCCTTATTTCTTGTCCCCTTCGCCCCAGTGCATTTGCCAGTGGCTAAATTATTTTGCCAAACAGACTAATCCATGCATTCCTTGAAGCTGTACACTGAGAAATTTCTTTAATTCCTGGGATACCAGTTAACTAGTGCTCAGCAGCTTCTCTGTGTCTTGACAAAACCAAAATAGAGTTTGTCATGTACTCAAATTCTGTAAAACAAATTCTTGACATACAGGAAGATCTAAAAGGGCTCCTCCTCAACCATGTATCTAGATATTTCTTAATAGTTTCTCCCTAGTGGTGTGGAAATCTGTATATTGTTGCATTAAAATGTAATCAGTTTGGAATACATCAGTCAAGGAAAGTGTGTGTGTTGTAAACTGGTGTAACCATTTAAAAAAAAAGTGCTAATGGCTACATTGAAGTTTCAAACTGTAGATAATCCTTTTGTGGGTAAGAAAAAATCACATTGTAGCTTTTATGGATATTGATGGCAGCATTTCCAAAATCTTGTGAATATTCTGTTCCTGCCTTTAGGTGAGTAAGCAACAGAGAATTGGTTTCTGAAATTCCAGTTCAGATATGTAAGTTTAACCTACCCTAAACTCTGATAAGGATCTAGATCAAGTCTTGATGTAGCCAACACCCTGTTTCTGGAAGCCCCTGATCCCTCATCAGTATAAATAATGAATTGCTTTACCCAGAATCCCTTATAATAGGCCCATGGTGGTTAGGTGGATCTGTTGAACTTTAAACATACTAAGGATATATCAGTTCTTCTCAGCCATGTCAGGCAGCATTTCCTAGCTATGCTACCAACATTGCTACCAGTGTTCTAAGTGTCCCAAATGGTCAACAGGCTAATAATTCCCCAAGAAAAGACACAGAAAGTTAGTGTAATAAGATATAACTGAATTAGCTATTCATACTTGCAAGAAGTGAGAAACTGGAAAGCCAGTTCTTTCAGAGATAAAGCATTCTGGATTCATTCTTCCTCCAACGGAGGCCAATCTTCAGGGAAAATTCTGTGTTAAACATAGGCCAGAGCAAGTAAATATTGGAACTGATGCTTTGGAATTTGCTAGGTTTCAATCCAGTGAAGGATTTCAGGAGATAGGTTTTAGTGTCTTTTTAGTGTTGGTGCAATAAAGTAACACTACTGCCAGAAGAAAAAAATGCTTTTGCTTTCTTAGTAGTGCCAGAGAGGAATAAATTTTGTGTGGGCTTCCAGAATCCACATGGGGGCTGAAATAGTAGCATCTTTAGCTGTGGACAACCAAAATGAGAATGGATTTCTTTTCTTTTGCGGCTTAATATGTCCCATAGAGTTGTGAAGTTGTATATAAGAAAAGGCAATTCCCATATTATTTACTGCCTCTTTACTCTCAATCTCAAACTTTTGCAGCTATTCAGCCGTGTCTTCTTTAAAGACAAGCGACTTTTCTAGCTATGCTGCTAACATTGCTACCAGTATTGTTAAGTCCCCCAGTTGGTAATTGATTATGTGCCATCAAGTCAGTGTTGACTCCTAGCAACTACATAGATAGATTTTCTCCATGATCCAAGTGGTAAACAGTCTAGTTATTCCCCAGGAAAATTCCTAGGAGTATTTCCTGATCAGGAGATGGCTGATGCAGTTCATTTATACTTCAGGGAATTCAGGTCTATATATCCTAGATCGGTGTTTCTAAAGTTAGTGTATTAATTTTAAGACGTGTGGACTTCAACTCCCAGAATTCCCCAGCCAGCCATCTTTTAAGAGGTCCACACATCTTAAAATTGCCAAGGTTGAGAAACACTGTCCTAGAGCATTGTGTTTATTATGTCCCTAAGAGGGACTGGCACATCACTGAGAGAGTGCTTGAATTGTGCTGGAAACAAATTGGTAACTGGTGCAGTTGGTTATTATGGGTTTGCCTGGGAATACCCAACAGTATTTCACTGCTGCATTCTAGACCTATTGTGCTTTTGAAACATTCTTCAAAAGAAACCCCAGGTAAAGTGCACTGCAGTAATTCAGTCTACTTGTGTCATATTTGGCTTCCTCAGGAACTGGCACAGTTGACACACCAGTTTAAGCTGGGCAAAACATCTGAGTGCAACGGAATGCACAGCTGGTTTTTGGGGCAAGTACTGCCTCATCTGAAACAGATAGAAATCCTATTCTAGACCTTGTTAACTTTCTAACCAGGGGTGGCTCCTTTTTGTCTGGGTTAAATCTCAGTCAATTAGCTGTCATCCAGTACATTGATCAGTAGTTTTCCTAGAAGTAGATGAAAAAAAAGTTACACGCCACCTGACTTTATTATTTATTTATTTGTGTGCCGCATGCTTCTGGCAAAGCCAGCCTACAGCAGTTAATAAAAAAAAAATCCAATCCATGCTGATGATCAACAAGAATAAATACAAAAAAGAGTACTGATTAGCAACAATGTGTCCCAAGATGAGCATGTTCAGTGTCATGATTATGCTGAATAAGATGGCAGACAAGAACCAAGAAAGAAGAAAAATTATGCAAGTTGAACATGCGTTCCCCACTGTCCCCGTCCAAAACTAGCAACTAGACTGTCTCCCCAGCCCAGTCCTGCTAGAAGCTCCAGAAGGATCTGCCATGACCAGCGGCCTAGAAAGTTGACAAGAGGTCAAGCAGAACCAAGAGGGACCTTCTGATGCTGTCTAATTCCTCCGGTTACAGAAGCCATCTCCATCCCAGCTCAGACTTGAATCCAGATGGTCTCATCCAGCAATTCTCGTCCCCTCCCAAATGTCCCAGCCCTTCAAGCACTAGTGTCGGAATCCACGATCAGATGAACACCGTGCCTCTGATCGTGTTCTTCCCCCAGAAGTGGCAATGCATGTTCAGCCTGGTTGTGAACTGAAAGGGAGGGGGAGAATTCCAGAGAGACATTGCACTGCAGTTCTTACAACTAGTTAGTCTAGCTCACAACTGAAGCTGCGAAGTTGGGGTCACAAAAACAGTCTGACTTCAAAAGGGGTCCATTCTCACCAGTAGCCAAGGTCCAAGTAACTTTGCTTTAGCAAGACTGAGGCCAATATTGAAGTTTCTGAGATTAGAAACTAGCTATAAGGTATGCAGGGTCAGGCTGTAACAGCAAGGATAAGACTTGCCCAGCCTCAGTCTAAATTAGCTGAATACAGAACTACTCTCAAGTACTCCTGCCTGAGCCAGCTGTTTCTGAGTGTAGCCATGCACTTCTGTCTCCCTGGCCTCTGGCCCTCCTCATACGGTGTTCCCACAGCTGGAGTAGCAAGCCTCTGCTTTACAAGCTGAGCCAACCATGAGCTTATATCAAGGGCAGTGGGTCCCTTCTCAGCTATTGCTTGAGTCTGGGCTTCCTGACGGTTTTTCAGCCATGGCAGTGCCGTGAGGTGCCGATCCCTGCTCTAACGATGGGGTATCCATTCTCTGTACCCACTCTACCAGGCCTTAATCAGCTGGGAAGTGAAAGAGTGGAGCACACACATGGTTGGGTTCATGGCGTCTTGTTCTCATCCCCAAGCTGTTACCAGTCAAAACTCCCATAACAAGGAGAAGTTGCATCACTGCAATCTGCTATACCCAAGGAATCCAAGTTGGAACCAACGCAGGCAATTTTCTCTGCCAGGCATCTAGCAAAATGTCATATCAGGCTGTGAAGTTGTCTCCCTTAGGTTGACCTTGATAAAATAGTTCTTTTACAGCCTGGAAGAGATTTTGTGGATGATTTTGTGTGGATATGATAGTAGTGTTAAAGCACAATTCATTGCTGGCCTCAAAGTTACAGCATAAGCCTTAATAAAGGCTTTCTCCTGTCTTTGATCAGATTTATCCTGAATTCCATGCATGTACCCATTGTCTCCCTCCTCCTCCTCTCTGCCTGGAGCATTCAGGAGTTGGGTGGTACTGTGCTTCAGATGTGAAGGGAAAAGAGCACCTTAACCAAATATATTTTCCCCAAGATCTTACTACAGTTGTTCTAGGGAAAGATGCAGCTGCTTTAAGTAGCTGCCAGCTGGAGCTATGTGAGCATCCCAAAGTGCCCTGGAGGACCTTTTCACCTTTGAATCTGGAATGCTGCCCAGCCCTACTCAGGAACAATTGTTTCAACTGCCAGTTGTTGATTTTCCTATTCCAGCAACTGACCAGGATTTCAACTGGGGAAGATGAAGGAAATTCCCCCCGCCCCAGCAGTGAGGAAATGATCCGGTTCCATTTTGCTCTGCCCTAGAGAGATGTTCCCTATGAGCCTAAACACTACCACATGCTATGCACCCAGCTAGAGGCAACACATTGTTCTGTACTTTTCTGTATCTTTGCCAAAGCTGTTGGATATGAAGGAGGGATGACCAACCAGATTTGGGCTCCCGTTGAAAAAATTTGCTCCTTATAGGTGATCTCTGCAAGTCAGCATAGATTGTGTTTTGAATAGTGTTTATTCGGAACCTTTAAACCTCTTTTCTCCTTCTAAATAGTCTCAAATGTAATATGCATCAGAAGTCTTAAGCATCAAAAAGCAACATTGATGACTCTGTTATTCTATAAAAAGCTGAAGAATCAGATCCTGTATTGGCACTTAACATGGAGTACAAGACAACAGACATGATTGGCTTCTTTTTCAAGAGGCTTGAATCTACAGGCCTTATTGTGGGTACTGTTGAGGACATGAGGTCTATCCTGCCTGAGGACTTTATCCTTACAGAGTTATTTGTTGATAGGTGAGGCCAAAGCACTTCACAGCTAGAAGCTCCTGGAGGGCTTTTATCGGCTAGATGGGGAGGATACTTTAAAATGGGACTGCTGCAGCATCCTGCCCTCTGGAATGCCATTTCAGCATTAGGTTAGCCATGAGGCCATTGGCCTTTCAGAAAGCTATTAAGACCTGGCTGTTATCCTAGGTGTGGTGTTGAGAAGTTCGCTAAACCCAGTTGGGTTGTTTGCTGATTTCTGGTTGCTGCAGAATATTTATTCTTGGCTATTGTTTTTATTTCATTAGCTAGATGTTTTTTTTCAAATTTTGTTAGCTGCCCAGAGTCACATTGGCGAGAAGGGCAATTATATTGAATGAATGAATGAATGAATGAATGAATGAATGAATGAATGAATGAATGAATGGACAAAGAAAGAAAGAAAGATAGTTTTCAGGTCACCAGATTCATAGGGGGAACATAAGATGGATGGATGGATGGATGGATGGATGGATGGATAGAATACTTTATTGGCCAAGTATGATCAAACATACAAGGAATTGGACTTGGTAGAAGAGCTCTCAACATATCTACACAACATCAAAAATAAACAATAGTAAAGCAACAGTGTTATTTACTAAAACCATACAATCAAGAAAGAAAGAAAAATTGAAGGAAATAACACTACAGCTATCAACCAACACACACTCATTTCAAAAGGAGAATTTATGGAAAGCACACTGCATCTGTTGTCCAACATATGTTCACATTTAACAGAGCATTACCGGTCACATCTTAGCAGTCATGTTTTACCATACATAATTAAAGCTATACCTTTTAGGAAGAGCCCCAGAACCCCACCTCAAATTTTCAAAACGCAGGTTAAATCTTCCTCTGCAAGTTAAATCTTCCTGAGAATCCAGCCTCTTCTGTAAACAGAAGGATGGAGGATAAAAAGACTTACAGTACAAGCCTTTTTGATTCTGTGCATAGAAACATTTGAATGTTTAACTATTTTGTTGATACTTTTTTAATGCTCTCAACACTTTTGAAAAATGATACATAGTTTAGTAAAAGGCTTTTTTTTTTAACAGCATAAATGAAATACAACTTATTTAAGGTCCTAAGAAAAAGAAATCACTTTTTGTTTCGTTAGAATGTCTTTGTATTCCTTGCCAGCCCAGTCTTTGGGACTGAATCGGCATAGCTGTAGAATTATGACATATTTTTGGTTCCTTCACAAAGATATGTGCCAATAAGAATTCTTTACATGTCTCAGGAGAAAACAAATCAGTGATGATAAAAGTTAATTTGTAGGGGAAAAAAATCTGAACCAAGAATTAAGTAACTTTTTATGTTTTTGATAACCAAAGTGCTATGATAAGATTCTATTTATAAAAGCTATAAATATGAAGATGGTTTTAAAAAAACAACAACCCTGTTCTGTGAGTCAGAAATGTTGGCTGCTTTGATACAAAAAAATCATTTGTTGCACTTTTTGTGAGCAATTTTTGTCCTCTTGTTGTCATGTTGTATCCAATGATGAGACGCTGGTGATTTGCTGCATTGCTCCCATGGTCCCTATATGGGTTCCAAGTGACTCAGGGCCTCTTTCATATTTGTAGTTAAAAGTTTGAGGCTATTTAAAGCAGGGGTCCCCAATCCCCGGGCCACAGACCGGTACCGGTCCGTGGCCTGTTAGTATCCGGGCCGCACAGCAGGAGGTGAGCGGTGGGCGAGCGAGCGAATTTACAGCCCAGGTGTTTACAGCTGCTCCCCATTGCTCGCATCACTGCGTGAGCTCCGCCTCCTGTCAGAGAAAGCAAGCCCATTGGCTGCGGTCTCCAAACAGCATGAAGAAAAAAGAATAACAGGTCAGGAAAAAGAGGAAGTGCTTGAATCATCCTGAAACCATCTCCCCCCCAACCCGATCCATGGAAAAACTCTTCCACAAAACCGGTCCCAGGTACCAAAAAGGTGGGGAACCGCTGATTTAAAGTACAGATTCTCCTTCAAGACCTGCTCATAGCCAAATTTGCCATCTATATTTGGCAGGGAGGCAGCATCGGATGAACGCTGTAGCAATCACTCTCAGAATCAGGCCCAAAGCATTGCGTGACTTCCACATTTCATCCCATGTTTTGTAATAAAGCCCAGTCTAAACCTTAAGTATTAAAAAGATGTGGGGTGCTGGTCTGTGCATGGAGTTGTTTCTGTATATTGCTTGTAGAATGTAAGAGACTCCTGAAGGGAAGGGTCCATCCTGCAGATGGGAGGAACTTTGATGGGAGGTAGGAAGTATGAAGTATCCTGGTTTGTCTGGACAGGCAGGGAACCTATGACTCTTGCAAGCAAGCTAAACTCCTCAGTAACATTGGTATCGCAGGAAGAATATGTATGTAAGTGGGATTTGAACTCCCATGCTTGGAAATGTAGCTTGAGAGCAACTTTTAATAGCTATTCTTTGTATGCTGTATCAGGCAATGTTATTAAAACTAATTCTCTTTCTATTCTTGAGACCTGTCATAGGTCCTGCCTTACCACCAGGCTTTAGGAAACCATCAGACGATGCTGAAGAAAACCGAGGCTACATAAACCAGGTATGAGAAATAATACACTGAAACGTGAAGAATTCAACATTTGTTTGTGGGATGTGTATGGACCCAAGTATGTTGACCCGAATTCCTTTGTGTGGTAAAGCTGCTAACTCTGAAGCTTTGAAAAAACTTTGGCTGGTTAATCAAGGAAAGCTGTCTGAATGGATTTAGATGTAACAAGTTGTTCATCAGATGATATGTGCTCACAGTTCACTGTCATATTACACAGAAATTAAAATACACAGCAGATACATAAATACATGAAGAGTATCTCTAGTACCATTCATATCATATCTTAACAATATTCATTCTTCATTCATATCCTGCAATAGCGAGAAGATTTTAAAAATTCAGAAATCTGAGACAGGCTTTGAAGGAACTTGACCTTCATCTGAAGAAAGGCAGTTATGATCACATATGTCTGTCTCCTTTCAGCTCTTTCTCTGAATCCCAGACATCCTTTCTTTTCCTTCTCCTTTTATTTGTGACCCATCATTCTTTTAGGGCCAAGAAGATCACGGTGTGGCACTGAAAAAGTTCCTGTTCTTGTAGGCCACCTAATGGGAAGAACTAGTTTCTGATACCTTATAATCTCTTTTTTATTATTGTTTCCTTAAATTGTGTCTGTTGTTGGCTGCCTTCCCATCCCAACAGCTGTCATGGAGACAAGGAACCTCAGCAGGCATCTGATGCTGCAACTGTTTGGAGTTCAGGATCCAAAATAAAGGATATCTTCCATATATCTGTACTTGCTACAGTTATGTCTTTCACCAAAGTCCCCGACTATGTCCCAAAGCAAGGCCTTGTAGTAACTCTGTATATTTGGCAACACAACCATGAGAGAATTCCCCTTTTCACCACAGTGCTTCTCTAGTGCCTCCCCCACCCCCGTGTCATTGTGGTATCATGGAGATTGTGCTAACTGTAGCTTTCAGAGCTATTTCCTCATGTTACTGATGGGTTCTGCTGTGCAGACAGGAGTATCAGATCTTTGCCCAGAATTTTTCTTTTTTTAAATGTAATTTTTATTGAAGATTTTAATTACAATAGTAAAAGCAAATACAAACTAAACTCAGAAGTGAAGGAGAAATAGAAAGAGTAAAAAGTGCAAAGAAAGCAAAAGAAGAAAGGAAGATAAAAAGAAAAGAAATATACACAGTCAGGACCAGAAATGTTGGAACAAGGATAACTGTTCTGGAATTTGGCCTCTACACCACCACATTGAAGCTGACAGGGAGCACACCCAGATGGGAGCGAAGTCAGGACTTTCAGCTGTCATTCAAGGGGTTTGACAAAAGTGGGGCACTAACCATTCAGGAAGTACAGCCAGTGGCATACACACACCCCCATCGTTGGTGGCTCATAAGTAATGGAACACACCAACATCATTACAAACTTAAGGATCGCCTTTAAGACCTGGATGAAAATCCTTTGCAGTCAGTGACTGCCTGAAGTCTGGAACCCATGGACATGACCAGATGCTGAGTTTCCTCCCCTGAGATGCTTTGCCAGGCCTTGACTGCAGCTACTTTCAGCTGCTGCTTGTTTGTGGGTCTTTCTGCCTTCAGTATTGTCTTCAGTAAGTGAAAAACATGCTCTACTGGGTTGAGATCAGGTGACTGACTTGGCCATTGAAGAACATCCCACTCCTTTGCCTTGGGAAACTCTTGGGTAGCTTTTGCTGTATATTTTGGGTCTTTATCCATCTGCAATATGAAACGGCATGCTATCAGTTTGGCAGCATTTGGCTGAATCTGAGCAGAAAGTGTAGCCCTAAACACTTCAGAATCCATCCTGCTGCTTTTATCAGCAGTCAGGACATCAAGAAACACCAGTAACCCTGTTCCGTTGGCAGCCATACATGCCCATGCCATAACACTGCCTTCACCATGTTTGACAGATGATGTGGTATGCTTTGGATCATGAGCTGTTCCTTTCCTTCTCCATATTTTGCTCTTCCCATCATTCTGGTGCAAGTTAATCTTGGTTTCATCAGTCCAAAGAATCTTATTCCAGAACTGGGCAGGCTTTTTTACAGTAGGTGTTTGCTGGCAAAGTCTAATCTGGGCTTTCTGTTCTTGAGTGTTACCAGTAGTTTGCACCTTGTTGTGAAGACTCTGTATTTACATTCATAAAGCCGTCTCTTGAATGTAGATGTTGACAATGACATGCCTACCGCCTCAAGAGCGTTCTTGACCTGGCTAGATGTTGTGAAAGGGTTCCTCTTCACCATAAGCAGAATTCTGCAGTCATCCACTTCCGTTGTCTTCCATGGTCTTCCAGGCCTTTTGCTGTTGCTGAGCTTGCCAGTTAATGCCTTATTTTTCAGGATGTTCCAAACTGTTGTATTGGCAACTCCCAATGTTTTTGCTATCTGATGGGTTTATTTTGTTTTCTCAGCCTAATGATGGCCGCCTTCACTCGCATGGACACCTCTTTGGACCTCATGTCGAGAGTTCCAGTGAACAGCTACCAAATGCAAATGTAACACTCAGAGCCACCTCCAGGCCTCTTATCTGCTTGATTGGTCATGGGGTACCCAGGAAACAGGCCACACCCGGCCATGCAGCTGCATGTCACCCATTCGTTCCATTACTTATGAGCCACCAACGATGGGTGTGTGTGTATGCCACCGGCTGTACTTCCTGAATGGTTAGTGCCCCAATTTGGCAAACCCCTTGGAGTACAGCTGAAAGTCCTGACTTCGCTCCCATCTGGGTGTGCTCCCTGTCAGCTTCAATGTGGTGGTGTACAGAGGCCAAATTCCAGAACAGTTATCCTTGTTCCAATATTTCTGGTCCTGACTGTAAACTGACTTCAAATCTTCATCATGTTCTTCCTTCCTTCCACTGCTGACAAGGCATATCCAGCCTGGCCTTATGCGAGGCAGCTGCTGGCTGCATCAGGCCTTCTTCCTGAGGCTGCGTGCGCCATGCTCCAAATTGTGTGTGCGCTTCTCCAAATTGTGTGCTGCCTTCTCACAATGCTTCTGAGGCCTTCCAAAAGCTCACAAGAAGGCCGTGCCCACCCTCTCCCAACAGGGACTGCTGGGATTTCCGCTGCTAAGCGATGAGGTCACGTGATGTTGCATTTTACAACGGCATCACTTAGCAACAGAAATTCTGGTCCCAATTTATCATCATAACCTGAGGACTACTTGTGGTAAAAGTCTCAATATTCCAAATTTGTCTGGATCCTTAATTCGTTTATAACTTTCTTAGATCAAAGCCTTATTTAGTTTTTCACTGCTTATTTCCAGTTCTTTAAATTCTTAAACTTACAGTTAATTTTTCTTTTGTTCAAGATGAAGATAAACTCACTGGGTAGCTTTTGAAATGTGTCGTTCTGAAGGTCTCTAATAGTTTAAAGGTAGTTAATAAGCAATCTCCAAAAGTTATTAGAAAGTGAGGTTAGTGAATTTTGTGTCCTTCAAAAGGCTCCACTGCTGTTGTGAGCTTGATGATTAATCCCTTTGTCTCCTGGCCCTCAAACTGTGGGGGACCACTGTCCTGCGATCTCCTCGTGAGAAGCAGCTGTCTGGAGTGCACATGGGTGATCTCCTGTCCTCTCCTTGTCTGGAGAGGTTCCGAAGAACAGGACTACTCGCTGGTTCTTCAGTCTTTGCTGTGGTCATTGTCTCCGCTCTTTCAGAGATGTGTTTAGTTCGCCATGACTTCCCTGCAATTCCAGTATTGCTTTTCCCAGAGCCCAGGGCACCACTGGGAATCTCTGGACCTACTACTGAAGCAGAGGAGCATGGATCAGCCAGAAGAGTCACATGCCAGCAATTGCTACTGTATTCTAGATCTCTCTGTTGGAATTCTGGGCTGCACTGCTGCAGGTGGATACTCACATTACTATTAAGTGATCTTCCCCAGAAGAGAAGTATTACCACTTAATAGACTATGGTGTCTGGGAGAAAATTTCTGGTCCTGCGGCTATCCCTTTCAGTCTCTGTGGACTGTTTTTGTGTGAATAATCATTCACGCAAGCCAACCCTTGCACTTTAGACTGATGTGAAGCAGACATAAGAATGAGTCCTAATAAAACCATCTGCCATCAACCAGGTACAATTACTCTTGCAAGGAGTGGTACGTTCAGATGGAGACATATCTTCTAATCTGTTTTCCTTGCTTCCAAGTGTGCTCGAAGAGGAATCTTATCTGCTTTAATTTAATTTCATTAGAACTATTTCTGCTTCAGGGAAGATCTGATAGGGTTGTAAGCATGAGGAAGCTTTGAACAGTTAATCTAAGAAATCATATTTTAGGTGATTATTCTCTGTTTGTTTGGATTGGTTTGTAAAGTAGAGCTATGCCTGAATCCCCTCATAGCTGTGCTCTAGGAAATATATATACAAACGGATGAAGTTAAACTGAACATAGAACATTGTTAAATTCAATTAAAGCAATATAAATACAAACAATTGTGATGGCGATAGAGTAATGTCTTTGTTTAATTGTCTCTGAAAAATAATAAGTAGACTCCTCTTGAATTTAGATCTTGGTAATAGCTGTGGAAGAGGATGATTTTAAGGACAGACAGTTTTTACATTTTGTATTTAAAGACAAGAGGGGATGTTCCCATTTGAGAAGACACTCCGTGTTTTACAAATGTGAATCAGAAAGCTACATGTAGAAGTGGTATATTCTTAGCAGCTGAGGAACGCTAAGAGCAGCTTGCCTTACAATACTGTTGCAAGGACTGTAATGCATGTGGCGCTTTAGAGGCCAAAGGGCTGTATAAATATTAACGTATTATTTAAAATCTCCACTTTGCTGAGTTGATGAGATTGTGCCTTTATTCTGTGTTGTGCTAAAGATGAGCAATAGTAGTGAAGAAGAGGAAACCATAATTGGTCCCATGCCAGCCAGGGGGTCAGTGAAATCGAACCCAGGGGCTGAGATTGAAGACCGGGCTCGGAGGATGAAAGAGAGGCTCCTGGGACACGTTGATGTGAGTTGGATACATCATTTATGTTGCTTTTTCTCAAGTATCGACAGATTTTCTCAGGCATTTCTTCTAAGCTGGTCTGGTCTTCATGGATACTTCCCAATTTTGTTTCCTGTGAAAGGATGGGGCCAAACAAGCTAAAAGAGAGTCTTGGATGATAGATCTTCCACCGGAACTCAAAAACTTTGGACTTGGTCCACGAACATTCAAAAGAAGACCCGATGATAAATCTGGAGACAGATCAGTTTGGACGGATACTCCAGCTGACAGAGAAAAGAAAGCTAATGTAAGCCTGTATTCCTGTGTGCTTTGTCAGAGAGAATATTCTTCATTTATATCTGTGAATTGGCAGATCAAGTAATCATACAGCAGTAAGTCAAAAGTGTGAAAAGTTAAAAGGCACCCTACCAGTTTCTTACTCACTAGAAATGCTTTTATGACCTTCAGTCTTTCTGATTCTTAAATGGTTCCCATGCAAGAAATACAATCAATTCAGTATTAGAAAATCTAATGGTTATAAGGCAAAATACTATGATCATAATTCAAGTCCCATAATCACAATATAGCCAATACTAATCCTAGCACTCTCAGTCATCCCAGGTGCAACCAACAACACCCGTCTGTCATCAGTCGGTCTTTGAAATAGTTTCAAAAACTTTCCGAAGATCCAGGGTAAGGACACAGATCTTATTTCTGGCAGAGGGGTGTTCCTCCTGAGGGAAGCTCCCCCAGAAAACGCTCCCCTCCAAGTCCCAGGAGATAGCAACCAAGGCAAGCCTCTTGCTACTACTTCCCAGGCAGGCAATTTTTATTTGGATAACGTGTTTTGCTTTAGTTCAGGAACACTGTCTTTTTGCTGCTAGTTTTACAGATTTACAGTCTGGCCCTGTGCTGGGTGAACTCCCCAGTTACCTCCTCTGATTAGCCTTGCAGTTTTGTTGCCAGGAGAAAGCTGAGCAAAGAACTTTTGAGGATGGAAGGATTGGTTGCTCCCTTGTTCCCAAAGATCTTAGGCTGACTTAATTAAAAGAAACTGCTCCTGTACGTACATCTGTCCAATTTTCCCACCTTGCCTCACACAATAGAAGTGACTGCATCCTAACTCTTTCCTTGCACCCCAGCAGGCTGTGACATGTCTGGTTTCATAGAAGAGGTCAAATACTCGAGCACCTTTTTAACTAAGATGCCGTCAAATGCTTTTCTGTGGGACATGGATATAGCTAGAGTTGTGCCCAATCCACATCTTAAATAAGTCCCGCTTTGGTATGGTTTCCAACATCCCCTCATTTCTCCATCTACAGGTAGTCCTCACTTAATGATCGCACTTGGGACCCGAAGTTTGGTTGCTGAGCAAAGTGGTCATTAAGCGAATCTGACCTGATTTTACAACCTTTCTTGCGGCAGTCATTAAGCGAATCACCACAGTCGTTAACCGAGCCACATGGTTGTTAAGCAAATCATGCAGTTCCCCATTGATTTTGCTTGCTGGAAGCCAGCCAGGAAGGTAAAAAATGGTGATCATGTGACCGTGGGGCACTGCGATGGTTGTAAATGCGAACTGGTTGCCAAGCTCCCAGATTGTGACTGTGGGGACGCTGTGATGGTTGTGTGAGAACCGGTCGCAAGCTGAGTTTTTCAACACTGTCATAAGTCCTAACCCTGCTAAATAAATGGTTGTTAAGTGAGGACTACCTGTACTTAAGATCTAGTGACCAAAAAAAAGGCTTATGGAGCAAAATTCAATTGTCTCAGTTCAGCAAAGCAGAAATGTGGTGGCCTGGTGAAAGAACTTCAGAGCTAGGGGAAAAAAGTGGGAAGGAACATGTGGAATACTGGAGAATTGCAGGGCAAATATTTGAACTCTGGAGGTAAATAGGTTGGGGTAAATCAGGCTGTGCAGAGGTTCTTTTTCCACAAGGATTTGGGGTAAATCGGGCTGTGCAGAGGTTCACTGTGGAGATCAAGTGCCAATTCAGTCCAATTTCTGTCTCTAATAAACCCACCAAATTGAAGCTTCAGGTTGAATTAGATGTGTACATGTTGATTTGATGGCTGTTTTTCCCCTGATCAGTGCAGAAAAATCGGATACTCTCAGTATGAGTCTTTAAATTGAAAGGTCAACCTGAATTGGCTTAGCAATTCAAATCTGTTTGAGTTGTCAATAGAAATCCTGCTAGGAGTTCAGATCGAATTGGAGCAGGTTGGCACAGCCATATAAATAAGCATTGCCAAAAAAGTACATTGAAGAACATCATTAGCCTTCAACAAGCAAAGCCTCTCATTCCCTGTGGGGAAGAGAGAGAAATGGAAGTTTAAAGAACGCCTCCCACCCTGCTTCTCAGGGTTGATCCTGGAAAGGTTAAAAAGGCTGAAATCTCTCAGCCTGAACCTTTGAGTCAACTCTATTTATTACTGAGAATGTACCTATACAGTGTGGCCTTTTCTTTTTCCTGACATAAGAGAACGTGTACCTAGGCGTGCAGTCACTATTTTTCTACCACAAGAGGCAAAATTGCCCTTGGATCTCATGATTTGGGTGCCTTAAGATGTCATAAAGAACACCTCAATTAATCAAGATTCCTTTTTGATTTATGCATTTCTTTGGGCACCTGCTAACCCATCAATCTTTTTCTGTCCTTCAGGAACAGCAGGAGACAAGAAGGTCCATCTCTAAGGACAAGGCAGAATCCTTCCTCTCAGAGAGAGACAAAAGGCTGGCTGAACAGTTGTCCTCGTACAACGTAGGTGTCCTTTAATCTCTTTTCCCCCTCTGGTGATGTTGGTTTCTGTGGAAATGTTTCTTCTGCTCAAACCTGCCTTTTCAGAAACCTCTTGTTGGTTTCAAGAATATCAAGACTGAGCCATAAACATTTTTTCTGTGTTGCTATGGAAACACATTCATACATACACTGCATTCTAGCCAAGTTATTATTGAGACTCAAGTCACTAGTAGTACAACCATTGCTTTTACCTTCTGAGGACAACTGACCGTCTCCTGGTTGTTTGATTGGAGCAGCCTTCTCCAAACTGGGTGCCATCTCCAAATCCAAATTCTTAGCCATGGCAATGCTAGCTGGAGAATTCTGGTAGCTGAAGTCCACATATCAGGAAGACACCCACATTTGGGGAAGTTAGTCTGTCTACAGGGTTTCTTAAATGTAATGGAAATACCTGCCAAAGGGGAAGAAAGATTCATTTGATAAGCTAGTCACATGATTAGTCAATGTTGGTCATCGGACTTCGCCTTCAATTACAAATCTAAAGAAACTTCAGTTCGGTTCAGATCGTACAAGACTAGGTTTGCATTAAGAGTGGTCCAACAGAGTTGGTTATATGTAAACAATGGTCTTTGAGTCTCTAGATGTACCTCGTTTCTGGTAACTAAGCTGCTGGCACTTGTCTGTCCATATCATAATCCAGGAGGACAATAAGAAAATGGAGACAGGTGCCATTTGGGGTTGTAATACCCTTAAGGATTATGAATAATTAATCCTGAAAACACCAAGAGCCTATATAAAAACAGGATAATACTTTGTTGGATTGCCTTTTTGCTGATCAGTTAACTAAATTGTGATAGTTCAGTATATTTTGGACTTTTTTTGTGTGTGTGCCTTCAAGTCAATGTTGACACCTGGCAACTGCCTGGACAAGTCCCTGCAGTTTTCTTGGCAAGATTTTGGAAGTGGCTTGCCATTACCTCCTTCCTAGGGTTGAGAGAAAGTGACTGGCCCAAGGTCACCAGCTGGCTTTGTGCCTAAGGTGGGACTGGAACTCACAGTCTCCCAGTTTCTAGACTGATGCCTTAACCACTGCACCAAACTGTCTCTCTGTTTTGGACATCGTTATTCTTTTAAGTTGAAAATAGTCTTTATTAAGATTGTCTCAATTTGTGGCTCTCAGAAAGTTGTCTGGGAAGCACAGAGAAGAGGTATAATAGGTGGTTTTATTTGGGCTCTTGAGGCTTATTTCCCTTTGTCATATCTAAATATAGAAGTAACTTTATTTTATTTTTGGCGTAGCCTTAATTCCATTCACTTTTTAATCAGATGGTGAACCAAGGTAACATAATTGAGTTCAAAGGGACTTTCAGATATATTGGATTACAGCTTTTTGTTTCAAAGTCTCCAATTTCCCGTTCTCTCTCTTTTGATTTCTAATTCTTGTAACAGTTCGCCTTTTATTTGTAAATATTTTAAATTCCAGGACTCTCAGAGATCCGAATCTTTAATGGACATACATCGGAAGAAGCTAAAGAGCAAAACTGCTGGAGAAAAGAATAAACCGCAGGACAGAAGGCCCTTTGACCGAGACCAGGATCTTCAAGTTCATCAGTTTGATGAAGCCCGGAAGAAAGCAATTATAAAACAGTCTAGAGACTTGAACACTAGGTTTTCCCATGGCAAGTGCAATACATTTTTGTAATGAATTCATGCAGAAATAGCAAGAGTGCTAAACAAAGCATTACATACAGCACACACAGGAATAATGTTCCTTCAACTTGGAGATCTGCATCCTCCTGTCAGATCTGCTCATCCTATGGCCAGAGGTCTGTACAGACCTTACAACCCCATTGTGCCAATGGCTGAACTTTGGTGCATGATTCCAGCTGTTGGGGTGGGGAGGAATTGAACAGTGGGATGAGGAGTTTGTCTCCCAGAGGACTTCTGCTACCCTTCACACACACACACACACACACACACACACACAAAACCAGAGGTAAAAATAATAATTGCTATGCCTCTTCTGATGATATTCGTTGAATGGCTTCCTTCCCCAAGAACATCAAGGCTGAGTTGTGACCCTTAGAGCAGTGCGACTCAACCTTGGCAACTTTAAGATGTGTGGACTTCAACTCCCAGAATTCAACTCCTAGCATTAGCTGGCTGGGGAATTGGGAGTTGAAGTCCACACAGAAAGTTGCCACAGTTGAAAACACCGGCTTAGACGTTGTCCACCCTTCCCTGGGGAGATTTCCTTCACATTTAAGAAAATGAATAGGCCCCTTTGAAATGAGTACATTTCAGTTTTAAATATCCCATAGGCATACTTATAAGCAGGTTTTATAAAAATACATTTCTTCAGCGTCAGAATGTGTGTGTAAATCAGAATTGAGTTGATAATGAGAAGGGGAAAATCAGATGGATGCTGCAGATAACTTGGGATCTGATCATAATTATCACTGCAGGAAAGATTATTAACTTTGCCTGTACATTTGATTTGACATGTTGACGAATAAAGCATAACCATCCCTCTATGTTAAAATTTCCCAGACTTTTTTCCCCCGTTATCTTTTTTTTTTTCTTTTCTGTCGTTCATAAGTTCAGGGACAGGAGCCATTGATAAACTGATTTGGAATTCATGAAAAAGGTTTTTGTTCCTAAGAGTTTCCCTTGGGTTCCTTCGAAATCTCTGGTGGAGTATATTTATTAATTAATATAGTTCTATCTTAAATAAAAGCACTTCTTATTGCAAAGCATCTTAAAGCAGTTTAGAATAAAAACAGCACTAGGATCCATAATAAACAATACATTAAATAAAATAAAATAAAACATTAAACCCAAAACATATTCATTAAAAAGGGGAAGGGAGGGGGGACATTCTTCCAACATTCATACAAGAATGGCCTGGATGAAACGATTATAAGGAATGAAGCTGGCAAAAGAGGAGCCACCTGCTTTGATGACAGTGGCCAAATATCCATTGACCAGGAAAGGTGGAAGGAAGATACTTAGAATTTAATCCCTGGAGCAGAGTCCTATATTGCCTATGATCTCTGTATGTTGTCCTATCCTGGACAAATCTGTGTATATATAGCTTTGTTCATGTCTACAATAAAGAAATCAATCTTGTGGCGTCATGTCTGAGATCTTTCTGCCATTAAGCCAAGTTTCAAATGAGAGTTACGTATTTGAAGAACTGAGATTTACAGCCATGTGGGTGTGAAGTTGAGTTTCCAAGGATGCGTGAAGATACAGCAGGTCTTCCTGAATTTTAGTGGCGAGAATATACGATATTCCAGTATGGGAGAAGGCTTTTTGATTGCACAGAAGTAGCTTCCCTCATATAGGGTATCATCAACCATGATCAACATTTCACTCCCTATACTTTGCCCTGTTGGAATCTCAGTCGTCTCTCTGGATTAGCAATTACAAGTATCATAGAGGGAAGGATGATAACAGGAGGTTGAATTTTGATCCCACATAATCCATTTACAGACAAAGGAGATTTGATAAACATATACATGCTAACATTATATGTGCTTGAGAGACTGAGTTCTCATCAATTATGACACTGCTCTCACAGTTTGATACAACAAATGAAAAATTTTACTTACCTAAAACTTCCTTGTAATTAAGATTCTCCCTTGTTAACTGGTACCAGGGTCAACCAGGCTGGTGAAGATGGCCCTGTTCTTACTTGGAGAAATGGGCCTGAACTTTAATGGTGAAGTTAACAGTTGTCTGTTGCATTTGTAACAGGTAAATAAACCCTTCCCAATACTGATCGTCAGAAGTTGATTTTAGAACTCTTTAATTCAACTTGTAAATGAAGCAAGGAGATTTGCCAAGCAAGAGTTCTAAATATTAATAAAAGAAGCTGTCAACTGATTCATGATAATAAGACAAACCAGAAGGTGGTGGTCATGAGAATCTGAATAAGAGAATGTGTAGGGTATGGAGAATAATGTCCTTTCCGAAAATGGTTCTGGCCACTCCTCTCTTAAATCTTTTTCTCCCAAAGAATTAGTGAATGAAGGATGTATTGGTCACCAGAAAGAGCTGAGAAAACAATTTTAGGCCAGGCAAAGTCAAGCAAGAGCTCCAGATTAACGAAGTTAATCCCAAATAATGTGTTTACTGGGCCGTTGAATCTAGTGCAAGAACACAAAAGCATTGCATTGACATTAAGGCAGTTTAAGTTAGTGGCTGAGTTCCATCCACAGCAGGGAGCCTCTTCCAACTAAATGTCCACAATCAGGAGAACATCAGTTAAGAGGATGTCTGTAACTAGAATGTACTTCAAGGATTTTCTTTTCCATTTTGTAGTAACGAGAGTATTCCAACTACCTGTGATTCAGTCTTTTCCTATTCCATTTACAAGTCAGCACAGTCCTTTATCTACTCAGAGTATATGTTACTGCGCTCCTGGTTCTTTACGTTAACCTAGCTGATACCTTGATCTGTCTCCCATCAGCACGGGATCTGCTTAACATCCTGGTCCATGGAGGCTGAAGAAAGACCCACTGTAAGAAAAAGACTTCTACTTGTCTTTCTGGGTGCCTGTTAGCTTCTGTTGTCCACATGAGCCCCACAACAGGCAGGAGTTTAACAGGTGCAGCTGGTTCTACCAGACATCTAGTGCCATGAAATTGTACCACCAGT